>NC_080726.1:16848561-17180704 GCF_019097595.1 Hemibagrus wyckioides | reverse complement strand
TGACTCCATGACACCTGAATATCTTTTACATTATCCCACAGGTATGTTCCCCCAGACCAAGCCAAGGTGGTAGCCTCGGTCCATGCCTCCATGTCGGGCTCGTCAGCCAGCAGCACAAACAGCACTCCAGAAGTGCGGCCGCTGAAAACCCTGCTGGGAGATCAAGCACCTGCTCTGCACCTTAGCAGAAACACACCCAGCCAGGTCAGAACACACCACACCTGTCTATTGCTGTGTTGCTTTTACCTTATTGCTAGCTTATGAATAAATTGTATATACACACACATACATCATTCATTATGCAGAACAAATAAACTCCCTGCTTCCTCTGATGGCTCCCTGCTGCCTATAATATCCACTATATAAAATATTAGTGACTGTCTCACTTTCTCACTAAAGTGTTCTCTCTAAATGTCTTTGTTGTCTTTCCCTGTTTGCTGTAAACTCCTGGCTCTGTCTGAATAGGTTTTTTTGTTTTTTGTTTTTTTACACACCTGCGTGTTTTGTCCCTCTCAGTCCCCTGTAGCGTCACGTGTTCAGTTGACCCATCAGGACAGGAAGTTCGATCTGCTCAGCGATTTGGGCGGGGACATCTTCTCCGCTCCGGCATCCCAGTCCTCGGGCAACTCGGGCTTCGCCAACTTTGCCAATTTCAATAGCCATCCAGGTAAACACTTCCTAACACTTTCTAGTTGGAGTGAAGTGACTAGAGCTGTAGTCCTGGTGCCAAATGATTTTATCATTTGTCCCATTTTAGTGGTGCCTTCATGAAATTCACTTCACTAGTTCATATTTCATTACGTCTCGTGATGACCGGCACGGTTTATTCCACAGTGTTCTTACATCTTGCATTTCTCATTGTCTGTTTGTGTGTGTGTTGTGGCCTCCAGCAGCACAGAATGCTAATTCTAGCACAGACTTTGCGAATTTTGATGCGTTCGGGAGTTCTGCTGCTGCTGCTGCCACCACCGCACCAAGTGCTGCGTTTCCTTCTGCCCCACAAGCACCATTTCAGCCTGCACAAACAGGTACACACACATACCATACTCATGTTCATTCATTTGCACTTCTTTTTCACCAACATCTCGTATCTCCTTACACTCCAGTGTGTTTACACCATGTACATGTCTGTCATGCTTCAGTCTGTTAAAACTCTGTTCTTCTGTTCTTCTCCACTTGTCTGGGTGGAGCCGTGTGCCAGTGTACTGCCTCTGATTGCTCATTTCATATTGATTTGGCTTGTTTTATTTCTTTATTTATTTTTTGCTTCCCTATGGGCTGTTTTTGTCTTTGGATTACTGAGTTGTTTTTTTTATTTCCTCTTTTTCCCCATCCCTTTGCCTTCTTATTTCACTGCGTATGTGTGTCAGCGTTCTCAGATCTGCCGGTCAGCTGCAGTGTGGGAGAATTTCCCTCCACGCTGCCCCTACTGGCTACTCAGAGTAAGTTGTGTGTGTGTTTGATTTTTCAATCAGACAGCGTGGCATATTAACTGTAATCCCTATGAACTATGAATTTGTACCGAATCTGACCACATGATTGAGTAAAAATAATGCAGAGCCTTGAGGGATTCGGTGCAGAATCTTCCTGATGTCTCTGACTTCTTATAAGGAGATCTTCACTAGTGTGGATTTTATTGCTAGGCTCAATTACACATTTTCACAGATAATCAAGCAGGATACAGTTTGTCTAGGTTCCAAATTCATCATTGCAGCACTGTCTGGTGGAAAAGTGCTTAGTGTTTGTGTGTGTGCACATGCATGCTCTTCTGTTGGCTTTTTAATTCCATAAACTGCTTACCTCTTCTCATGGGGAAGCTATGAATGTTGTCATCACCTGTATGTTATTTTTATTGTACTAGTGGAATTGTACATGTTCCTTCCTGTGTGTTTGTAGAAATGTAGGTGGCCCATATTTGGATTTTTCCTGACTCTCCTGAGAAATGAACAGAATGAAGTACATTCTCCTTCAAATGGCTCTGTCCCTGTTTTACTGTGTCCTTCTCTCCTACAGGTGGCTCAGCAGGACTAGCCAATGCCAACTTTGCCAACTTTGACAACTTCCCCAAGTCTTGCAGTGCCGACTTTGCCACGTACGGCTCCGCCCAGTCCAACTGCTCTGGGGGCGGGGTTAAGGCTGACGGAAGCGCTGTACCTGCTGACAGGTATGCTGCGCTTGCTGACCTGGACAACATCTTCAGCTCTGGCAAAACTGAACAAGGTACTCCTCAAACACACACAACACACAAATCTAATACCATTTAGTGTGATGTTCAATATCTCATTTTGGGGCTCACCATATTTTATGATTTTTCTAATGATCATGTTGATTTCTTCAGTCAGTCTGTATTACTCTGATCTCTTTTTTTTGTGTGTGTTTCTTTTGAAGGATCAAGCTCAGCTCCTCCCTCTGCAGGTGTGGGTCCGCCCCCTCCTCAGGTAGCCATGTTAGGAGGTGATCGCTATGCTGCACTGGCTGCACTAGACACCGCCTTCAGCGCCCCGGCCCCCAGTAACAGCAGCTTTGGCACTGCCACCAATACCCAGGGGTAAATAACACAAGCTAAAACACAACCCCCTACTGACACATTCCCTGTAATGTAGGAAGGAAAAAAAAAAACATTTTCCTAAAATACACTTTATATATTTATCATAAATGTGCTAATGTAACTGAGGCATGTATAAGCACATGTATATAAGATTTTCTCATGATCTCAATCATCTACATTTCATTTTCATCGTTCAACCAGAATAAAATAAACAGAATTTCAGCGAGGGCATCTTGAGTGAGGTTATGCTCCATAAATTGCTGCTTCTATTGTTTTTATTGCTGCTGCTGTTTTGCCTGTCTAGATTTCTGGCATCTCCAGCTGTAAGACATATTAGGTCTTGTTTTATTTCTGCCCAGCTGTAGTACGTGTTGGAAAACACTTCAGGTCTTTGCCCAGCATTTTTCTCTGGTATTTTCTTCTCACCATGGGTGTAAAGAGTGATTATTTGAGTTTTCATATTCTTCGTGTCATTATTAAGCGGTGTGTCAGTTCTCCTTTGACCATCTCTCATCAACAACTGCACACCATTCTGTGTAAACTCTAGAGACGGTTGTGCATAAATCCCAGGAGATCAGCAGTTTCTAAACCAGATCATCTGGCACCAAAAAACACACCATGGTCATTTTTATTATTCTGATGTTTGATGTGAACAGGAAGTGAAGCACTTGAGCTGTAGATGTATTATCTTATAGGGTGTAATGTTTTTCACATTGGGTTATTGCATGAATGTGAGGTCAGTGAGTGCATATTAACGACTGTTCTGTCAGAGGGCTGATGATATGTAGTGGGGTTTAGGCTACTGTTTCTGTGGTTTAATAAAAAGAACAAAACTGTACCATATAAACATACCATATAATGAGACCAACACAGAAATATCAAACAAGCAGGACCAGCCCTATCATTTTCCTGTTTTTGTTTGATTATAAAGGTTGCTGTATTTTTGACACAAACTTGCAACTTAAACACCCAGGATACCTCAAAACACTCACTCCTTCCTTAATCCCCTCTCTCCCTTCAGGCCTGTGTTTGGAGCTCCTCCTGGAGTAACTGCACCACAGCCCCAGCAGGCGGCGCTGCCCCAGGGTTTTGGAGGTAAACACTACAACATGTTAATAGTGATGTCAATGTTAATGGCTCTGAAATGATTTGTATGCCACTGGTGCCAAGGTCATTGGTTCCTCCCCTCCTTTGCCAGCGTGCACAGCTGCAGTAGAGCGGACTGGTGCCATGGGTAATTTAACCGTACAGTCAGAGTACTGATTTCAGCTGCAGGTGTCCCACGGAAATAACACTGCTCTGAGCAGACTAACTGACCTTGACACTGACTTCAACTTCAGAGGAGTTACTGTCTGTTTCTGATAAGACCGGCAATACCAAGGATGTTGCTGTTAGCTACATCAAAGACCATTCATGCTTAACAGACACACGTAAACAATGCGTCCCTCCTGTCTTGTTAAAACCTTACTTCATAAAACCAACCACAGAAATGGTGTTCAAAACCACCCATTATATCACCTCATTGTTTTACAATGACACACATTCATATAGGCCTAAAAAAAAAAAGATCCCACAGCTTGTACATGCTGAGACCGTTCACTAAGACCAGCTCTTTGTTCAGCATACATAGAAACCAGTCAAAACACATAAGACAGTATAAAGTGTCTCCTTTAGCCATCAGAGGAGTCAAGGCCACTTGCATGTATTTTGAAGCCTTGAACATCATTGTTCTTGGTCATGAAGACACAGAAATAACCATCAAGTAGATGGAGCAACATGAACCAGCAGGAACTACATTTGATGACCTCAGCAGATAAAAAGGACAAAGAAGTGTGTTAAGCAAAACGTTTTGTTTATTTTATTATTATTTATTTATTTATTTATTTTTAACCATGGGTTCTGATGGTTCAACTATTATGTGATTAGCAGCCTGGAAGAATCTTTGTGGAGACATGGTCCTCATAGACATGAAATTGGGTTCCATCAGATTCAGCTGATCCATGTGAAAGAGGGCTAAATGAAGAAAATGACCATCAAACAGCTGTGTCTGAGATGGCTAATAAGGTTAGGAAAGCTAACAAGCGAAAGGCGACTTTAGGCAGAGTTTTCAAAGATCTCACAGGGTAAAGAGATAGGACAGAGGACAGATGTATGATTTTGGAAGAGCTTGGATTGCTTGGTTCATGCACAAGAAGGTATTTTAAGAGCCATTATCCCTGAAAGTGACTAATATAACTGTTTGCTGATTTAGTTTCTTTTCTGTCTGTCAGGTCCATCAACAAACCCCTTTGTCTCTTCTGCTGCGCCTCCATCAAATCCATTTCAGGCCAATGGGAGACCAACAGCAGGTAAGAGTCTGGGATGGGATTTACTGTCTTGATCAAGGAAAGACAGAATGTTTTATCTATCTCTTCATAATTTTTAAGAGTATAATCCCAACCCGGAGCATGTGTCCATGTGAGGGATAGCTTGAGTAGGACAGCAGTAGCTCTGGGTGTCATCAGTTATTCAGGCCACCAGAAGGCGTTTCAGGAACCAGGACTAGTCTCGAGAGCAGGGTGGATTTTACACTTGTATGAGCTGGAGTTAAATAAGACAAATATAAAAATAATACATTTCCTCAGCTGAGAGGCAGTAAAGCTTTTGCTGCACATGTTGTTTTCCTCTTCATGCCTCCTCTTTACATCACAGTGTGACCAGCTGATTGCTCAGAAGATGTTGATTTAATTTTCTATAGCAGCAGCTCGGTCAGCTGCAAGCCAAATCCCAGCTTATTCACAGGGACACATGTGACTGATTGTATGTGGGGTTACAGTACAGAGTCAGATGTACGTGTCTGACTGTGTTTTTGTCGTGTGGAACAGAACTCACAGGAGTTTTTCAGGCCCAAGGCTACCCTGCAGCGTACTTTGGTATGGTCTTCATTTCCACTCTGCATCCTGAGTGCTGTGAACTTTAGCCTGGTTTTTTTTTTTTTTTTGGCTTTACATTTTTTTCTCTCTCTCTCGCTCTCTCTCGCTCTCTCTCGCTCTCTCTCTCTCTCTCTCTCGCTTCCATGTAGTGAAGCATCCCACTGCTGTGTGCTCTTGCCTCAACAACACAGGCAGCAATCTTTAGTATTTAGGCAACTCCTGAGAAATGGCAGAAGATTCATGTGGAAAACTTCTCTCCATTTTTCACATGAAAATCGGTCTAGCATTAAATTCTGCTTCCCACAAAAGTCTAAAGAGAGACAGACTTCATTCCAATTCCACTGAAAGATGCCATATCTACTTCGACATGTTTAACCTAATTAACTTCAGGATAAATAATATTACTGTCAAATTCTAGACTTCTATAGAATACCAAACTTATAAACAGTGAAACAAATCACACCAGTGAGGATTCCGTCTCTTCAGGGAGACTGATTATGTTTACTGCATTTGTTAAACTAGCTATTTATAGTATATATTTTGGTCAAAGTCTGATTTTTCATTGTTTTTCCAGAAATCAGCCACAGTGATATAAGATGGGTTTCCCAGACCACCGTGTGTGTGTGTTTTGGGGGGGATTTTCCACATGCAGCCCACTGAAGACTTTTGATTGGAATATTTTCCCTTTTGTTTTTGAAAGTCTAAATCAACTATAAATAAATAAAGAAATGCAATCTGATCTAGTGTAGACTGCTTCATGCTGCACGCTATTCACCTGTAATGTGAACATGTAATCAGACACTTATTAGGGCTGGGTTTCCACAGATTATACCTGACTAAAGACACCTGTGTAGAACTGGGATTAACCTGTCTGTAAAACCAGCATGTGTGTTAATGCAGTGTGTCTGCAGGAAGTGGTAGAAATGAGTGAACTCCTGGAAGTTTGATGTAGTGACTTCCAGATCTTGCATGTTGTGTGTGTGTGTGGTTTGTTTGTTTGTTTACCACATGTAGAGTATACAATGCCATGGTTATACCTTCAGAAGGGTTGTTCTGTGTGTTATCAGGGATTAAGTCCATATGAAAATATATTTCTATTACTGGAATGTTCACTAATACACTGTTATATAAAGCTCGTTCATTCCCATGTTCAGTTTCATATCCAGTGCCATACGAAAAAAATAAATAAAAAAAATCTTTAGTCTTAGTATGGTGCTCACTTGAAGACCCTGGTGAACATCTACAAGAGACTGTATGTGTGATTATGTCCTTTTCTGTCGTCACAGCCTCGTTTGGTCCCGGCTCTATGAGCATGCCAGCTGGCTTCAGTAACACGGCTGCCTACAACCTCCCCACGAGCTTCAGCGGAAACTTCCAGCAAGCCTTCCCTGGGCAGGGTTTCCCTCAGCCGCAGGCCTACACTCAGCAACCTAACGGTAGTAAGGGAGAATCTGATTAACATGGTTCGATACCTCAGTTGTAGCATCAACAGCGTTGAAACATTGTGTGTGTGCACATGTCTATAGGTGGAGGCTTTGCTGCATTTGGTCAAGGCAAAGCTGCTGTAGCCCAATTTGGACAGAACATGGCAGCACCTGGAGTAACCAATAACCCATTTTTGGTGTGTACTGATGTTTATATCTATATATACTTCTGCTTACTGTTGCAAATGAGCCTGAGTAACAAATCTGCAGAATTGTTCTTGGATGTGATGTTTGACTGAATTAAAGGAAGGTTGTGTCCATGTCTCTTCAGGCAGGAGCACCCGTGGCACAGTTCCCTGCAGGAGGCTCCTCCACAAACCCTTTCTTATAGCACCCCACTCCGAACAACACCCGGCGGCGTGGGACTCTCGCTTGCACCTCTTGCACTGTTTTGTTGTTCCAAGTAGCTTTAAAGACACGTTTCTAAAGACTTTTTTTTATCACGTTAGTACAAATTACATCATTACACCCGACGTTAAGGTGTAACCTGACGATCCATCTGTAACAACAGAAAACACAAAACAAGGTATTGGGGTGCCTACAGGAAGAAGCTCGATTCCTTCTTTCCTTTGCTGAAAATCTGTGAAATTTCCGGCCTGGAAATAATTGTCCGTTTGAGCTAAGTTATTTCAAAGTGTCCTGTGCATTTTAATGCTGCAGTCCTGTACATATCTATTTTCTCAGAAGGGGCAGAAATTTAGCTCGTGTGCATATCAGTATTTATATCTTAATCTCTCACATCCACATGCACAAAGAACCTGCTGTCCATCAGAAAGATGGCGGAGCTTACCTGCTTACTGCCCGTCCACCTAAAGGATGACGAGAGAGAGAGAGTGCGAGAGACTCTACCAAAGAGGAGCATCTCTACAATTTGCAATTTGTTTATCATCCTCCTCCTCCTCCTCCCGGCTGTAAGGAGTTTCAGACTGGCATCGCTCCCAGACTCTCACCTGGACAGGTGCTATACAGAGACTCTGAAACACATACCACTTAAGTCAAATGTTACATGAATTTAAGTTAAAGTAAGTGTGTGTGTGTGTATATATGTGTGTGCGCGTGTGCGTGCGTGTGTGTGCATACACACACATATATATATATAAATATATATATTAAATTGGATTTTAAATAAGAAACCACATGGTGCATTTCTTTGAGCTCCACTGGAGATCCCACCACCTCGACACACCTGCCCTCAGCTCCAGGTGAGTTTAAAATGTAAAGCTTTCACACTGATGTGACCAGGTTTGCTCATTTTTCTAAAATACCTGAAATTCTGACTCACATCGTCTATAAACATGTGGATCTTTTTGCTGAACTGAATGTCATTTTATGGTTTGTCAGTTAATTCATGAATAAATTTCCAACACTAAGGCATGTTAAAGTGCTTAAATACCGCTGTGTAGATCGCTAAAATATGATGCAAAAGATGCAGCAGAAGCACAGGAAGTGGGTGATGAAGATGAAGGTGCTCCTTCCAGTGCTAGTAAGAAAGTGGTGTGTGTGTTTACATTATGAACATGTCAGTTAAAGCTGTCTAATATTTTATTTATTTATTTTTCCATTAGCAGTATTTTGTGTAATAGCAAACACATCTGGACAGATGTAATCAGGCCAGCTGTTGGCCAGATTCTGAGGTTGCTTTTTGTGTTCATCCTGGAGCTCATAGTGGATTGAGACTGTGTGTACATGTCTATTTTTGGCGTTCTGAAAAAAAAAATCCCACTAGTTTTTATATGGAATTGAACCCACATGTTTTCAGCAGCCTACAGTAGAGTGTTTTGTCAGGTGACCTCAGAGTCTGACATTTCACTTTTTTTATACTGAGTTTCTTTCATCCAGCTGCACACACTCAGCTACTGCTCTCACTGGATACAACACGTTTACACAAGAAGCTGCCTCCTTACTGCAAAACCATTCAGCCTGAAATCCAAACCAGACCTGTGAGCTTAGAAGGTTGTCTGTGGGGGAAACACACTTTAATAACAATATAATGTCCTGTCCTCTGACCCTCTGGTGCTATATGCTAACATCAGATTCATTTTAGAGTAGCTTCATGGTTGGAGTCAACAACACGGTCATCCAGTGAACAGTCCAGCAGCTTGTCCTGAGCTACCTATTCTGTTTATAGCAGGAGGGGTGTGGGTGGGAGAGAGAGAGGAATTTTTTCAGCTTTTGCATGAAACACACATTTCTGATGTGCAGACATTATCCCCTCTGTAATTTCCCCCTTCTTTTTCTTAATCTGTGCAGTATTTTATCTCTCAGTAGAAATGGTTTTGTATGACGCACACTGTCTGCACCTACACTTTGCCTTTTAGATTTTGGTGGAAATGCAGCGTTTTTAAACTGGCTCAATCTGGCAACCTCAATAACTCTTCTGTCTGCAGCTTGTCCTTGAGCAGGAGACCGTGAGTCTAAATCGGTCCATTTCTAATGTCTCCACTACATTTTGGAATCCCTTTCAGCTGTACTGACTCCCTAAAGACTTTCAATAATAACTAAAAACCTCCTGAGGATGAGGGATTATTCTGTGGGCTAAACTGAACAGATACAAAAAGAATGGGCTAGACCAAAAAAATAATTCCATTTTACCTTTAACACTGATCAGAAATGTGATCAATTCTGCGTTTACTTTAACTTTCAGTTCAGTTTTCTATTAAAAGAATTGTACATGTTGCACAAGTCAGGACTCTCTTTTCCTTCTTCCTTCTAATGTCATTGTTTTATTGCTACTTGCTGGTAGCAAACATCAAAACCTGTACTTTTTTTCCCTGTTATTTTAATGCTCTGGTCCAAGCTCCAGGGTTCAGGGGTTGAGAATCGCTGCTTTAATCTACACCCTGATCACTGACCCTGAAATCACTGGCACTGGATACTGCTCAGTACATCAGTTTGTTTCTCTCACGTATGCATCCCTCTGTGACCCCATCAACGTCTGTCTGCAGTTTCTACACATCCATACACACGACGGCTGATGATGGAGACCGGTCACATGTAGGGTCTATGTGCAGACAAACAGGGAAATCTTCATATCACAGTCGCTGCTTCTGGCTACTACACCAGTCGCAGGACCTGAGAAAGCTACAACGTGGAGCGAAGCCAGTTGACCTCTTCTTTCCTGTATTAGAAATGCAGGACCCCTATGCTCAGAGAAGTGGAGGACATTTAAAACAAGAATAAACTGTGACAGACTGCTGGATTTCTCTCATTAAACCAGAACACTACAGTCCTCTCAGTGCTTAGGGCTGAAATCACTGTAGAATGAGACACACTCCTCGAAGCATGACAAAGCACCGCTACATACTTTGTGTGTGTTAACTGCTCTAGTCATCTCACTGGCCTCACTTTATAACCATCACACACACAGATGGAACAGCTTGGCCTCCATACAGGAACATTTCTTCTTAAAATGGATGGTCTTATTTGATTTTATCTGGATTTTGGCTGACATTTTTATGTAAATATATCTTAATACCATTTACAAGAAACAGCTGGTTTAAAAAAGAAAGAAATATTACTTGCTGTGTGTTCTAGTTACACAATATCACAGTTTCTCATGTAAATGCTTGTATGTATGAATGATTGCTGAAATAAATCTGTTCATATCATATCGAGTTTGGGTTTCTGTTTGTTTGGAGTTTCAACATGTTCCCTGTGTCGGTGTTGGGTTCTCTGGTTTCTTCTTACCTCCCAAAAACATGCCAGTAGATGAATTTGTGAGGGACCGGTATCCCATTTGCAGTCATGATCTGGATCCACTGTGGCCCTGATCAGGATACAGCTGCAACTGAAATAAAGTGAGTAACACCAGTGTCTGTACTACTGCAGTATAGCTATCAGAAATATAACAGTGCTATTCAAGCTATAGCTTAAAATAGATGTCTGTTTTTTTTATTTTATTCATAAATATATGTGTAAATTAGTCGAAGTAAATGAAGTTGCTGCACTTGCAGGTGCAACTTAGAGCTCAGAGTCAGGAAAGACTCTTTTTTTTTTTTTTTTCCTCTGTGTGCACAGAACCTCCTTTTTCAAACCCTGGGTTTTGTTGTGAAGGTAGTTACATGCTCAAAGAATGTAAGAATTTTTTTCCTGAAATGCATAGGGACCACATCAGCTGTAATGTTTGGTCTCAAAAGCATCATTAAAAAAAATCATATATGGAATGATGGGGGAAGTCGTTTTCCTTGGGGGTGGGAGTAAAGTGGAGGTCTCAGAACCTCACACTTGTGTTTTGGGCATTAGCTTTCAGTCCACCAGGTTTCTCCAATCATCAGCTTCGACTCTTAATTCTGGCTTTGGTGTCAGTCAGCATCTACTGGTGCAGGACGAAGACGTGCGAGAGCTTTAGGATATTTCAGAGCTGTGAACACGTCCACAAGCTCTGGACACAAACCAAGCTTTCATCTGAAGAAGACGACTTTCACTTGAATTCTCTCTGGCCAAATGCTCAGCAGCAGAAACTGCACTGTACTTGCATTAAAACGCTTAGGAATCGTTTCTAATGCTTCACACCCCTTTCTTTATCATAAACATGTCTTCATTCCATCCAGATAAGGTTAGTGAGCTAGATCCACTAACAGAAAAGCTGCTAAAACACGGAGCATGATGTTCTCCTTAGACATTTCTGCATAAGCTGGTATTTATTTACTCTAACACCTGTTTATCTTGAGCTCCCCCTGGCGTTAGTTAGTGGTATTGTTAGAATTGTTCAATTATTTTTATTTACTATTTATATATTTATTTTAATATATATTTAGATTCTTTTGTTCTTTATAGTCTTTTATTCATGAGCCATTATATTTGTATCATTTTATATTGCATATCCCCCCCGAAACAAACAGGAAGCCACAGTATGTTGTTCCGGAGCACTTTTATTATTATTATTATTATTATTCTTTTTTTTTTTTTCCTAACTTCACCTGTATTGTGTAAGCCCCGCCTCCTCGCTCTGTGATTGGTTACTCGTATCAAATGGTCCGCGATCGCATTGGATATTAATTCATAGAGTCGCTTTCTATTCGCTGGACGGCAAAGTCAGCTACAACGACGCCGGAGAAGCCGGATATGTCAGAATAGGAGTAGGAAAACAATTCCAGCATGGCGGTCTAAGAAAAGGTCTGAGGCTAGATAAACTAGCAGTGGAATAATGTGGACGACTTTGGGTAATTATCCTTACTGTACTTTTCGTGACGCGTGTGTGTGTGTTTATACGAGTTGATTGTTTCTTTTTTTTCCAGGTTAGTGAAACAGTGTGTTCCTGAGAATCAGCGGAGAGAGAGAGAGAGAGAGAGAGAGAGAGAGAGAGAGAGATGCCAAGATTCACAGAGACGGATTAAAAGCCCTCAGGATGTCCAGCCCGGTGTGAGGAGCTGCTTAAACCCGCTCAGGGTCGCAGGATGGCGGCTGAGAGTGCAGCAGGTCACCGCTTGTGACTCGCCTCATCGCAACTGCGGCATACACACACACACACACACACAAACACACACACAAACACACATAAACACGCACACACCGTGTGTTTCATTACAACCTGTCAAGTCAAATAACCAACACAGCACGGTAATCCTGTCCGTCATATATTTTTGAAGCTTTTAAAATGAGTTAACTCATGTTATTTTATATTATAGTACTTGTACTTCAATTACTTTACTTTGCAAGTGATCACCTTCATGCCCTCTATTCTCCACTAGAGAAGCCCTATTTAAACGCTGTTAGTTTCTCAGGGTGATGGCTTTCGGGTTAATTCTGTCTGTCAGATGAATACAGTTAAAGGTGGGACGGTGACCTGGAGGCCACAGCCGTGGCAGGATGCTGACAGTGGAGGTGGCGAGCCTCTCTCAGACAGCGACTCGGAGGAAGAGGATTTTCCAGATGACACAACTACTCCCTTAGGAGAGTACGTCACTGAGGGTGAGACACTTACTGCTCCAAACAGCCGAATGTTATTGCGTCCCTGACCATGACACTTGACCGTATTGTCCTTGTACAACATGCTGTTATCATGAGCTCCACTCCTCTAGAAGGTTTTCCACTAGATGTTGGAGTTGTGGCTGTGGGGATTAATGAATCATCAATCAGATTCAGATACAAGAGCATTAGTGAGATCAGACTGTAAGAGTGTGAGGAGGTTTTGGGGTTCAGTGAGGTTGAGTCAGAGTCAGGGCTCTGTCAGGGTTCAGTGAGGTTGAGTCAGAGTCAGGGCTCTGTGAGTTCTTCACTCAGATCTTCACGCAGCAGGTCTTCATAGAGCCGCTTTGTGCACAGGGAACATAAGTGGATTGTTAATTAACAAAGAGAAACTTATTATGGGGAAAGTCTTGAGTGTAACCAGTGGATTGTTACAGTGAGTGCATTTTTCAGCATGTGAAAATCAAGTCCAAAGTCTTTCCTGTTTCTTGGGAGGAATCAAGGCCGTTTTGAAAGAGATAAAAAGAAAAGCTGCTGAGGTGATAACAGGTGCTAACTTCTTGCTGACTGAATTACAAATGGCTAAAAGCATGATAATAATAATAAACAATTTATTTAATTAAAAAAAATAAGTCATGGTTTATTTTCCCATAACCGCACACCCCAAACACTTAATTCTTTACTTAATACGTGTATCTAGTTCACTTAGGTCTCTTCATACGAGTGATCTAATGAGCTCCAGATTTTTCTCACCTTCTCTGTTTCCTCTCGCAGGCTTAAAGCAGCTACTTGATGCTCAGCAGTTGTGTGATGTCACTCTTTTAGTGGAGGGAAAGAAGTTCATGTGCCACAGGTGAGTCTCCTATATATATATATATATATATATATATATATATATATATATATATATATATATATATATATATATATATATATATATATATATATATATATATATAATTATATAATTATTTTGCTGATCAGTTAATCTGGTTATTATTTCTCAAGGCTGTAACTGTAATATAACCCTCCTGTAACATTTGTCGTCTGTCACAGCATGAGAATATCATCACGTGTCCTAAAATCAGTGAAATCTACTCCAAAGCTTCAGCTGTCGTGTAATCAGATCAGTGAATCGACTCTATTTGTGATCGACTTCAGTTTGACCTGAAAAGAAGGAAGGTGCCTTGATCAGTTTATCAGCAAGAAAACAGTTCATGGATTTTAAATAGCTTTCATACACGACTCTGCACAAAACACACACTTCATGCAGAGTATCGACTTTTAAGGGCAAAGTAACTCAAGATAATGTTTTCTGATAGCAGTACAGATAAATATGAACACAAACGTCCATCCAGTACACTGCACTTTTACTCTTGTTCACGTTCCCACTGATTACAAAGTGAGACATCACTGACATGAAAGCACACATTAAGGTCGACATAAACGTCTCCATCTTTGGTTTGCCCGATGTTTTTATTTATTTGCATGATTTTGTTGATTGGTCGTTGCAGCATGTTTGTCGTGTGTAGAAAGTAATACAAGGTCGTGTTTTTAATCTGTTTGTTGCAGAGTTCTCTTGGCTGCTGTCAGTCCGTACTTCCGTGCCATGTTCACCAGCCCCCTGGTGGAATCTCGGCTCACTGAGATCCGTCTGGAGGAGGTTACGCCATTGGTCATGGAGATGGTGATCCAGTTCGTCTACACAGGCGAAGCTGGACTGAGCCTCGAGACTGCAGAGGACTTGTTTGTGGCAGCCAACCGTCTTCAAGTCATGCCTTTGCAGAATCTGTGTTCAAGGTAACAGATGCATTCTTCCTCTTTTAGATGTGATTGTGATCTCTCTGTGTTGATTCAGCAGAATGTGCTGTTGGGTTGTTTGGTTTGGTTTAGTTTCTTGCTGCACAAAATTAAAGGAATGAAAATCAGTAAAGGGAAGCTGAGAATCTTCAGTTACACAGTACACCGATGTGGTAGTTTTACCTGATGAGATATCTTTGTTGTTTGTGTACTATAATGAAACACTGTATAGATGATTAGCTAGTAGGAATAAAACACTCATCTCTGTTTCTTCAGGTTCCTCTTTGAACACCTTTCTGTGGAGAACTGTTTGGGTATGTACTCTCTGGCACGCTCACATCACGACCAGCTGTTGCTCAGAGCCTCTTTGAGGCTGGTGGCTCAGCATTTCCCTCGAGTGGCACGGCAGCGAGACTTTCTCCTGTTGGACCCGGGCACCTTGGAAAGCCTCCTGGAGTCGGACCGGCTCGGAGTGGAGTCTGAGACGGAGGTCTACGATGCAGCACGGCGCTGGGCAGAGCACCGGCCCGCCGAACGCTATGTCCACATGCCCTCTCTGCTTCGTCACTTGCGCCCGGGTCTGCTGGCCCCTGAGGAGAGCCGGCGGCTCAATAAAGAGCTTGGGCCGAGGGCAGGCACTGAGGGTATGGGAGGTCCTCTGAGGCCCCGGGAGGGAATGCTAGAGAAGAAGATTGTTTGCGTGGACCTTAAGCCCAGGGAAGACGAGGCTTTACGAGAGAGTGACTACACAGTGGATTGTTTTGACCCACGCACGGGAAAGTGGGAGAAACTTTCAGCCCTGGGATCTTTGCTGTGTCCAGGCTGCACAGCTGTCGGTGGCCGGCTCTTTGTAGCTGGTGGCATTTTAAGAACAGGTCAGGTTTCATCATCAATGCACGAGTACGATGTTGTGCTGGACCGCTGGATATCACGGCCATCCATGGAGCAGCCACGCGCCATGTTCGGCCTCCTGGGCTCTGGAAACTTTCTCTATGCCCTGGGTGGCTGCAATCGATCAGCCCTGCTTGACACTTGTGAAACGTTTGACCTCACTACATTAACGTGGGCACCGGGTCCGCGTTTGCCGTTACCGCTGCGCTCTTTTGCCTGCGCCACGCTACGAGGCCGGCTGTATTTGCTCGGTGGCGCCACGTTGGAGCAGAACAGGGCCATGGTGCATGCTGGTGTGCTCATCTACCACACCAGTACGAGGACCTGGAATCGTATTGGCCTTGACTCTGGTGCCACCTGCCTGGCTGGAGGAGTAGCGGTACGTGGAGGAGTGTGTGCTGTTGGCGGGTACATGCGCGATGCTGCTAAATTTCTAGACGGTAATTACACCCAGCTGGAACCACTCGACGCCACCGGCCGAGTTCTGTTTTTCAGAGAAGGAAGGGCAGTGGGGACGGACCGAGACGTCATGGCCGGAGTGGAGAGAATGGGAGGTGGTGGAAGTGACCGTGCTCCCAGTCCGGTTGTTTTTCCAGGTCTGCCACGGCGCATAGCTGCCGCAGGCGTAGCGAGGTGGAAGCGCAGGATTTACGTACTGGGTGGTGAGAACGGCTCAAGGTTTTACGACAGTGTGTACTGCTGGAAGCCTGGCTGGAGGAGCTGGGTCCAGAGACGTGAGAAACTGCCGGGAGAAACAGGTGGAGTGAGCCAGTTTGGGTGCACCACTCTAAAGTTCCCCAAAAAACACATCTTGGCACGCATTAGAACAGCCCTGGAGAAGCAGGGGAAGGAAAAGAGACGGAAACGAAAGACGGAGGATGTGGAAAGAAACCGGAACACCAGAAGGGCAAATCAGGAAGTCTGATTTTATTTAAGGACTATGTTTGGGACTCGTCCCTTTCAGTCGTCCCAATATTAAATCTTTCTCACTGTACCATTTATGTTTTGTCTTCCCAAGAAACAGACATCACATTGGCAGCTAATGTGTCTGTTGTTTTGAAGGCTCCTCTATCTCACTGCTTTGTGTTTGAATGCAGATTTTTAAGGTTGGATGCTGCTAAATGTTCCGTAAAGCATGTTCAGCCTGGTAACTTACTGAAATGTCTCTTGAATGTATAAAATAACAAGCAGCTGAAATCGTACTCAAGAACTACACAACAATCAGAACGACTCCACTCTGAAACCGAGCAATAAATCAGGTCTAACCTCCTATTCAGACTGGATTAGTTTCTTCTTTTCCAGAAAATATTATCATGTGTTCTGAACCCAGGAAAAGGAAAGGTTATTTTCATTCACTTCCAGTGGGCCTGAGTGTTTCTCAAATAATAGAATTCTGACATTTGCAAATATAATTCATTTCTTTTGCCATTTCATGGCCTCCCAGTTTAGACAGTTTGTATTAAAATAATTCTACTATGATAAAGCAATGAGGCAAATTGTATTACTGCAAAAAAAGTCCAGCAAGAGGCTGCTGCTGAAACCAGAGGCTTTAATCAAACCTTGTATGTATTTTAGTCTCCAGTTTTCTTTACAGAGGTGTGAAGAGAGATGTTCTGTTTTGATGAACCCAACTCCTATATAGAACTAATGCTGTCTGAATAGGGCCCAAGTGTTTAAACCCAAAACTGATGCTTTAAAATGAAACTCGATGCAAAATGAAGCTTAAGCACATCATCTGTTAATGAAATGAAATTTCCATTTTTGTACATTTTTGGTTTGTTTTTAAAAATATTAATTTTACTGCAGTGTTTAAAGTTACGAGCACGTTGATGTCAATAGCCATCTAAACAATTCTATCGGTGAAGAAACTGAGATGATTTCGCTGTTGAGAATTACAGAAGCGGGTCGTTCCACACCACCTGAAATACAGTGTTATAACTTGCCGCTAATGTTAGCGTTTATCTGAGCCTTATTATTGTATTGTAGTCTGTGTACAACATGCCTTTGATTTATTGCCTTATCGTTGCGGCTTTTAGTTCGGTGCATCAGGAGCACGAGAGGATGGTTTCATCTCCAAATCTAAAACACTTTAACAGCAAATAACACACTAGTGACATCATATGACAGTTTAACATCCTAATCAGTTCTAGTTTAAAGAACAATGGCAGTAAACTGGTACATCACAAACTGTCCAAATATTTACTGAAGCCATCAGAAGCAGAATCTCCTCCCTGAACCCCACCAGTAAATATTCTCTTCATCTGCTTTTATTCAGTGCATCAGCAGCACCAGGGAGTTATGCATCATCAAGCTTCTCTGAAAGTATAGGAACAGCGAGAGCAGATCTTCTGTTTTTCACTTCACACATCAGAAGACCATAAGACTTTGATAGAACACACAATTTTTGTAGGTGAGCAAAATTATTGGAACAGTCTCAATGTAATGAGACCAAGGATCATAAGCAGATCCTTCATTTCTCCTCACTTTGGCCGTGGTTCATCTCAGTTTCAGAACTTTTGTGGCTTTTCTCTGTACCTCCAGGTTGTGTCCAGTGCTTGTGTTATGTCTCTATTCATTTTTTTCCCCTTTACTCTCTGCTTGCAACGGAATTTAAAATCGCTTAACCTGGTTAAATATCAGGAAATGAAAGCTGGAATTCCGGTCTTCCTTCTTATATTTCATCTTTAGATCTTAAGAAATATCTATAGCCACAACAGAAGAATGGCCTTGCTGTTCCAATACTTCTGGATGGTCCTCTGTAACCCATGAAATCATGAAAGTATCAGACGGCTGATTTTCTGTATTTTCTTCTTATGTATATGAACATAACAGAGCACGTTTTACCAGAGCCAGAAGAATGAAAACTCCTCATCGAGAACAGGTCGCAAAATGGACCTGGTTTGTGATACAGTGAGCTTTTTTTGAATTGATTATATGCTACTTTGCATCACAATAAATCATTTTTACTGCAGGTTGATGTTGTGGCATCATTCAGCTTCATATTCAGAGCTAAAATGATCACTAACCTCATTTCATTGTAGTTTTCAGTAAACATCGTTAAGACCCAGTTGTCTATACTGGTGCCTTTAGGTATTTATTGAAGCAAACTAACGGCCCATTATAGTGAACGAGACACAAAAAAGAAGTGTCATGTTGGTTATATTGTGTTAATGTTAACTTGACCTCAGAGTTTTATCAGCACTCGGACCCTTCCCACGTCTGAAAGCGCACACATTCGATTAACTTTACACACTGTGAGTGTTTATCAGTAACCCTTTTATCTCCTAGTGATGGTAAAGACTGTGTAGAATTTTGATTGTCCAGTTAAGAAAGAAGTACACAAACAAACTCATTTCTGAGTGTATATTTCACAAGAGAGAAGTACCTGTACATTTCACTACACCTTTCCTTCCACTCTCTCCTGGAGTACAGACTGGGACCTGACTGTATTTCACACTTCACCACTAAAACACTCCAACGCTGTACCTGCATCTGGAAGATATTCAAGGCTCAGCATCCTGTCAGTGGCTAAATGATGTTAAGCGGCTAAGCTTCAACTCGACGCAAAACGTCCAAATGAACCTGTAAGAAACTACAGCTTTAATTTTTTAGGCCTATATGAATTAGGCCACAAAGATCAATTAAAAACCAGGAAAATCTAACGGCAATCATAAATGGTCCTGTAAATAAAAATGTGTGTATTGCATGTGTTTGTAATGTTTTCTGTCTTCTGTGGATAAAGGGGTGGGGCTAAATCCATTATATTTGCAAGTATTTTTCAGAGATTCCCTAACAAAGAAATAAAGATGTGGTGATGGACTAGGATGGCGGACCTCCTGACAGCAGTAAAGATACAAGACTGCCCAAAGCATCAATTAACCCCATCCATCATGTGTGGTGACAAGACCCAATCCCAAAGCGCTAATCAATGACCTACACTGAATCCATGTTCCAGTTGTGGTGAATTTGCCTAGTGGAATGGAGCCATAACCAGTGTGCATGAGGTGATGTCTTGATGACGGGCAATGTTCTCTGAGGGCTGAAGGACGACAACCTACTGCAGGGCTTCACTGCCCCTGGGCACCTGTCTGAGATGGGGGGGTGTAATCTGTGTAAAGGAAGTGATGTGATGCTTCAGGGCCAAAAGCATCAAAGGGGGGGACTGTAAGAAACTACAGACTGCCTCAACCCAGATACTACTCCTACACAGTACTTCATCAGAAAGAGCTCATTCCCAAAAAGGCTTACATATCATATAGAAATATGTTCAGTTCAATTCAGTTTATCTGTATAGTATTTTTATATTAGCTTAAAGCAGCCTTACCAAACATTTAGAACACTTAATCCAATCAATTATTAGTATGGGAGCGGCAGCAAGACATCAAGGGCCATCACTAAACAAAGGGTAAACGTGAGCGTGATTACCATTTAGTATCGCCTGATCATTTGGGTGATAACACCTGTAACAATACCAAGTCAAGGTGTACGTGACTGTAATTACCATTTAAAGACATCTGGCTAGACAGAGCATCAACTGGCCATTCGGGTGATACTCAGTTCTTACACTCAATTTACATTTAAAGTGAAACTCATTTAAATTACACATGGGAAACAGTGCATAAAATGTTTGAGCAGGATCTGTCCTATGTTCTTTTTGACTCTGATGAACCCAAAGTACTTCATGTACTATATGATTTTTGACATCCTCATCGTTTTATTTTCCTTACAAACCCCAGTGCTGGACCCAGTGACCTGCAGAGTTTGATGTTTTCCTCCTGTTGGAACACCTGATCCAGCTCATAAAGAGTGTGATAATTAGCTGATCAGGTTTATTTGTCAGTTGGGAATAATTTGCAAACTTCACTAATCAGCCAATCAATAAAAGGTTATAATGGCTTGTATTTTATAACACAAATCTACAGTATTTAGCTTTGATTGACAGAACTCTAGTTCTTGATCACTGATATGGCATCATGACCCACTGCCCCACTATCCTGCCCCACCACACCGTTCTGCCCCACCCCACCGTTCTGCCCCTTGAAACTGGGTTTGATCCTGAGTTTGGGTTACTGCTTGGAAGGAATTTCATATGTTCTGTGTTTCCTCCAACCTTTCAACCACATACATGGTAGATGGACTAAGTGTGTGTGTGTTTTGCCTTGTAATGAATTTGCTTCCCTTCCAGGGTGTGGAAGACCCAGTGCTCGATATGATCACCTCTGGATTTATCTGAGTTTAGATGAATTGATGAATGTGTGTGAAAGCTTGAGAAACAGAATGTATGTTTAGGAGTCTATACGTCTCTAAGTCTACAATTATAGTTTACTCAGAGATAAATCTGATGGTTTACACTGTGGCTTTATCACTGCAGTGTCTCTCACACTGACTACGCTCTGTCTGCTGGAATGGTTCAGATGATTAACTGAGTGTTCCAGTGATGACTGCAGTTGACTCATGTTCCTCACCTGACCTTTCCTCTCTACATTTCTCTAAGAGACTCCTATTAAATCATTAGTGAATCATGATGATTAACAAGATCAATGAAAAAGTGCAGGTTTTCCCCAGAAATTTCAAAATTAAGTTTTCTTCATAAAACCTAATCATAACCTTGTTCACTACTTCGTGAAAATGATTTATGGATCGAGAGTGATAAGAATTTGACAGGAATGTATGCGCTTCTGGATAAATGTACTTTGGAGCTCCTGTGCAGACCCTCATGCTTAACCCGTGACTTGTGTTGTGTTGCTTTGTGTTCTACTAATTAACTAAGAGCTAACGTATGTTGTCCTTCAGATTATTCCATAATAGTTACACACTTCACTAAACTGTTGCTCATCGCGATGGAAAATGTTAATTATTATTTTCACTAATATCCTTCTTTAGCCCAAAACGAAGGTCTTACCTTCCCAGCCTCAGATTTCGGCGCTGCTCCGGAGACGTCTGTATTTCGTGAAGCAACACTAAATTGGGATTCAGAAATAAGATTAGGTTTAATCTTATAATCTAATTGGGGGGGGAAAATGAATAAATCAGTTGAGAATTCAGGAAGACATGTCACCATCAACAACCCAGCAGACATCGTCGTAATTATTGCCTACTTTGTGATTGTGATTGGAGTTGGAATTTGGGTATGTGTTTCGTTTTTCATTTTAGTTTTTATATTAAATCATTTTAATAATCTAAACTCATTAATCTAATCATATTTCTTCTCTGTTTTCAGTCTATGTTTAGGACAAATCGTGGCACAGTAGGTGGCTACTTCCTCGCAGGGAGAACCATGGTGTGGTGGCCAGTAAGTTATTTATTTATTTCACTGATTCTTCAACTCTATTTAACTCTAGTCCTGGGGACCTGCTTTGCTAGGGTTTTTGTCTGAGTTTTCTACACCATTTGCACCATTTGTTAATCGATTGGTTCATGTGTTGGAATTAAAAACATCAGAAACTTGCTACATACTAGATGATCATCTTTGCTTCTATCCAGTATATAAAGTCTCAAAGTAAATGTTGTAGGTCTTAACCATTCTGCTAATCTAACATTACAGGTCGGAGCTTCTCTGTTTGCAAGTAACATAGGCAGTGGGCACTTTGTGGGTCTCGCAGGAACCGGTGCTGCCAGTGGGATTGCTGTCGGAAGTTTTGAATGGAACGTGAGTTGAAGCAGAAATGTTCTCTTTCTGTAATTCTGTCTGCAGTTTGAAGATTTGTTTGTCTCGATTCTCTGTTCTGGGATTAATCCTGTGTCCCATGCTCACTTAGATCTTCCCATCAAAAACAATTCTCCAGGTTCCTTAAAGGCAATAGCCGGAGCATTTTTTGTTGTTTTTGTTGTTCTGGGGCAAATCCGAAGCCAGGGTTCTAATGTGACACAGTTTCTGACCCCAAGGTAAACAGGAGCGAGTTAATAATGAACCACAAACAGCAAAAACTAATTTCATTACTGATAACTGACAGATCAATCAGTCTGAACCTTGATAGCTGCGTCTGATTTGGAAATACTGGAGGCCAATTTACAAACACTGAAAATGTAGAATCCAGTGTATTCATGTAAATATTCATGGACTCCCACATGGAATCATCTTCTGTTTGCTCTTTTAGAGTATGTGAAGCTCATGAAAAGCTACTTTAACTGGACACTTTCAGTAGCCTTTACTGGTTGTAGATGGAGAAATACAAGTTACAAATGGAACCCAGCGTTAATATGACCCGAAGTGTCAGCTCTGCTCTGATCAATTCTTCTTCTTTCAGGCTTTATTCATTGTGCTGCTGCTGGGATGGCTGTTTGTACCAGTGTATCTGACCGCTGGAGTGAGTTCCTTTTATACTGAATGAACTGTTAGAGAGCGTCTGAGTGACTGAACGCTGTAGATGTGCTTTTTGAGAAGTTATGTTGGATGATGTTATTAACAGGTGATCACTATGCCACAATACCTGAAGAAGAGATTTGGTGGGACTAGAATCAGTTTGTACCTGTCGGTCATCTCGCTTTTCCTCTACATCTTCACAAAGATCTCTGTAAGTACACATGCAAATCAAAGCGCTTTAGTGTTGCCGAAAATGTTTATAAACAGTGTATGAGCTTCGGTTGTGCAAAAGATTTTTTGAAATGTTCAGGGTCACTGGCATTTGGTCTTTTTTCATTAACATGTTTGTCTCTGGGCAGCACGGTGGCTTAGTGGTTAGCACTGTTGCCTCACAGAAAGAAGGTCCTGGGTCTGAATCCCGGGTTTGAACAGGCAGGGGCGTTTCTGTGTGGAGTTTGCATGTTCTCCCCGTGCCTGCGAGGGTTTAATCCAGGTACTCTGGTTAAAAACATGTTAAAGTCCAAATACATGTACATGAGGTTAATTCTAAATTACCCATAGGAGTGAGTGAGTGTGTGTGGTTGTCTGTCTATATGTGTGGCCCTGTGGACTGGTGACCTGTCCAGGGTGTACCCCTGCCTTTCGCCCAATGTGTTCTGAGCTCCAGCAGATCCCCGTGACCCTAATTTGGAATAAAGCAGGTATAGAAAATGGATGGATGGATGTTTGTCTCTGTTCATGATTTCCTATATTACCCACTTGACTTCTCAGGAGTTGGAATAGACTTAAATAGATCAATGCAGCAGCACTTTAGTCATTTAGTCTGTGCAGCTCTCTCACCTTCTCATCTCTGTACACTCTGCTCAGACAGATCAGCTTCCAAATCTTTCAAAGTAATACAGAAATCACTGGTATCACGCCCGTCATATTGTAGATGCGCTTTGTATCCAACATTTGCACTGCCTCTAATTCGTATTTCTCAATTTACAGGACATTAAACACAGTAAGTGAAAATAATTAATAAAAAATAACTTGCTTTAACAGAGAACAGTGAAACCTGTTTGTTCCTCATGAGATTTTTGTGAGACATTTTCTCCTGTTGAACTCCAGTGTAACTGTGTTAACCTAACCTACACACACACTGCGTCCTCCAGTCCAGCGCTTAACTCTGTACTGTTCTCTGTGTTTGCGAACCTCCTTGTTTAGGTGGATATGTTCTCAGGAGCAGTGTTCATACAGCAAGCCCTCGGATGGAACATCTACGTCGCGGTCATCGCTTTGCTTTCCATAACAGCTCTCTATACTGTGACAGGTGAAACTCATCAGTCACAGACAGGAGCTGAAAAACAGATCAGGAAACACAACATAGAAAGGATCTGAGGTCATAAAATGCACTACCATATGTGCAGATAAACAAATGATCTTTGTTATTATAAATCTATTTTTAATATTCATGAATGGAGTTCAACAGCTGCCAGTAGATTATAAGATGGTTCTGTATCATGTTCATTTGATTCTTACAGTACAGATCATGTGAAAATTGTTGCTTGCAGTAAAGACTCAGTGCTGTAAAGAATACAAAACACACTGAGTTAAGGAAAGGCACAGAAAATCACTCGATTAAGAGTGAAAGTCGTCAGATAAAAAAACAACAACATACTGGACTACTTACTCTGCAAATGACTTTTTATATGTCTACAGTTGACACTGTAACTAATCCAAAAAGATTCAGTCGCTGAGGAATGTATTTTGTCCACTACATTAGGAACACCTGCTTATTTCTGTAGTCCTCCAATGGGCCAATCACAGCACAATGTAAAGCATGCAGGTCAAGAGCTTCAGTTAATAATCAAACATTTGAAAATTCCAGCTCAAGATCAGCAGTTTCTCTATCCAGCCCATCCGACACCGGCATCCATGTGATGGTTAAAGTTACAGAAATAAGATTTTTTCTTCCTTTTGTTCGATGTGAACATTAACTGAAGCTCTTGATCTGTATCTGCTGGAAGTTATTAACTGTGATGCTGCATCATGGTTGGCTGATTAGATACCTGCATGAACGATGTACCTAATAAAATGACCAGAGTATGTTTCAGCAGCTTGCAAGGATTGTTAGCTGGCATATGTAAATGTATACATGTCTCTATCTAACTCACTAGCAAAGATGCCTCTTCATCCAGAGCTTAACCCTGTAGTAGCACAGATACATTTAACATGTTATACACTAGAGGTTTGGTTAAACGTATGAACGTGTAAACGTATCTGCTGTGTAGGAGGTTTGGCAGCTCTGATGTACACAGACACGGTCCAGACCTTTGTGATCATTGCTGGAGCCTTTGTCCTCATGGGATTCTGTAAGTTTGGGGTTATTCTTTTGGGGGCTAATGGAATTACATATTATATAAAATACATTACATGCAAACTGCAGCATCAAACCCGACACCTAACACCACTGTCATGTGATCCTAAACATCAGTATCTCAAATATTTGATTTCTTCTCTATTCTCCTTTTAACAGCCTTTTATGAGGTGGGAGGCTACAGTGCTTTAATAGAGGGATATAGCTCAGCTTTACCATCGATAAGCTCATCTCCTGACCTACAGCATCTTAATATCTCTGCACACTGTTACATGCCGCGCGAGGACGCCTTTCACCTGCTGAGGGATCCTGTGAGTGGAGACCTGCCCTGGCCTGGTGTGTTATTTGGCATTGCCATTGTAGGAGGATGGTACTGGTGCACTGACCAGGTGAGCTGTGACTCTTCAATCATTCCTTTTGTCCTCATTTTTCTGTCTTAATTTATGGATTTGTTTTAGACTGTTTTTTTTTTTTCATTAATAAACAAAAAGCTGGATTTCACCAGCTTTTCATTAAATTAGATAAATGAGGAGCAACATTCCTTCCTCACAGGCAACATCTCTCTCATTCTGTGGTGTAGGTGATTGTTCAGCGCTGCTTGGCTGCACGCAGTCTGACTCATGTCAAGGCTGGATGTATCTTGTGCGGCTATCTGAAACTGCTGCCGATGTTCCTCATGGTGTTCCCAGGCATGATCAGCCGAGTCCTGTACCCTGGTAAACGATTTCATATAAACCCTTTATTACGTGAGCACATTTGTCTAATTGTAAATGCAGCATAACGCAGTAAATTGTGGCTCTTCTTATTAGATGAGGTCGGGTGTGTGGTGCCACACGAATGTAAGCGAGTGTGTGGGACAGAAGTTGGCTGCTCTAACATCGCTTACCCCAAACTGGTGGTCTCTGTCATGCCCAATGGTGAGAGATACAGATTTGTACTTCTATTGCTCATTCAGCATTGCCATGACAACAGTATCACTTACAGGAGGTGCAGTTGCAGCCGTGTTGCATCATATTCGTGTAAAAAACTGAAATTATATTATTTACAGCACTGCATGTAAGAATAAGGCATGAGCTTCACGATGTGTAGACCAGTGACTCCAAATGATGGTCTGTGAATGTTTCAGTGGAAATAATCACAGATTATCAAAGTTATTATCTTTACTGGATTCCTGTAGTTATTGGTCATTTTGACACGTCAATTGAATTGGTTTAAGTCGGATTGAATAATGTCATCTTCAACCTTGGTGTAAATTTCCAGAATTGCAGACATCACAAAAACAAAATAAATAATGTCTAATAGAGAAAGCATAACAATGTTGACAGCTGATGCTCTAGATGATGTCTTTCAGTATCATAACCTTCTGTGCTGTTAATTTTGTCTTATATATTTTACTGATGCCACACTTCTCTTCAGGACTAAGGGGATTGATGCTTGCTGTCATGCTGGCAGCCCTCATGAGCTCTTTAGCCTCCATCTTTAACAGCAGCAGCACCTTGTTCACCATGGACATTTGGACACGCATCAGGCCTCAGGCTCGAGACCGAGAGCTGATGATAGTTGGCAGGTCTGGACCACTCTACCTCATCCCTCTGTTGTATTTATTTTAAAATCGATCATGAAGCCAGGTTTGTTTCATACATACAAACATAAATATATAATCCAGTACTGTTTATAACACACTTCTTGACATTCCATGTTATCTCACGTCTGGGTTATCCTTCACGTCATGGTTTCGGGTGGAGCCTCAGCTCTCATAATCCAATAAAATCTTCAATAAGTTTATTTTAGATGTTTTTGTTTCTCTAACAGGATTTGGGTGCTCTGCATTGTTGCAATCAGCATTTGCTGGATCCCTGTGGTCCAGGCCGCCCAAAGTGGTCAGTTATTCGACTATATCCAGTCAGTAACAAGTTACCTGGCCCCACCCATATCAGCTGTCTTCTTTCTGGCTATTTTTGTGAAGAGAGTTAATGAGCCGGTAATTTTTTCCTACATCCAATGTCATATTCACAAAGGAGCAACAAATTGCATATATGCTATATTTATTTTGCTGACTTGATTTGGGTCCACGACTGGAGTGGTCTAGTGTAGAATGGCCCTGTCCACACCAACAAAGCACAAGATCTGTTTGAATGGTTTGATAAAAAATAAAATTATGTGTATCTTATTCTACTGCCTTCACAGTCAGGTAATCGCAACCCAACTGAACCCTGAACATTACCACCATCAAAACACCAACTGATGGAATATCTTTTGGGGGAACAAGGCTAATGCCTCTGATCCAGTGCTAACTAGTTAGACAAGTAAATCTAGTCAGTCAGAACACAGGGAACTGATCATTCTGATCTTGACACTCTTTATTCCTTTTGTCAGGGGGCTTTCTGGGGCCTAATGGGTGGCCTGGCGATGGGTTTGTGCCGCATCGCTCCTGAATTCTACTTTGGATCAGGTAGCTGTCTCGTTCCTTCCAAATGCCCTCGACTTATTTGTGGGGTCCATTACCTGTACTTTGCAGTGCTGCTCTTTTTCTGCACTGGCATTCTAGTGCTCCTTGTAAGCTACTGCACACCACCTATAGACGACAAACACGTAAGTGGATCCTCAGCTCTAGACTGTTTATGATTTATATACTTGTTCTGCTCTAGTAACATTTATACTCACTTTCAATTCACACAATTCTCTTCCACCAAGCTTCATCGGCTTGTCTTTAGTATGCGATACTCAAAGGAAGAGAGGGTAGATCTGGACTGGGAGGAAGAGGAACGAGGAAGGAATGCTCGCAGAGAAGCAGAGGAAAAGAATAAAGCTGTTCGTGACACGGGCACAAGTAAGACATGCAATAAACACGTAGGTATATGAAGTAAAACACAGCAGGGCATGATGCTTCTCTTCAGCACCTGCCCAAGTGTTCTATGACTCTTATACTACAGAGGTTTGACTAGTGTCATGGTGTAAATTTATACTTACATTTAATGTACTGCAATGTGTGAAACAAGTTCCTGTTAACATTCATGACATCTTATGTTACTGAGGGTCTTTCATCCTACAGCTCCCTGAATACATTACTACAGACATGAGAACAAGCTTGATATTATAAACCCTGCATCCAGAACTACTGCACTGATATAGAAAATTCAGATTTGAGTATTCAAGAGCACTGTGGCAGTCAACAAAATCAGTAGCATACGAATCGTAGAAAACAAAAGACAAATAACCAAACTAAACCAAATCCGTTTCTTTCTGTAGCTGGAGATGGGAGTAAATCTGGATTTGCTCATTTAATTGCCTGGTTCTGTGGCTTAAGTGGCTCTCAGGCCCCTGAACCTACTGAAGAAGAAGTCAGAGAAGCATCAAAAGAACTTCCAGATATAAGCGAAGACCCAGTGTGGAAGCACTTTGTCAATGCTAATGCGCTGATTATGATGGCAGTGGCTGTCTATTTTTGGGGTTTCTATGCATGAGGGAAACTCGTTATGTAGCACTTTAACTGTTATGTAAAAACCATCTACATCAGCAAAATAAACAGGGGCAATTACAGGTTATACAAAGTAGTTATGTATACAGAAATGTAGGCAATACCTTATACTATGTGATTTTTGGTCAGTCTGAATTAATTCAGTACCATGGCCGAGTGCAGACTGTAGTTCTGTCATTATATTATTTATTATGACATTAAAAATCCCCATCAATCATCTCACACTGCATTAGAGCCCAGTGTACAGTCTCCTTTACCTACTTGCAAATCAATAAAATAATCTGACAAGTGGCTCTCTGGCACTGACGTTTGAAACATTTGCACTTGTTGAAAGGAAATGACAAAGGTAACTTGATACAGACACCAGTTTTAAATAACTTTTATTTACTTTAGAGGCAAAAATTCCCTAGAGCATATGCTGACTGCGAAACCTACAACGGTCTCCCAAACCAAAGGGCATCAGCATCAACATTTGATTCTGTTTGAAAGATTGTGGATGGAGTGAGCAGATGGAATGGGCTTAAGGCTGGAACCTGATGTGTTTTTTCACCAACAGAAAGCAAAGACAGGTTTTGAGTGACCGCGCTGGTGCAGGGGCACGACCGAGAAAAGAGCTGAACAAGAAATAGATTTCCATATTCATCTTAGTTTTTGCAAAACATTGAAACCCAAAAAGAAAGGAAAATAATTCACTCATTCACTCACACGCACAAGAAATTAAACAAACGAGAAAAAAACAAAGCAGTAGAACTGTTGATTACAAAGTGACATCAGGTATTTGTAAAGTGACATCATTTTCACCCCAGGGTCAGTAAAGAAAACATGGCATCCAACCTCAATACATTTAATGACTCTAGTAAGACAAGTCAATGCCTAGCCTGCAGGTTTGGCAAGGTTGGGTTTGGCTCCAGTGCTGGTTTTAAGAAAACACTGCCAAGCCAGAAATAATTTCTAACCAATTTACAAATACATGTAAAGATTTAGTCCCATGCAGCAGACATTAACCTCATTTAATCAGCGCCGGTATTCACACTCAGCATATTATGGCCGTAAGGAGTATGCTGCACTGCTAAGAACTGATACTGACATGATAGCAAGGTTAACAAGCTGAGGTGGGGAGGGAGGCTCAACCATAAATATTACACTGTCATGAGGTTTAGACAACATGAGAGTAAGAAAGGAACCCAGAATCACCCTACTCTCATCTTTACCTCCCATCTTCTCTCTTGGCGCGGGCCTGAACCATGTCACATGGTTGGACCCAGTTGTTGTCATGCAGTCCAACTCTACAGCCAGGCGTGTCCTTGTCCGTGCGCCGGCAGCACATCCAGTACGATCGTCCATAAGGCAGGTCGTGGTGGTAAGGTTTGGGGTGCCAGCGGCAAAGCGAGACGTCCCCCCGCTCGTACTGCCGCTTGCACTGCTTGCAGGGGTCATCGCGATACAGTGGGTCCTGGTTCCAGCGAGAGTCTGTGGCACGCACACCATAGGTCTCAATTAGGGCCTTAAAGTCATGGCAGGTGCACTTCAAGGCTGCAAGAGAGCGGGTGGGCAAGTAGCTGAAGATGTTCACCATGATGTGGTCAGGAAGCATGAGCATATACTGCCGTGGCTCCAGAAGTCGCTGGATCTGGAAACGGATCTCCAGAAAGTCATGGGAGACGTGACGGTAGAGGCGGCAGAGAGATTTATCAGCGCAGTCCTCTACGTTGGTGATCGGGCTGGCTGGTCTCTCCACTGCATTCCCCACAGAGCCATTTTTATTTGCACGATCCAAAGAGCAAATTCCGCTGGGGATCCCAGAATCACCTTCGTCTTCAGCAGACGGGCTTTGGAGAAAGAAAAGCTGGCCAGGTGGAGGCTCTTCTAAAACATCGGCTCGGTTAGCTCCACTAGGCACAGCTATGCAAACAGTCTCTTCTTGGACATTCTCTGTGCTGTCCTTACCATAGAAGACACACTGGTCCACAGCTCCTGTGACTACAACTTCAACATGGAAGCCAGTCACCCGCTCACGAGCCACAGCTTTTTTCTCTCCCGTGCAGTGGTCTGGGGTATGGTCTGTAGTTGTGGTGGGAGGCCGCTCAGTGATGTCTTCTCCTGTGGAATCTGATTTTGATGACCCAGCCAGGACAGTACTGGAGTCTCGAGATGAAGGGCTAACCAGCTGGTAAAGGTCACACGTGATCTTTTCTTTGGCCCTGGTTGCTGCCTGCCCTGCTCCAGTACCACAACTCATAAACATGCACCTGGGGCGACCTTCAGGCTCAGACTGGGATCGGGGATCCAAACTAGACACTCGAAACGCAATCCTAACTTCCCCTCGACCATGGCTTTGGCCGTTTGCCCCGGGCTCACCGGCACAATCCCGATCTTTACCAGAGTCATGTATCTGAGGCCGCAGTATTGTACTTTCAAGATTTTGCTGCTGAGACTCAAAGCGTGCTACTGCCTGAGCAACACGCCTGGATTCTTGCTGCTGCTGCCTTTCAAAGTCACTTTTTGAGGTTGGGGCAGGAGGAGAGGATTCTGAAAGAAATACAACAGGTGGAGAATCTGAAACAGAATTGTGGAGGACTGTATGCTGCTGGTTGCTTGAGGTCATTTGTCCTTGAGCTGCCATGCCTTGCAAGGCCATAGCTGTGCGCTGCTCAACAAGGGCCACCATCTCTGCCACAGACAGCAGATCGGTCTCGCTCACACCAACACTGTCCTCCAGGCAGCTGGGCTCTGATGGTAGCTCTGAGGTCACATTCTGAGCTCTTGTAGAAGGGTCATATGAAGAGCAGCGGCGACGGCGCTTAGCCTTGGTACAGTCAGTGCCCCAGTTTCCTTTCACCTTCATGGCACTAGGTCTCGGAATGCCTGCTCCTGTACACTGGTGAGCCACAAAAAAGGCAATTTTCTCCTTGGTATTGCCTGGTTTGATGACATACCATGTATCAAGCAACACCCTTCCATCTTCCATTTGTGGAGCAGTCGAGGGTGGTGCAGGGGGTGTGGGTGCCAGGAGGTTGGACGATGGGGCAGGAGGAGTGTTCTCAGTGCCCACATCCTCATCATGCTCCTCAGCAACTCCACTATCATCTATGGATGGACAGCCAGCAGTGTCGGCTTTACAGAGAGCAGATGACGTCCCACTGCCAATTGTGCCATTACTGTAAGGCTTGTTTTGCGTGTAGGTGCCAAACGGACGTGGGCACCACAGCCGGATGTGGGAAAAGGTGTCGCGGTTCATCGTGAGCCCATGGAGAGCATATCTGCCACTATGCCGGGCAGTTTTTTTGTTCTTCACCACTCATTGTCGTTGTTCACGGCCTGAAGTCTCCATCAAAAGTTTTAATCTGAGGAATAAGGGGAAAAAAAACAAATAATTTTATGATTAAATATTACATCTTGTATAGAACCCATATTAATATAACAACTAAATAAAACTTAAAATAACCTCATGTAATAATTTTGTCTGAACAGAGTTGTATTATTACATAATAACATGACAAAATTATTGCTAATTTGAGCGTCTGGCAAATCTGATGTTTAAAACGGTCAAAGCCCTATCCAAACAGGATTACATTTACATGAGGTCCTGTGGTCATTTCCTATTTTACAGCTCTACTGTGATTTTTTTTTCTATCTGGATCAGCCATGTCTATGATTTTGTCTGTCTTCCTAAGAGAAAATTACAGGTTGAATAATCTTCTGTAACTTTAGTCTTGAATCATAGGTCTGTGATTTTCTATGCACGTCACCTTGCATTTAGAAAAAAAATGTTCGCCTGCTGCTACCGCTACCTGCAATATTTAGTCCTGCAGCAAGGTTTTTTTTTTTTGAAGAACCTGTGTGTTTGTTTTTTGTTGTATTTTTAATGCTGAATGTTAGGTTCCCAACTGAAATAAATCCAGTGTCTATTCTCTACTCCAGCGCCTTTTCGACCGCTTGGACATCCTGTGGTGAATATGATCAGATGACCAAGCGACGCAAACATCCACATTCATAGGAAATACAGTTAGCTATAAACTCACTCCTTCTGTGATCATTTTGTCAGATGTGAGAGTTTTATCACAGAGGGGATGTGTAAGAATGCATTACAGATGACCTGCTGATAAACTAATTGAATCCAAATAGGGATGAAGACCACTTTCAAAAGGAGAAAAGAATTCCACACGTTAACTTTATGAAAATAATTCAGTTGTATGCGCAAACATTATTCTCATTAGCCACACTTCTGACATCATAAGTACACTATATTGCCAAAAGTTTTGGGACACCACTCCAAAATGACTGCATACCAGTGCACAAAGCAAGGTACATAAAGACATGGGTCCTGACCTCAACCTGATAGAACATCTTTGGGATGAATTAGAGCGGCGACTGTGAGCCAGGTGAAAACCGAGATGTCTGCCTTTACATGCACATGAATTTACTATGGATTTGGTCTGGCCTTTGCAGCTATAACAACTTCAACTCTTCTGGAAAGGCTTTCCACAAGGTTTAGGAGTGTGTTTATGGGAATGTCTGACCATTCCTCTAGAAGCGCATTTGTGAGGTTGGGCACTGATGCTGGATGAGAAGGCCTGGCTCGCAGTCTCCGCTCTAATTCATCCCAAAGGTGGTCTCATCTAGTTGAGGTCAGGACTCATCTCACTCATCCATGTCTTTATGGACCTTGCTTTGTGCACTGGTGTACAGTAATGTTAGAACAGGAAGGGGTCATCCCCAAACTGTTCCCACAAAATTGGGAGCATGAAAATGTCCAAAATGTCTTATGCTGAAGCATTAAGAGTTCCTTTTACTGGAACTAAGGGGCCAAGCCAAACCCCTGAAAGACAATACCTGAATTCAATGAGTTGGAGCAGTGTCCCAACACTTTTGGCAATACAGTGTATATATTTTTCCCACCTTCAGAACCAAAGACAGTTACACTGGATAATAATGAGGACATGGAACATATTAACCAATTTTCTGACTTAAATATGCAGTAAATTACGTGTGCACATACCAAAAACAAACATTTATAACAAAAATTGGAATAAAATATGTTCCAGACCCAACTGTGAAAACTGATCCCTCCGAGACACAACTGAACAACTCTAAATGGTCAAGTATTCAGTGTAAGAATTAAAAATTTATTGATCAGACGTGACAAAGAAGCGGACTATTTTATGGTTCTCTCACCACAGGAGTCATCTAGTCAGCTATTAACTAGCTAGCTAAGCTTAGGTAACTGCTAAAATTGCAGACAAACTACGGTCATTTACAGGCTCTTTGATCTACGGTCAGTCTGATGACTGCCGTGAACTGTAGATTAGATTATGAAATATCAAACACGCCGCAGAGACTTCACTGCACTGATAAACAGCTAGCGTTAGCTACGTGCTTCAAGTGGTTAAGCCAGGCACATTAGCTCTGACATGCTCATTTGTAACCTGTAGCACGCTGACAGTGTAAAAATCAAGTCGCCCGTTCACATTATATTATAGATAGATAATAGATTTTTCAGATTTACGGGTAATACACTTAAATCCCAACCAAAATAATGCACTGACTGCTAGCTAGCTAGCTAATTTTGTCCTAGCCTAGCCTAGCCTGTTCAGCAGCCTAAGAAGTAAAAGCATTTGACAATACTGCTTCGTAGGTTTTAGAAACACAACAGAGTTCACTTAGAATATAAATGAATTATTTTGTGTGTGAGTTAACAGTTCTGTTTAAAGTGTTTAAGCACAATCATGTCTTCCAAACTGCAGGATAAAACCAAGCGTTTGGGCCCAAATCGAGTTAGCTTGTCAATATTATTTAGTTAGCTAGTTAAATAACTAGATGAACAAACCAAGTTGGCTGAACACTTAAAGTGAGAGAGATATAAACCCCTCAAATCTCCAAGAGCACTTATTTTCATCGCATTCGCGTGGCCGTCATGAGCTCGAGCTGGCGCAGGGTTAGCCTGTTAGCATCATGGCTGTCTCGTTACCTTCACTGACTTGCTTCCAGCTAACGTTACATAAATGTTCCTCGCGCCGTACCTTCAGCTTCTTACCTTTCAAACAACGTGTTTGGGCTCCGACCAGCAGCTCTCCCAACAACAACAAGGACAAAAACTATCGACTAACGTCGACTAAAAACGTCTCTAAAAACATCCATTAAAAAAGAAAAAGGGAAAAAAAAAAACAAGGCCGGAGTGTCAGAGGTCTGCTACCTCAACATCAACATCAACATTAGCCTGTGACCTATAGTGTAGCTGGAGAGTCAGTGAAGCCGTCCTGCCTCACTCTCCTCCTCTTGCTCTGTTCTCGACAGCTACAGAATATCTTAATCGCGCTTTAACTCACTATAGTGCTGTAGTTGTATATCTTTTTAAAAAACAGTGACGTCGTATTAAAATAAATGCAGTTTCGTTGTCTTCGAAAGGCAATTGAGGAAGGCCATCTTGTTGACAGGCAGCTGCACAACGCCAGCAGCCAATCAGAGAAGCGAGCTGATGGCATGTCCATATATGGAAGCTCCAAACTGTCCTCTCAGAGCCCTGAGCAACAGAAACCATCTTCACACAACACTGCGCTTATAGCGTTTAAAGGAAAAGTCCAACCTCACACACATATATCATATTTTTATGTTGTGTTTGTGATGCATTTAGTGATTCTACTGTTACTTTTTGGTTGCTGCCGTATTTTCATTAATCCTATGAGATGTTTTTTTAATTAATTAATTAATTAATTATTTAATAATTATTTATTATAATTATTGAAAATAATTTAATTATTTATTATTTTGTTAACATGACATAGGAACCAAGAAAAAAAAAACAGGGATACAGGTATAGACAAAAATTCCACAGCATCTGTGACAATAAACAAAACAATGAAATTAACCACAAAATAAGTAAGCAATTAAATTAATTAATTAATAATTAAACAATAAATTAATAATACATAGATAATAAATACATACATACATACATACATACATACATATAAATTACATAAAAACATTAAATTGCGAGCATATTCTTTGTTTTGTCAGCTTTTCTGTTGCAGGAAGTGGACAAAGAGTTAATACAAATTCTAATATCTTTATGAAAGTGAGAGAAAGGGGGTGGGGTGACTTTTAATACCTTACATTTGTGGATAAAATATTTTGCTAATAAAATAATTAAGTCACAAAGAAAAAAAAAGCACTTTTATATCGCGTCTCAAAAATAAACAATCCAAACAAAATGTCTTTAAAATGACGTGTGATTTTAAAATGTTTTAAAATCCACCTCAACTCTGATCACTATAAAGCACTTAATGGAAATGAATGAGTATTCCCACATGTGGGTTCGTGGTCTAGGAGATTTAATAGTATGATGTGTTATTGGCGCAAGAGTCAGCCCTTTTGGACTGACATCTAATAACTTTTTCCTCTTCTTTTAGACGTAAGCAATAATGATTCATGCTTTCAACGAAACCTTGATTAATCAGCATACACAAACACAACAGCGTTAATGCAGCTAGGCTTACTCTATGCACTGTTGCAGTGCCTTGCTCATATAACATCTTAAATAGATTGTATAAAATGCAGTGCAAATTCATATTATTTCGTTCATTAGGTAGAGTAAGCTTTAGTAAAACAATTTCAGCCCCAAAAAGGACGATCGTTGACCAAAAGAACGCAAACTTATTGACTGTGAGTCGACTGACTATGAACTAAGAGTCGACTCCTCAATGTGACTCAGGTAAAAAGATCCGAAATGGCTTTTACAATAAGGTTGTTATTTTCACTTAATCCCGCCCCGTCTCGGAGCTCCACATTTAATTGCCCGCTCTGTTTCTAATATCATTGGTCAGTTGTTGTTGTTCTTTGTCGTCACGCGGATTCGTATGGATTTTATTGGCTATGGGGCACGTCCATCTCCACAGCCATTTCCGGGTCCGGTGGCTGTTATCGCACCCGTGGCGAGTCGGACTCGGGAGCGTTAGAAGGACGTCGCTTAATATTTATAAACAGCGGTAAGTCATTTTCTGTTATTTCTATTGTAGTTATTAATTGTTGTTGGTATGTTTGTGTAGTTGGTCAGTGTTATCTTTTGTAGAAAATCAGTAGGTGACGCGATGCACAGAAAGTTGTTTGCCGCTAAAAGCTAAAGGAGAAGAAGGCGAACTTTTGCCTTTTTGATAAACCAGATGTTATTAATGCACCATATTTCAGAATGACCACGAGATCACTCACAGATCTCCAACACAACATGTGGCCACACTCATATTTCTGTATTTCTCATACTCTGTGTGTAGCATGAATATTTCCCTAAGAGCTAAACCGTGATCCAGCATGACAATGTTCCTGTGCACAAAGCAGCTTCATGAAGACATGGTGTGTGAAGATTGGAGTGTCCTTCACAAAGCCCTGACTCTGACTCAATCTCAATCTCACTGAACACTGACTGAACCCCAGACCTCCTCTGTCTTACATCAGTGTCTGATCTCACTAATGCTCTTGTAGCTGAATGAATCACTAATCCCCACAGCCACACTCCAACATCTAGTAGAAAACCTTGTAGGAGATTGGAGCTCATTAGAACAGCAGAGGGAATCAATCTGGAGTGAGATGTTCAACATGCACATACAGTGAGGGGAAAAATTATTTGATCCCCTGCTGATTTTGTACGTTTGCCCACTGACAAAGAAATGATCGGTCTGTAATTTTAATGGTAGGTTTATCTGAACAGTGAGAGACAGAATAACAACAAAAAAGATCCATAAAAACACATTTCAAAAAAGTTATACATTGATTTGGATTTTATTGGGTGAAATAAGTATTTGATGCCTTTGCAAAACATGACTTAGTACTTGGTGGCAAACCCTTGTTGGCAATCACAGACGTCAGACATTTCTTGTAGTTGGCCACCAGGTTTGCACACATCTCGCATCTCAAGGAATTTGGGCCCACTCCTCTTTGCAGATCCTCTCCAAGTCATTAAGGTTTTGTGGATGACCCTTCAGCTCCCTCCACAGATTTTCTATGGGATTAAGGTCAGGAGACTGGCTAGGCCACTACAGGACCTTAATGTGCTTCTTTTTGAACCACTCCTTTGTTGCCTTGGCCGTGTGTTTTGGGTCATTGTCAGGCTGGAATATCCATCCACGACCCATTTTCAATGCCCTGGCTGAGGGAAAGAGGTTCTCATCCAAGATCTAAAGGTACATGGCCCCGTCCATCGTCCCTTTGATGCGGTGCAGTTGTCCTGTCACCTGGGGATGGTGTACTTGGGGTCATAGGCAGCATTCCTCCTCCTCCAAACACGGCGAGTTGAGTTGATGCCAAAGAGCTGGATTTTGGTCTCATTTGACCACGACACTTTCACCCAGTTCTCCTCTGAAGCATTCAGATGTTCACTGGCAAACTTCAGATGAGCCTGTACATGTGCTTTCTTTAACGGGGGACCTTGCGGGTGCTACTGGATTTCAGTCTTTCACAGCGTAGTGTGTTACCAATTGTTTTCTTGGTGACTATGGTCCCAGCTGCCTTTAGATCATTGACAAAATCCTCCAGTGTAATTCTGGGCTGATTCCTCGCCATTCTCATGATCATTGAAACGCCATAAGGTGAGATCTTGCATGGAGCCCCAGACCGAGGAAGACTGACCTTTTGTGTTTCTTCCATTTGGGAATAATCACACCAACTGTTGTCACCTTCTCACCAAGCTGCTTGGCGATGGTCTTGTAGCTCATTCCAGCCTTGTGTAGGTCTGCAATCTTGTCCCTGACATCCATGGACAGCTTTTTGGTCTTGACCATGATGGAGAGTTTGGAATCTGATAAATTGTTTCCTTCTGTGGACAGGTGTCTTTCATACAGGTAATGAGCTGAGATAAAGAGCACTCCCCGAGAGTGCTCCTACTGTAATCTCATCTCCTTACCTGTATAAAAGACACCTGGGAGCCAGAAATCTTTCTGATTGAAAGGGGATAAAATACTTATTTCACTCATTAAAATGCAAATCGATGTAAAACTTTTCTGAAATGTGTTTTTCTGGATTTTTTTGTTGTTATTCTGTCTCTCACTGTTCAAATAAACCTACCATTAAAATTACAGACTGATCATTTCTTTGTCAGTGGGCAAACGTACAAAATCAGCAGGGGATCAAACAAATTTTTCCCTCACTGTATGGGTGTGATGGTCAGGGGTGCACATACTTTTGACCGTATAGACTTATTTTTAGGCCTCACAGAGTGCTCTGGTAACTGCAGCTTGAAGTCTTTGCAGTAAATTTTCTGTTCTTTCTGAATAAACACACTGTAGATGTGTTGGGATTGTTTTATAGACATATAAGTTATTTTTAACTTATTCTTATATTTGTACTTATTGTCCAGGTTTTTCATTTACACCCGAAAGCTTTTGCTGGCTAAATTTATACTGTTAGTTCATGGATTTTTATCATACAACCATGTGCCTTTATTAGATTAGGTTAGATTCAACTTTATTTTCATTGCACATGGGTACAAGGTGATGAAATGCATCTAACCAGAAGTGCAAAGCAGTAGTAAAGTATAGACGTATGTAGAGATACATAAGTGAAGTATAAATGATTGTGGTTAAAGTTCTCCTTTCTCCATTGTGATTTGAAGCTTGCTCTCAAAGAACTTTTAATAAAAAGTTGACAGTTTACCCCATAGACCTTAACATTGTTTTCTCTTCACAGTGATGCTGTCAGAGGTGCTCCAGGTTGTGCGGGGTGCCGGCAGGGTCGGTGCCGCCTTCGCCACCACGCAGGCAGAGCAGCTGCGGTTGATCGCCTGCAACTCGACACTGGGAGCCGGAATCAAAGCTGCACAGGATGCAGTTGGGGCTTGGAGTGGCACCATGATAAAAGAGGACAAGGTGATTTTGACAGTATGCTCTTGTATTTGGATTTTTCTCTTGCTCTTTTGCTGTGGTCCAGTTCTGCCACACCATTTACTATACATCTCTTCATGTTGCTTGTATTTCTACCAGACAACCAAATCTGAGGAGTTCCCAGACATTGAAGGATGGGACCAGATGGAGGACCATGAGGCAGCTAAATGGGCCGTGGGCTCAGATCTCGCGCCGGATTTCTCGGGCAAGGAGGAGATTTACCCTCCAGCAGGAACACCCAAAGGAACACCAGCAGGGACCGGCAGGCCTGGGCAAAGCACTCGGTTCTTGCACGTTTTAGCACCTCATCACGTGAGGTTTGTTCATGACTCCGTTGTGGCCAGGCTGAGTCCAGAGGACATCAAAAAGGCCCGGGAAGTTAAACAGAGTGCCAGCCGGCCTGTTCGCCAGAAGGTGAGGAAAGATGTGTATAGTTCATAGTTTGTCAAGGTGAAATTAATTAATTGGTCCATATTTTACAAGTGAATTACAGCCTGTCACTTTCCTGTGAACCATGGTGATTAATTTTAGAAGTTTATCCACGTTATGTATATTTTTTTTCTCTCTAGCAAAATTAATTACATTAAGAGCACATTACCTAACTGACTGGAATTCAGCGTAGTCATTTTTATCCCTCTTTTATAATCCCATGCTAAGAATCAGTGCTGGATAAATGGAGCTTAGTAATTTACTGCTGAATCTAGCAAATGAAAACGTGATGAACTGTTAAGTCTGAGTTTATTTTTCTCTCCACTTTCTCTAGATAGGTTGCTGGAAAGGCAACATCAGTATTCGATCAGAAAATGAGACTACTTTTGTTTGATCCAGTTCTCAGACTGTTTAATTAGTGCCTGTAAGGTTATTTTGGATATAAAGAGAGCAGCTCTTCTTCACAATGTAAGGTTACATTAGAAATGCAGTCTTGCAGTAGAGTTAGGATGTTAGGATGTCGCCATTTCACTGAATTGTCTGATTTCCTTTCAGCTAAGTGAGCGAGCTAAAGAAAGGAAGGTTCCTGTCACACGGATTAGCAGACTTGCAAATTTTGGGGGTGAGTCGTCTAATTCAGGGTGGAGACGCTCTTGGTCTTGGAAGGTCTTGAACTGGAACTGTGGAAAAACAAAATTTTGCTAAGCTAATAGTTTTGTAAACATAAAAGATTGCGACTGATTTCAAGAGTGGGAAAAGCATAAGTTTTTTTTATCAAGACCACTGGGCTAGTCCCAGGGTTTGGTTGTCAGGCTACAAAGTGGTAGCTAGAATAAAGCAGTAGTTAAGCAGTTAACCAAATCCTAACCCTAACCCAGATTAAAGGAAAATAATATGATCATGTTTACGCTCATGTCAAAAAGTCAGCAAGTCGTTGGAAACTGTTTCAGTTTTGCTTGTAAGTTTGTTTATTTATTTTTTAATGTGTTTTTATATTTAACCACAAGTGCTTGCATGTTGTATTGATATGAGGATTATATGACCGCTTCATTTCCATAATAGACATAGCCTTTATTTGTCACACATACATTACATATCCCATATCCCAGCCTTGAAGGGTGGGGTCAGAGCGCAGGATCAGCCACGATGCAGCGCCCCGGAGCAGAGAGGGTTAAGGGCCCAACAGTGGCAACTTGGCGGTGCTGGGGCTTGACCCCCCGATCTTCCGATCAACGACCCAGAGCCTTAACCGCTTGAGCCACCGCTGCCCGGTTTTCGCATATCCCAGCTTATTAGGAAGTTGGAGTCAGAGCGCAGGGTCAGCAATAATACTGGGTCCCCTGGAGCAGCAAGGGTTAAGGGAATTGCTCAAGGACCCAACAGCAGTAGCTTGGCAGTACTGTGGTTTCTCAACTGTGCACACTGAATAAAAACTGTTCTGCTTTCAGCTAATGTGTGCGGTTCAGCAGGCTCAGGGTTCAGAAACGCACGTTATATTTAGAGTAGCGAGGCATTCAGCACCACAGTAAATCTACTGCACTTTCACGCAACCTGCTAAATGTCTGTTTTGCAGAAGTCAAAGTTTCTTCTAGTTATTAAGCTGAGTTAATACTCTAAATTCCTAAACATGAATGTGAAATTTGCCTGTTCTGGTCTGCTTCATCATCTGCTCCTATATTGTACAGTAGCCTTCGACCCCATACAGCCCCTGTACTCATTCTAGACTCTTGCAGGTTTAGCTGTTGGACTGGGAATTGGTGCCATTGCGGAGGTCGCAAAGCAGTCTTTTGGAGGCAAAAAATCAAGTATGTTTTTTTTTTTCTTCCACTCCTCTCTATAGTGCTTTTGTATTTTTGTTGTGCTGCGTTTTAAGATTTTGGATGGGATTTGTCTCAGATAGCGGTGCGGTGATGGATTCTCCGCTCCTCTCCGAGGCCAATGCTGAGCGGATTGTTAACACGCTGTGTAAGGTGCGAGGAGCAGCGCTGAAGATTGGACAGATGCTGAGCATTCAGGGTACGGCGGTCAGAACTCTTACTCACCTGCTCTTTTAACCTGAACTTGATCATGTATCGAGCTTGAATTTGTCCCAGTGTGATGGGGTTTTAAGCAGTTGGGGCCGCTGTGGTACAGTCAGCATTAGCAGCAGTCATGGTAGAAGGTCTAGTGCTAAAGCAAGCAATGTTTTGTTTTTTAGATAACAGCTTCATTAATCCACAACTACAGAAGATCTTTGAGAGGGTCAGACAAAGTGCGGACTTCATGCCGGCCTGGCAAACCACTGTAAGTTCCTTTCCTTAAGCTGGTGTTATACTGTACAGTTTAATGTAATAGAATTTCAAAGAATTGTTTTTGTTGGGAAATGAGGCACTGATTAATGCCACAGTCTATAAGACACTAACACGAGGACGGTGTACGATGATGGGCAGCTACAGATACGGTATCAGCAACAAAACCTGCTGAAACACAGGAAATAACCTTACTGCCTCACGTTCACTGTGTATTCATCTTAAAGCAGTGGAAATATTTGGAAAAAGAGCAAATTCATCTATTATCGTAAATCGGATGCTTCTAAATGCCGGTGTATATTTCACACTTTAATTATTGTTATTCTGTTGGCAGGTAACTTTGCTTCTTTCTAGAGATTTATGCGTAAACATGAAGGAATGATCTGCAACTAGAATGAGAGTATTTCGCTATGATGTCACTATTTCAGATTTATAAAACTCCTACACTCATGGCATGCATTTTTGTCTGTGCTGCAAAGGTTTTGACAAGACTACTATATGCAACTATTAATTCCATCTCCTCACCTCACCCTTACCTGCTGCAGCTCACTGAGGGTTTAATAATCAGTCTGATCAGGCGTGTCAGCAGAAGAGAAACCTGCAGTTCAGTTGTTCAGGTTTCTTTGTTTGGTGTTTCTGAGACTGAAGAGTGTTTTGTGTTCTGTCGTGTTTGTAGAAAGTATTGGAGGAGGAGTTGGGCCCTGGCTGGAGGGACATGCTCCTGTCATTTCAGGACAAACCCTTTGCAGCTGCCTCCATTGGTCAGGTGCATCTCGGAGCCCTGCCTGATGGAAGAGAAGTGGCTATGAAGATTCAGGTACAGAGCAGGAGAGAATGAGGAACTGTGTGTGAATTACACAACCTCATGTATTGCCACTACTGAATTCAGACGATATCAAAACTTAATCTTTTTTAATAGAGAGAAGGTCAAAGATTAACCCATGTGTTCTTACTCAAGTAATTACCATAACAAAATATTTTATGTGCACCCCTGCTTGCTTATTTCTAAAGAGTTTATATACATTAATAAGTGAATAAGTAAATGCTTTGAGATTATTGTAAATGACTAACCTGCAGACTCTGTCTGTCCTCTTGACAGTATCCAGGAGTTGCAGAGAGCATTAAAAGCGACGTGAACAACCTGATGTCCGTGTTGAAGATGAGTGTGCCGCTTCCTGAGGGTAAGAGAGGAAAACACTTTCACATCGAACATGACCGCGTGTTTCGCACAAACCTCAGTAAAGGATAGCTGTGTGATTGTGGCGACTTGCGTCAGGTTTATTCGCAGACAGCAGCCTGGAGGTCCTTCACAGGGAGCTCGCCTGGGAGTGCGACTACAAACGAGAGGCAACATGTGCCAAGCACTTCAAGTAAGCCCGGTGACGCAGAACAGCCCGTAATGTCTGCAGTAATCCAGCATTCAGGGCATTGAAACCTGTTATTTGCCTCCTACAGGGCCCTAATGGAAGGAGACCCGATATTTAAAGTACCTGAGGTCATCGATGAGCTCACCACCTCTCGCGTGATCACCATGGAGTTGATTAACGGAGTCCCACTGGACAGCTGTGTGGATCTGGATCAGGAGACCAGGAATAAGGTGAGAGTCCGTGTGGGAATTGAGCAGTGCAGCAGAAATAAAGGGTAGTTCATTATTTAATTATTTATTTTTATTTAGTCATGTAAGCCTGCTTTTTTTTTTTTTTTTTTTTTTTTTTAAATTATATTTGGTAAATAAGATTTTTTTCTCGTGCATACCCTCTTAGATTTTTTTTTTTTTTTTTGTACAAACATCTTGTACCTTGGCAAGAATCATACTTCATGTTTCTGCTATTTAAAAACAACAAAAAACATTATGCAGTTTGGGATTTTTGCACAGAGACAGAAGAGCAGATGTTTTCCCACCCACCGTTCTTGGGATCGGCTTCAGATGTTATTCCTGCATCGACTACAGTCTATTCACGTATATTAAGTTTAAAGTGTTTACATGCCCCTGTTAAAATGGCAGGATTAGTTAAATAAAACACAAATAACTAAATAAATCATCAGGGCATAAGTTTTATACTCGATGTACATGTCCAGTTCCTCTAAAGATCTTTGTGAATAAGGCTTAAAGATGAGGATCTCTCTACATCCTAGCGGCATTTTGATCCGAATTCTTCTGAACCGCTTCTCCACAGATATGCTTCAGCATCTTGCATTTGTGTCTGCGAGAACTTTTTGAGTTTCGCTTCATGCAGACGGATCCCAACTGGTCCAACTTCTACTATAATGCCGAGGAGGACAAGGTAAGCAGTTTACCAAAGAAAGATTGGTTTTTCTTTTGTCCTTCTGCCTCTTGTTGTTTATGCCTCTGCAGACTATGTTCGTCTCGTGTTTGGCTAAACACACAGATCTGGTCTTTGTTATGAGGAGAGCTCTTGCAGTGTCGACGTTCCTCTGGCTCAGTAATCATACGCAGTGTAATGATGCGACTCGTGATGTGCATGATGGCGTATTTCTTTACTCCACAGCAGTGTTATGCTACAGGAACATCAAATACTCAGTTAACAGTCGCTTCGTGTTTCACAGATTTACCTGTTAGACTTTGGAGCCTGTCGAGAATACCCAGAAGCCTTCACTGATGACTACATCGAGGTGATGTTTTTTTCCCCCCTCTTTACATCTGATTAAAATGATTTATTATTTTAGTAGGAAATCACAATATACATTGATTATTATAATTTTTTAATTAAACTATATTTTTATTATTCTCTCTTTGATTAAAATCTGTTCACTTGCATAAAACCTGTGTGTGTAAACCACTAGGTGGTGCACGCAGCCTCAGTAGGTGATCGGGCCAGAGTTCTCCAGAAATCCAAAGACCTGAAGTTCCTCACTGGCTACGAAGCCAAGGTCTGAGATCTCATTACATTCTCCTCACATGTTCAGACAGCAGCTGAGGACTGAATCCAGAAATTGGTTGCTAATAATGATACTGTGGAAGAAATCAAATAATATATAAACGTGTGACTGTGATAATGTGTGACATTATCTTTAACACATGAGTACCAGATGTGAATTTTTGCCAATTAGAAGAGGCATTCAGATACAGACAGACTGCCAGACACTGACCCAGAGACCAGGCTCACCTATTTTCCTTGTTTTAGTCTAACAGTAAATAGACAGAGTTCTAGCTTGTCCAGCAAACCCATATTGTTTCTGCAAGATTAGGATTTTAGTCTTAATCTATGTACACACCCTCTCACCTGTCTCCCTCGCAGGCGTTTGAGGAAGCTCACGTGGAGGCGGTGATGATCCTGGGAGAAGCATTCGCCTCTTCGGGCGCTTTCGACTTCAGCACTCAGAGCACGACGCGTCGGATCCACAATCTGATCCCGGTGATGCTCCGTCACCGTCTCGCTCCTCCTCCAGAAGAGACGTACTCGTTGCACCGCAAGATGGCCGGCTCCTTCCTCATTTGCTCCAAGCTACAGGCACAAATTCCCTGCCGCGAAATGTTCCTCAACATCTATAACGCTTATAAACAACGTCACCAGGGTGCAGGTGGAGAATAGACTCAGCCAAGGACCGTCTGGAGTCTGGGGAGATGAACTTGTTTAACGAGTAACGAGTTTTAGATGAACTTGAGTTTTCAGAACTGTGTGGTGTTTTTTTTTTGTTTGTTTGTTTTTTTACTGAGTGTCCTGACTGACCAAGTTTATTCACAAATAAAGAGAAATCATATCTGTGTGAAATGAAATTTTTTAATATTTTATATGTGGATTATATTCTGTAATATCTTGTTTCATTCATTACAGCTAAGATCAATTATCATATTCCCCTTTTCCATCTGTCCCTCTCTCTTCTCCCTTTCTGTTTTTGATTTTGTGATTTTTTTTTTTTCTTTTTTGCCACCTTTGCTTGTCTTTTTTAGTTCTTCTTACCTTTTCTCCTTTTTGAATTTTGTTTTATTAATTTGTTCTCTCTCTTTGCTGCTTTTTCATGTACTTATTTTTCCCATTCTTTTCTTTTACATTCCATCCCTTCTTCCTTTATCTCTTTTTCCTGTTCCTGTCTCTCACCACACACTGTGTATTTCATTCAGGAAGTATGAATCTAGTTTAACAGTGAGCTTGAGGTATCTGTGTGTGTCTCGCAGAACAAATGATGAGTTACTTTCAGCTGAATATCTGAGATGATGTTCAGAAGGATTGTTGAGTCTCAGTCTCATGGTTCTTCTTCTACTCATCTTCAGTAAGCTCTTATCCTTCTCAGACTCATGCTGTATCCGGAGCCTATCCCGGGAATGCTGTGTGTGAAGTCTGAATACACCCTGGACAGGACACACAACCATCTGAGCCATAACCCGAGAATTAGAGACTGGAGGATGTCCCTGTGAGATGACAACAGAAGTAAAATCCCGTCATTTACTTAATTTATAATTCTGTATGTCTAAGCATTAGTGCTCATATTCAGTTTTCAACCATATTCAAATTTTAACATGACAAAACCTTTAGCTGACCATTGTAAACAGTGTAAAGGTTCATGGTAGGTCTGACCTCCTGGTTACTCTTTACACCTGCTCTGCATTAGTCTGGTCCATGTGGTGGTATCACACACCTCTACATTATTCATCTCCTCAAACACAAACACACCTTGGCTTCATTGTAAATGGAAACCTGATCACACTCTCGTTTTTCTGTTCACTGATGATCAGCATATGACTCGGACCACCACTGCATTTTAAAAGCGTAGAGTTAAAATGTTAAATACACAATAAATCACTTTCCCTTCTGTTAAAACAGTAAGGAGGAGACGGGAATTCTATCTATGAGATTTTGGTATTGTCCTGCAGCCAGATGGTTCACTACGAGTGGAAATAAGTGATGTTTATCATGTTTAATACACATCCGAGAACTTAATAAGAAAATTGTGCTTAGTCGTAAGTGTCATTAGTGAGCGATGCACTCTTGTGACAGAAAGATGAAGACTATTAAGATAAAGATTGCAGCATTTTATATTCAGTATTGGAGATGGTGTGAAGAATAACTTACTTGCTCCTTAGGGGGTTAAAATTAGTATGTATTTATAGTGTACACTTGACTTTTTTTCTGCTGAAACCTGCATGTGGATGTAGATTTATTGATATGCTGACGCTCCCTGAGACGACAAAAAACCTTGAATCAGATTTAAATCATTCTCCTCTGGTCTAGACTGGATAGTGGGATTAGAAAGCAGACAGAACTGCACTGAGATAAACACAAGACAGATGTTATGATTACAGCAGCAGATCTGCAAAATCCAGGTGAGACTTGAGAGTAAAGTGTTTTGGGTGTCTCTGTGGACAACAGCAGATGTTGAGTTAAAAAATCCATTCATTGACTCATCGTTGAATCTGATTTTACTCCTTTTTTTTGAGCTTTTAATAATGGACATTGTGACTAAGCAGCTTTACAGATATCCAGATCTAGATTGAACAAGCCTGATGTTATCTATTGTACTGCTGACACATTATTAACAGATTATATGTATGAATGAGGGGGCAGCACGGTGCCTCACAGCAAGAAGATCCTGGGTTCGAATCCCGGGTTCGAACGGACAGGGGCCTTTCTGTGTGGAGTTTGCGTGTTCTCCCCGTGCCTGCGTGGGTTTACTCCGGTTTTCTCCCACAGTCCAAAAACATGCACATTAGGTTGATTGGTAATTCTAAATTGCCCATAGGAGTGTGTGTGAGTGTGTGTGGTTGTCTGTCTATATATGTGGCTCTGTGATGGACTGGTGACCTGTCCAGGGTGCACCCCTGCCTTTCACCCAATGTGTGCTGGGATAGGCTTCAGCAGATCCCCGTGACCCTAATTAGGAATAAAGTGGGTATAGAAAATGGATGGATGGATGAATGAGCAGGTGTACGGGTGTTCCTAATAAAGTGGACGTCGGGTGTAAGTGTGGTTATTCTCTAGCGCAATCATTATTATGTCCACTAGGTGGCAGTGTGCTGAGCTTGCCGTGAACCACCACACGGGATCAAAGGGAAGAGGTTAATTTGCATGGGAGTGTTTCTAAGCCAATGGGGTTGCGAGGAGGGTGGGGTTTGGCGGTAGGCGGAGCCTCTGCCGGAGCCTAGATTCTGCGCCAGTGGCCGCTTCAGCAAAATAACAAAAGCCGTTGAATCGAAATCGGAGAAAAAACAAATCAGCCGGTTTATTATTTTTTTTTATTTTAAGTTATTATCAGATGTGTTTAAGTCAGCAAGTCTCGTTAACTCGGTTTATGTTCACTCCAATCTGATCTAGATGTGCTGAAATCATCTCTCCTTTGGATTACACAAAAGGCAGTGTGTGTGTGTGTGTGTGTGTGGAGTACCCTTCAGTTCGGGTAAGTCTTCTGGACTGCAGTACACATTGACCTATCATTGTGCATGTGATTTGTGCTGTGTGACATTAGGCTGAAGGTTTGAGGAAGTGCAGGTGTGTGTGTGTGTGTGTGTGTGTGATGGAGGAAACACTGCATCCCATTCAGGAGCTCGTGCATCAGTAGATTTCCTTCAGGGAGCATCAGCATCACTGCAGCAAGTGCACTTGACTGTGATGCTTTTAATGCTGAGCGATCTTGCTGGGAATGCAGTGCCTAATCTATAATGTGTAGATGAATAGTGTGCCATCATCATCATCATCATCATCTAACACACTGTTTGTAGTCTGCTCTCTTCCTGTGTTCCTCTACAGAACTTTTCAGAACTGATCGTGGAGACATGATGCTTTTTATTGTTAGTTTTTAAACCTGTAACAACAGATACATCACACTTTAATAACCACTTTGTTAACAGTATGTTCATTGTGGTGGATCCTGAGCTGATCCCAGGAAACATTAGGAATGAGGAGGGAATACACCTTGGATGGGACACCGGTCCATCACAGGACACTATTCAATCACCCAGCAGACATCTAGAGACACTTTTTAGGAAATGTTTTTGGGAGGTTGGAGGAAAGCCACACTGACATGGGGAGGATGCAGAACTTATATTAACAAGATTATATTTGCAAGTATGGATTTTTTTTTGAGTATTTAAGCCAGAAAGTGAAAGAGAGAGAGAGAGAGAGAGAGAGAGAGAGAATGGAAAAAATACCGAATAAGAAAAAATACAAAAAGAAAAATTTGGGAAAATAATGCAACGTGACGATATGGAATATAAATATATATAAGTAAATATGAGAAATAAAATGAGTATTAAATATAAAACGAGTGTGTTTCCCCATTAACGATCCAACAGGAAGTGTGAAATATAATCTGTGGTGAAATGCAGTAGACGATGCAGTAGCAAATATTCAGTGGTGTACGTTACATGCCATGTGTAGATCCAACAGCGTCTGATCATCAGCGCTGAACCTCCGAAAGGAAAGCTGGCGTGTAAAGTTCATGAGGATCTACACAAACTCCTGGCACTTTATCTGAGACGAAACAGTAAGCTGTGTGTCGTCGTCTTTCACTGGGGTCTGAAGTCTTTGTTCGTCTGTGGAGAACGCTAGAGGACGTAGCAGCTGGAGCCACAAAAGCTCGGGGTCAAAGGGCAAGCAGGCAGTGGAGGAAGATGTCGCTCCCTTTGTAGCAATCTGGGTGTGACCTTCAGGAATGAGCAGTTGGCTGAACCATATTGCATCCTGACCTAAACCACAGCAAAGGAAAACTGAGGTGATGGTTGCTTAGTTGTGTCAGAAGTTAACGGTTTTGTATCACTGTGATGTCACCGAGTGGAAATGTTATAGTTAGTGTCAATGTCGGCAGTCTCTAATAGAAGAGATAACAGTCAGGTTTTACTGTCTGCGCCTAAAAACAAGAGAGTGAGAGAAATAAGAAGTCCGATGTCTAAGTAATGGACACTCAGTGTGTATATAGAGCACAGTTCCACTGTGTTAATGACTGGCGAGTGAGCTGGAGGTAACGAGCAAGATGCTGCTGAGGGTTGTATTAGTGTGAAGGTTGCTAAACTCTGGAAGCTGATCTGTTGGTCAGAGTATATAGATGAGGAAGTGAGAGAAGTGGACTTTAGCTAGAGATGAATTGTGGACTGATGCCGTGTTCATCTCCGGATCTTCTACTTCCCACCTGATAGCGTTCGCATAGACTCAGCCATCTGAAATCAGGCGTAAAATGAGTACTGGAGATAAAGTGGAATTAAAGTGTGGATTGATTAGAGCTTCATTTATTTGTAAAGCGTGGAAGATGTGGAAATACACCGATCAGGCCAAACATTATGAGCACTGACAGGTGAAGTGAATAAGACTGATGATCTCCTCATCATGGCACCTGTTAGTGGGTGGGATATATTAGGCAGCAAGTGAACATTTTGTCCTCAAAGTTGATGTGTTAGAAGCAGGAAAAATGGACAAGCGTAAGGATTTGAGCGAGTTTGACAAGGACCAAATTGTGATGGCTAGACAACTGGATCAGAGCATCTCCAAAACTGCAGCTCTTGTGGGGTGTTCCCGGTCTGCAGTGGTCAGTATCTGTCAAAAGTGGTCCAAGGAAGGAACAGTGGTGAACTGGTGACAGGGTTATGGGCGGCCAAGGCTCACTGATGCACGTGGGGAGTGAAGGCTGGCCCGTGTGATCTGATCCAACAGACAAGCTACTATTGATCAAACTGCTGAAGAAGTTAATGCTGGTTCTGATAGAAAGGTGTCAGAATACACAGTGCATGATGGGTCAGGGCTGTTTTGGCAGCAAAAAGGGGGACTGACACAATATTAGGCGGGTGGTCATAATGTAATGCCTGATTGGCGTATTTGCTGTTTATTGAGCTGAAAGTACTTTGATTAAAAAAAAATCCAATTAAAATAGACAGAAAGTCAAGACTGCTTTAAAAAATAAATCTGTGATGCCACTGAAGATCACGTGTTCATTTTAAAGATTAATCTTATTAGTCATTCAGGGAGGATTTTTCCTTTAATATGAATAACCAGACACAGTGAGAAGCAGATGTTCTTCATTATTCAGTTATCTTCTGGAAGCACTTCATCCTGGAGCTGTGGACCTGAGCTGGGAATGATCTGGGGCTTCTCCCTCATGCTTCTGTGCTGAATGCTGACTGATGAAAACCTTCTGCTTCCATATCTACACTTCCAGTACCGCTGAACAGCCCAGAGTTTTAATCTGTGCTTTCCTTTAATGAGCCGTTGAATCATTACTGCTAATAAGTGTCTATTTTTGTGCCTATTATCTGAGTCTATTTTTGTTCCTGCTGAAATTACAGCTTTATACTGTAGTAGTTACAGAGTTACAAAAAGAATTCAGAAATGTAAAATAAAGCTCTTGAAAAGGAACAAACAAAACCATGTTATGGAAACTAGCAGACCAATAGCTTAATTGGTTTATAAATACTTGCTAATATGCTAACACAGACATCATTTACCTTAACGGCTAATATGCTAACACAGACATCATTTACCTCAACGCTAATATGCTAACACAGACATCATTTACCTCAACAGCTAATATGCTAACACAGACTGCACTTTCCTCAACAACTAATATGCTAACACAGACTGCACTTTCCTCAACAACTAATATGCTAACACAGACTGCACTTACCTCAACAACTAATATGCTAACACAGACAACATTCATGTCTACAGCTAATATGCTAACACAGACAACATTCACCTCAACAGCTAATATGCTAACACAGACATCATTTACCTTAACGGCTAATATGCTAACACAGACATCATTTACCTCAACGCTAATATGCTAACACAGACATCATTTACCTCAACAGCTAATATGCTAACACAGACTGCACTTACCTCAACGGCTAATGTGCTAACACAGACAACACTCACCTCAGCAGCTAATATGCCAACACAGACTGTACTTACCTTAGAAGCTAATATGCTAACAAAGACAACACTTAACTCAAAAGCAAATCTGCTAACACAGACAACACTCACCTCAGAGGCTAATATGCTAACACAGACAACACTTAACTCAAAAGCAAATCTGCTAACACAGACAACACTCACCTCAGAGGCTAATATGCTAACACAGACATCACTCATCACAGCAGCTAAAATGCTAACATAGACATCATTTACCTCAACAGCTAATATGCTAACACAGACAGCACTTGCTTCAACAGCTAATATGCTAACACAGACAGCACTTGCTTCAATGACTAATATGCTAACACAAACAGCACTTGCTTCAACAGCTAATATGCTAACACAGACAGCACTTGCTTCAACAACTAATATGCTAACACAGACTGTACTTATCTCAACGGCTTATATGCTAACACAGACAGCACTTGCTTCAATGACTAATATGCTAACACAGACAGCACTTGCTTCAATGACTAATATGCTAACACAAACAGCACTTGCTTCAATGACTAATATGCTAACACAGACAGCACTTGCTTCATCAGCTAATATGCTAACACAGACAGCACTTGCTTCAACGACTAATATGCTAACACAGACAGCACTTGCTTCAACGACTAATATGCTAACACAGACAGCACTTGCTTCAATGACTAATATGCTAACACAGACAGCACTTGCTTCAACAACTAATATGGTAACACAGACTGTACTTATCTCAACGGCTAATATGCTAACACAGACAGCACTCACCTTAAAAGCTAATATGCTAACACAGACAAGACTTAACTCAGAAGCTAATATGCTAACACAGACAGCACTCACCTCAGCAGCTGAGACTCGAGACAATAAGCATTTCTACGTTTTGCTTCATTATGTGTTAGCTTGTTAGCGTATGTATGAGACCTCAGTGCTGACATTTTCATAAATATTGAGAGATGAGGGATATTTCACCGTGTGTATCACAGGAACACAAAACTTTCAGTGTTTCATGATTAAATTGTTGATGAAAACTATGTGATATTATTAGACCTGGCTGTGAAAATTTCGACCCAGCGCCAGAAATCCCACACATAAATAGACTCAAAGTGCTAGTGAATTATCTGTTTTATTTCCGTAAGTCATGTCAGGATGTACGTTATTTCAGTGTCTGTGTGGATTTCTGTCCCCTTCTCAGGGTTTCCTTCCAACCCAACAACATGTAGAATAAGGGGTTAAGCTTAGGGTTAGAGTTAATGTGTTTTGAAAGACTGGAGATTTTTCCTAAACCTGGCAACCCAACCCAGCTACTCCAAATGACTCTCTGTGTGAATGAATGTGTTTATGGTGTTCTGTGATGGACTGGGGTGTCATTCAATGATTCCCATCTTCCAGTCAGTATTCCAGGGATCCACCACGACCCTAAATAGGATAAAGTGCTTAATGATGATAAATAAATGAAAGCATGTAGAGACCATTTGACTTATTTGATGTCAGCAGACACAATAATGGAGATGAAGAAAGGAGCTGTAGTGATGTGTGTGTGTGTGTGTGTGTGTGTGTGTTGTGTATTTGGGCGTGTACAGTGCTGCTTCAGTTCAGAGGACACCATTTAAAAACAAGAGATTCCCAAGAGGGCCTAGTAAGCCTCTGATCACACTCGCAGCAGCACTTGGAGCTGTAGCTTTGTGTTCCATCCATCTGTCGTGTCACTGAACCACCCACTTTCATCTGACGTGTGGCCGCCGTACAGCCAAACTCTTCGTCTTCTCCGTTTAGCGAGCCGAACACTGAATGCACATGAACACAGTCTATTTAGGAAGGTTGAGGTGATGATTGTGGAGATGGAGATATATGTGCGTAGTTAAAGCTCGAGGTGTGGAAGTGAGTCATGGCTGTTCTCTCAGGATCATTTCCCGTTATCGATCGCCGTATCTGATCATAAGGTTTCTGAGAGTTCTTGCGCTGCGCTCTCGCTCCTCTCCTAATATGCAGGTCTGCTGGCCAGATGTGGTAAGAATGTGAGGAAAGTTGTAGAGGAAATGTGATGAATGGTAGATACTCAGATGGACAGATAATGTCCTGAATGAGAGAGAACTGATATCTCTTATGGCCTGATGTGACATTTGTTTGTTCTGCATCAGTGCCGCCCTTTTCTTATGTGTGATTACTCACTAACAAACAGATTCATTGTGTGTGTGTGTGTGTGTGTATGTGGTATGTCCGGGGTGATGAAGCTGTGACATCTCAGTACAATTAGAACTGATTTTTTACACAAAACACTTCACTTAGAGCCTCTATATAAACTGTACAGCATTTTAAAGCTATTTGTAATGTTATGTAGTTTTGTATAGCACAATATAGATAGAGCCAGGAAAACTGTATCATATTTGTTTACATTCCTCACTGTTCGGTCCCATCGTGCAAATCCATGATATAGTCCTCACATCATGCGTGAAAACCTGCTGCTAACTGCTTTATTATCATGATCAGATAAATATGGATGAATATCACTGTGCAGTAAAATATCCAGACTCCTCACTGGAGTCATTTAAGCTCTGTCTGTAATCCATATCTGATGAACGATTCATAATCTTAGTCTCGTGAGACTAAATTGATCACTTGATCCCTTTTACTCAAAGCTAAAGTCTCAGAATAGTTCTGCACCACCATGTAAAGTAGGTGACTAATTAGGTGCTTTTATGAACCGAATATACAGAAAATAAACGTACAGTAAAGTTTTCTGTTGAACTGTTTGTTTGCATGTTTCACATTTCAATCTTTGTGATTATCTAAAATCAACGCATGAGTTAGCAAACACAAGGTTAGCATAAGTATACATGGCTAGCATAACACAAAGCTAGCATGGCTCAAATTTTCCACAGGAATTTACTTCTGCATGAACTAGATTTTTCAATTTTGGTTGGTCTTACTTACATTTTTTTACACGGTAATGTAGTTTGCCGGTGGTGGTTCTGGGAAGGTGAATATTGAATTGCTATGTGATCACTTGAAGAAACACAAAGTTCACTTCTTTTTTCATTAAGACCATGATAGTCATCCATCTATCCATTTTCTAAACCCGCTTTATTCTTAATTAGGGTCACGAGGATCTGCTGGAGCCTATCCCAGCACATATTGGGGGAAAGGCAGGGGTACACCCTGGACAGGTCAGCATCCATCACAGGGCGAGGAAATACATGAAATGGTTATTTTACTAGAAATTTTTTTGTTTTTTTCTCCTAGCAGCACCAGACAGTCAACGGTTCAGGAAACGGCTCTAGGAATCTTCACGATTTTTTAAATGACGTCTCTATGATTTGACAATTTAAAAAAGTAACAGCTTACATCTGGACATTGCCGCAGCCCTACTCGGCTCTGCTCTCAAGGGATTCAGTGGTCATGAAAAGGTTTGCGTGAGAAGAGAAATCTACTGTGCAGTGGTAGAAGAGACGAGAGCGGCCTGGAGGAAGCTGCAGGCCTGATATGAAGACAATTTAAGAAAGAAGAGAGAGTTAGGATAAAAGCAGCTGCAGAGCTCTCAGGAGAATCTGACATTCTTCCCTTTCCTCGTCTGCATCCCGCCTCTTTCCCCCGCTCCCTCTGTTTACCCCACAATCAATACTTTTTTGTGAGCCGCTCGTCTCTGAGATGATCCTATCCATTTTTTCCCCTCCTTTTTTCTCTCCCAGAAAATGGAGGAATTTCTTTCCATGAAAAAGGAACCAGAACGTGAGAATGCTGGATATTGGAAACGTCCTGGAAAGTTTATCATTAACAGAGATGAAAGACACATTAAAATGGCTGTATGGAAACCGGATAAAGTCACTGACCGTGGATTTAATAGACAGTATCTGGTGTTACGTCCTCATTTACATTCCTAACAGATCATATGCTTAGGTTACTGACATACCACCGTGCAGTCTGTTTATACCACACACCATGATGAGGCCGCTTCGTATTAGCCTGCATATTTGTGGCCCAGACAGTCAAAATCTAATGAGTCAGTGAAGAAAATGAAGACAAAAAAAAAAAGACTGTTATGGCTGCCATCGGTGAAGCATTGTATCTGGAGGCTATGCTCTTTCTTTGTATGCAGACAGGTTACGCTTGATGAACGAGTGCAAATGAGTCCATTTTTTATTATCGGATTCATTTTCAGCACTTAGCTCTGTTCAGAAAAGAAAATGAGATTTGTGGTGATGTTCATGGCTCATGCTGTGTATTCATACTGCTGCTTGGAGCTTTGTGAACTTGTGACTCATCTTCTGCGCTTGTTTACGGTCTCACATGTATACCCTAAAGATTTCTAAAAACAGGTTTACAGGTGTCTCACCTCTGCCTCAGTGGATAATCTCATCTTGATACTGTATACAGCTGCTGCTGTAATCATAAACACTGTCCTGTGCTCATCCCAGGACCTGAACATCCTGTAACTCACTCCTGTAGAGGATTATTTGTTTTCTTGGCAACATTCAGGCTCATAAAAGTCCTGTAAAGAATAAACAGCTTTCTACAGCCTTTTGTTGATTAATGAAAAGTTTTAGGGTAACATCTGGTCAGGATTTGATTTGATTTCAGTCAATAATGTAAAATAATCTCTTCTATCAGGAGGTCCAAGTCTTCTTTTTCATGCTAATTGTAAATCATTATTGGTTCCTAATGGAGCAGAAATCGGGCATTTTAGCTGACTTTGGAGCTCTACTTGGAGCTCTATTGATCATATTTCCTGGTTCAAAGACTGTATGTATACAATTCAGTCAAAATTGTGAGTTATAAGTAAGATATAGTGAAGGTATAGTACCTATATTTACAGTATTAAACTTCTGTTCATAGTAGTTGATTTGTTTAGATTTTTACATACAGAAATGCACATTCTTGAGTATTTTCATTCCAGATTTAAAATTGAATTGAGCAGAAAGATTGTGAATCTGGTATCATGAATCAAATGGAATGGTGACTGGAGTGAACAGAGTGTTACTGTAGATATTATAGCACAGCCAGTGCTTTTTATATAATGGCCTTTTGCAGGCATTCCCATCCACTCACTCTGTAACCAAACACCCGATTATTTGTGTAACTTCACATCAGACTCCTTTGAGAGGTAATATGTTGGCGGATTAGTGTAAGTGCATAACAGTCATTTGAACGATTAAGTCGGTGGCCTCAGCAGTTGGTCTGTTCAGGCTGTGGACAGCTTGTAGTATAGAGAAGTTCCTGCTGTGAGATGATGACTCAAAGGTACGTGAGCTACACTCCGCATCGCACCATAAAGTCAGTACTCTCATGGATCTGACAACTGTTCAGCCACAAGCCAGACTCTTTTAAATACAGGAGTGTGTTTATGTTCCTCCTTATAAAGGATTGAATTCTTCTAGTTCAATGTAGGTGTGAACTCGCAAAGTGTCACTACTGTTGATATTAGAGTAGGAGCAGACCATGTTTAGCTCCCTTACTGCCACTGTTCAGAGCTCCTAAGCCTGAACACAGGGTAAAGTGATTGTGGCCTCCTCATGGCCTCCTCAGCGTCGCCTCTTTTATCTACAGCTGGCTGTGTTTAGCAGGAGGAGCAAGGGGAAAGAGGGTCAGTGGAAGCACAGCTGGTCTGACCTTCCCCAAACCAGCTGCCATAACAAAGGACCCCAGTGAGCCTTCGAAAATGATGGCTGACCGGAGCGTCTCTTTCTTTCTTTCCCATTTCCCCTCAGTCTGCCCTTCTCTCTGACTCCATTTTATCCCTGTAAATGTGCCCCAGCTGTTTAGGCACACACATAGGTACATGTGTATGTGCCAAGTGTCTATGTGCTACACCCTTTTATACAGGAGTGAAAGGATATGTATCAGGTTAAGGTCTTAAAAGAAAAATCCACTCAGAACAATTTGTATATTAATCTTTAGAATTAGTTTTAATGACATATTGGTTTCCTGTATTACCCACAATGCTGTTCAACTACCTGCTGGTAGTTTCCTAATGGTGGGTTTAGTCCTTGCTTTATCTCTACCTAAAAGAGAGATGCAGCTGAATCTGTAGGCTAATAGCCCCGTCAGTGCATTAGTGGAACTGAGTTCAACATTCGCTGTCTCTACTAATTGGATCTATGTTAGAATTTTTCATTAATGTGTCACTGCGGAAAAATGATGAGAGAGAAAATTCAGAATCAAGCATCAATCAGGCACCAGAATCATGAAGACATCACACACATTTCAAGAGAAACATATCTTCATGTGCTTCTGAGTGGGGTTTCCCTTTAAGACTACAGGATCCAGCGCAGGACCGCAGCTGAGGCAAATCTGGAATCACAAGAATCGTAGCATCATATCAGTCTGATTCCACATGGTCCCTTTCTGTCCTATTATTCCACCAGTCAGAAGCAGCACGTGCCTTACTATTCACAGTGACTGGGACATGGGGGAGTGATGGAGGGGTGGAGGGGTAGAAGGGTGGAGGGGCTAGACATGCCTTTGTGCTCCTTTCCATTATGGCCACCACACGCTCCTGCTTGACAGACACGCGTGCTGACAAAAGCGAGTGGAGCATACCATTGTCAATTATTTTCTGGGGGTTGGGTAGGGGGTTGGTGGGGGTTTGGTGGGGGTTTGGTGAAAAGATGAGATGCAGTCACCATCTGTGATTAATGCTTTAATCCCTTCACACCCACCCAACAACCTTCCCCTCCTTCAGTCTCTGCTTTTGTCTCGACACACTTTCTGGATCAGTGCCATTGTTTTGCTTGGCTGTCGAAATGTTCCTGAAAGTGCTCCCAGAGGGGTCCGGCCACTGCCCCTGCCCCTGCTCACCATATTCCACTCGTCTTTTACTGTTCCTTTTCATGCTTTTGTTTGCGAGGAAACTTTGGTGACCTCGGGAAGCCTCCTTGCCCTAGTCAATGATCCAGATTGTCTTTGAGTGCGGCATCTTTGTTTTAATGCGGCCCTGCTGAAACACTCGTGCTGAAAGTCGAGCCAGAAGGCCAGCACACATGCTCGTCTTTATGCCTGTTTAAATGTTACAGACAGCTGGCCTCCAAACGTCCGACGTCCATCACGGCTCTCCTGCTTTCTCTTTTAGTACGGATCAATAGGTCTCCAATATCTACAGCACGAAAAGGATCCATTAGACTGTACAGATAGAAGCTATCGTCATGTCCCAGTCAATCCGCCGCAAATAACCTCGCTTGTTCAGGTGTGTTAAAGCGCTCAGGGTGTTTGCTGTGGATTGATTATTATGTTGGATTTTGGTGGTTATTTCAAGGTGATGTGAACAGTAGAAGATTTTTGGCCATGTGAGCTGCTATAATGGCTTGCTGAGATATAAGTTGCTGTCAGACTGCACAATTACGGTAGATACTTCCTGGTGACTTGCAGGCTCTTTGGAAGTATCTTAAAAGCTCTATTGATTTTGCTGAACCTTTCTTGCCTCTCACATTGGATAGTAAATGGTGCCCATATTATAAGCTTATAAGGCGGGTTTGTATTTTCTGATTTACTGAAAACTTTTATGATGCTGTAACCCAAGTTGAAAGGCTAAGTAGTAAGTTTTTGAAGCATTACTGTGTAGCTCCACTCCAACGATTTTCTGCTTTCTGTAGCATAACGCAGCAGCAGCTAATCTGTAGACACAGAGTCATTCGTTTTTTAATGTTTTACGTTAATATTGTGTAGAACATGCAGGTGTAGTCAGGACATGGAGCCTGATCTGCTGCATTAGGGAAGGTTTGTTCAAATGCTTTGTACATGGAATAAGCAAAGTCTTTGTGGCACGAATACTGCCAGAGGTCGGGCTAGTAATCGGTTCAGCAGTTGTTTGTTGCGTCTCTGTCCTGCGTAGTGACGTTTACTGTGTCACCACATGGCCGAAAGCAGCTGTCCCCTTCCATTAGCATGACAAAGCTGTCCGCCCCTGCTGCTCGCACCGGACGTCACGACACATCAAGAAGGAGCCATGTGGCATGTCCCAGCAGTTCTGTGGGCCATCTGTGGGCTTGTACTCGTTTTCTCTCCCTCTCACGTGTAGTAATGCTGTGCTGCTGGAGTGTAGCTACAGGCGTCAGACAACAGAACAGAATCAGACCAGGACAGATTTGTACCTTTACCTGTTAATTACTCACATACTGCATGTATTGCAGTTACTGAGTAATACTGTATGCTTGACTATGGATAACTGAATAACACGCAGTGATATAACAGGTCAAACCCCTGTTGAGTCGTGTTAAGACGAGGGTGAAGAGTTAAAAACAAAGTTGTTGTAATTTGCATAGTTGTATTTTGCGTTTAAAATGTTATTTTACTGTTAGATTGATTCTGCTGTTCTGTTGGTGCTGTTCTGCAGAAAAGGGTTAACATGTCCAAGTTTATATCACTTAATATTAGACGTCTCAGGAACGGATCTTGATGACATTCCGTTCCAAAATACAGCCACCGTGTGGTAACATGTACTAAGCCCTTCTCAGGCCACATACTATAACGCTGTATGATTGCCGCTTTGTGAGTTAATGATGAATGAATTCATGAAGTTTGAAAGGTCTGAACTCAGAGGCATGAAGCAGTGACGCTGCACCAGTCGACGTCTCCTTCAACTGAGACACTCAGCCATAAAACCCCTGATAGCAGCGGTTGCTATGGGAGCTGGTTGCCATGCAGTGCACAGGAGGATGTGTGTGAGTGTGTGTGTGTGTGTGTGTGTGTGTGTGGTCTTTGGGGGTGGTTGTTGTTGACACCAAAGTGACAGACTTCCGATCCTGTTCACAGGACACAGGGCGAGTCCCAGAAAGAAGAATAATGGCAAGAGATAGCTGGATAGAGCTCATCAAATCACACTTCCACTCTTTTAGTTTTCATAATCATAATAATTCATACAACAGCTAGACTTACAGATGGAACGGGTGCTGTTCAGAATCTTATTCTCAGAAGAACAAATGAGCTTTCAGAAGAGTTTCGAAGATGTGTTAGATTCTCACCAGGATTGTGTAAATGTGAGACAGTCAGGCTGGACGGGTTGTCGGGAGGTCGTGTTTGTGCCGGTATGAGCTGGGAGTTTCCCTCCATGGTGAATGCAGACCTGAGAAGGAACGAGAGGTGATCAAGTTTTCATCGGGCTATCGGAGCACTCTCGCTCCACTCAGCACCACTGGCCAGAAAAACAGCAGAATGAAAGGACGATCTGTTCATGAATTCAAGTCAGAAGGAAGGACTTGTTATGACATAAATAGTGTGTGATAAAATGTATTGTTTGTACCACCAGAGCACAGCTGAATTCTCCAGTCTGAAGATGTCCATTAGTATTTTCTTCAAGCAGCAGCTGCCTCGGGTTTTAAAATAAATTATATGTTCATATTCATGCTTATCGTTCCTATAGTAACAGCTACATGAGGGCAGAAAGTCCACATAATTTAAGGCTAATAATAAACTAAGGTAACATGAAGTTGTGGATGTGGTGAGGTTCAGTTCATCAGGACAGGCTGTGTTCTCATTAAACATCTCCTGGTTCTTTGTGAAGTTCCTGATTCTTTTAACATTTGGTCTATAAGATATCCACCATACTGATCATCCTTCAGCTACATTTGTTCTGGAAGAAACTCTTGGGGTTTATATAATTTATAAACCTATTTTGTTAGAATAGTTTGTGTCATCATTTCAGTTTCAAGATTAATTTCAAGATTAAAACACAAACTTTTTAAACTCTGTACCAGTTGTGCCAGTTGTTCTGCGTCACATCACCTTGGACTTTGTCCAATCTAAACTGTTTAATTTTGGTGAGGCTGTGAGCTCAGATTCCTGTTCTTGGCAGACTGGAGTGGAATCTGATGTGTTCTTCTGCTCTTGTAGCTCATCAGCTTGAGAGTTTAATGTCTGCTGCATTATGAGATGCTTTTCTGCTCAGCACACTTGTAAAGAGTGATTGTTTGTATGACTTCAGCCTTCCTGTTCTATGATCCTCTCTGTCCGTTCACCTCTGACTCTCTCATCTACAAGGTGTTTCCACTCACATTAACTGCTTTCAATGAGATGATTAGTTTTGTGTTGATGATGGCCTGGGCACTTTCAAATTTATTTCCATTTTTTGTTTACTGTTGAGACCGGGCTAGTTTTCCTGACAACCTGTACTGCAAGCATTTCAATGTAATTGATGAGAATTTAGAGGAAATGACATCACATAGCAAGAGTTTTTGTCACAAATCCACCAACAATTTTTTTACAGTTTAATTTGGACCAGCTGTGGACAGTCCCTTTATTTTGGAATAATGTCAATGCTTACATGTGTGTGTGTGTGCGTGCGTGTGTGTGTGTGTTTGTGTGTGTGCACGGCTGTAATTGTGTTTATTTCATTCTTCCCTGGAACTGTCACAGCAGAAAAAAGGAGTAATAACTGGCAGAGATTTGTTTTAAGCTAAAAGACCTGTGTGTGTGTGTGTGTGAATGAGTGAGTGTGTGTAAGAGTGAGTGAGTGAGTGAGTGAATGAGTGAGTGTGTGTGTGTGTAGGAGTGAGTGAGTGTGTGTGTGTGTGTAGGAGTGAGTGAGTGAGTGTGTGTGTGTGTAGGAGTGAGTGAGTGAGTGTGTGTGTGTGTAGGAGTGAGTGTGTGTGTGTGTAGGAGTGAGTGTGTGTGTGTGTGTGTAGGAGTGAGTGAGTGTGTGTGTGTGTAGGAGTGAGTGAGTGTGTGTGTGTGTAGGAGTGAGTGAGTGAGTGAGTGTGTGTGTGTGTAGGAGTGAGTGAGTGTGTGTGTGTGTGTAGGAGTGAGTGAGTGAGTGAGTGAGTGAATGAGTGAGTGTGTGTGTGTAGGAGTGAGTGAGTGTGTGTGTGTGTGTGTGTGTGTAGGAGTGAGTGAGTGAGTGTGTGTGTGTGTAGGAGTGAGTGAGTGAGTGTGTGTGTGTAGGAGTGAGTGAGTGAGTGTGTGTGTGTGTAGGAGTGAGTGAGTGAGTGTGTGTGTGTGTAGGAGTGAGTGAGTGAGTGAGTGTGTGTGTGTGTAGGAGTGAGTGAGTGAGTGTGTGTGTGTGTAGGAGTGAGTGAGTGAGTGAATGAGTGAGTGTGTGTGTGTAGGAGTGAGTGAGTGTGTGTGTGTGTGTGTGTGTGTAGGAGTGAGTGAGTGAATGAGTGAGTGTGTGTGTGTAGGAGTGAGTGAGTGAGTGTGTGTGTAGGAGTGAGTGAGTGAGTGAATGAGTGAGGGTGTGTGTGTAGGAGTGAGTGAGTGAGTGTGTGTGTGTGTGTGTAGGAGTGAGTGAGTGAGTGAGTGAATGAGTGAGGGTGTGTGTGTAGGAGTGAGTGAGTGAGTGAGTGAGTGAATGAGTGAGTGAGTGTGTGTAGGAGTGAGTGAGTGAGTGAATGAGTGAGTGTGTGTGTGTAGGAGTGAGTGAGTGAGTGTTTGCGTGACTGAGTGAGTGAGTGTGTGTGTATAAGAGTGAGTGAGTGTGTGAGTGAATGAGTGAGTGTGTGTGTGTAGGAGTGAGTGAGTGAGTGTGTGTTTGCGTGACTGAGTGTGTGTGTGTGTGTATAAGAGTGAGTGAGTGTGTGAGTGAATGAGTGAGTGTGTGTGTGTAGGAGTGAGTGAGTGAGTGAATGAGTGAGTGTGTGTGTGTAGGAGTGAGTGAGTGAGTGAGTGAGTGTTTGCGTGACTGAGTGAGTGAGTGAGTGTGTGTGTATAAGAGTGAGTGAGTGTGTGAGTGAATGAGTGAGTGTGTGTGTGTAGGAGTGAGTGAGTGAATGAGTGAGTGTGTGTGTGTGTAGGAGTGAGTGAGTGTTTGCGTGACTGAGTGAGTGAGTGAGTGTGTGTGTATAAGAGTGAGTGAGTGTGTGAGTGAATGAGTGAGTGTGTGTGTGTAGGAGTGAGTGAGTGAGTGAATGAGTGAGTGTGTGTGTGTAGGAGTGAGTGAGTGAGTGTTTGCGTGACTGAGTGTGTGTGTGTGTATAAGAGTGAGTGAGTGTGTGAGTGAATGAGTGAGTGTGTGTGTGTAGGAGTGAGTGAGTGAGTGAGTGTTTACGTGACTGACTGAGTGAGTAAGTGAGTATATGAGTGAGTGAGTGAGTGAGTGAGTGAGTATATGAGTGAGTATATGAGTGAGTATATGAGTGAGTATATGAGTGAGTGAGTGTTTTTGTGAGTGAGTGAGTGAGTGAGTATATGAGTGAGTATATGAGTGAGTGAGTGTTTTTGTGAGTGAGTGAGTGAGTGAGTGAGTGAGTGAGTGAGTATATGAGTGAGTATATGAGTGAGTGAGTGTTTTTGTGAGTGAGTGAGTGAGTGAGTATATGAGTGAGTATATGAGTGAGTATATGAGTGAGTGAGTGTTTTTGTGAGTGAGTGAGTGAGTGAGTATATGAGTGAGTATATGAGTGAGTGAGTGTTTTTGTGAGTGAGTGAGTGAGTGAGTGAGTGAGTATATGAGTGAGTGAGTGTTTTTGTGAGTGAGTGAGTATATGAGTGAGTGAGTGTTTTTGTGAGTGAGTGAGTGAGTGAGTATATGAGTGAGTGTGTGTTTTTGTGAGTGAGTGAGTATATGAGTGAGTGAGTATATGAGTGAGTGAGTGTTTTTGTGAGTGAGTGAGTGAGTGAGTGAGTATATGAGTGAGTGAGTGTTTTTGTGAGTGAGTGAGTGAGTGAGTGAGTATATGAGTGAGTGAGTGAGTGTTTTTGTGAGTGAGTGAGTGAGTATATGAGTGAGTGTATGAGTGAGTGAGTGTATGAGTGAGTGAGTGTTTTTGTGAGTGAGTGAGTGAGTGAGTATATGAGTGAGTATATGAGTGAGTGTATGAGTGAGTGAGTGAGTGTATGAGTGAGTGAGTGAGTGAGTGTTTTTGTGAGTGAGTGTTTTTGTGAGTGAGTGTATGAGTGAGTGAGTGAGTGTATGAGTGAGTGAATGTATGAGTGAGTGAGTGTATGAGTGAGTGAGTATATGAGTGAATGTATGAGTGAGTGAGTGAGTGAGTGTATGAGTGAGTGAGTGTATGAGTGAGTGAGTATATGAGTGAATGTATGAGTGAGTGAGTGAGTGAGTATATGAGTGAGTGAGTGTTTTTGTGAGTGAGTGAGTGAGTGAGTATATGAGTGAGTGAGTGTTTTTGTGAGTGAGTGAGTATATGAGTGAGTGTATGAGTGAGTGAGTGAGTGAGTGAGTATATGAGTGAGTGTATGAGTGAGTGAGTGAGTGAGTGTATGAGTGAGTGAGTGTTTTTGTGAGTGAGTGTATGAGTGAGTGAGTGAGTGAGTGTATGAGTGAGTGAGTGTTTTTGTGAGTGAGTGTATGAGTGAGTGAGTGAGTATATGAGTGAGTGAGTGTATGAGTGAGTGAGTGAGTATATGAGTGAGTGAGTGTATGATTGAGTGAGTGAGTGTGTGAGTGAGTGAGTGAGTGAGTGTATGAGTGAGTGAGTGAGTATATGAGTGAGTGAGTGAGTGTATGAGTGAGTGAGTGAGTGAGTGAGTGAGTGTATGAGTGAGTGAGTGAGTGAGTGAGTGTATGAGTGAGTGAGTGAGTATATGAGTGAGTGTATGAGTGAGTGAGTGAGTGAGTGTATGAGTGAGTGTATGAGTGAGTGAGTGAGTGAGTGTATGAGTGAGTGAGTGAGTGAGTATATGAGTGAGTGTATGAGTGAGTGAGTGAGTGAGTATATGAGTGAGTGTATGAGTGAGTGAGTGAGTATATGAGTGAGTGTATGAGTGAGTGAGTGAGTGAGTGTATGAGTGAGTGAGTGAGTGAGTGAGTGTATGAGTGAGTGAGTGAGTGAGTGTATGAGTGAGTGAGTGTATGAGTGAGTGAGTGAGTGAGTGAGTATATGAGTGAGTGTATGAGTGAGTGAGTGAGTATATGAGTGAGTGTATGAGTGAGTGAGTGAGTGTATGAGTGAGTGAGTGAGTGAGTGAGTGTATGAGTGAGTGAGTATATGAGTGAGTGTATGAGTGAGTGAGTGAGTGAGTGAGTGTATGAGTGAGTGAGTATACGAGTGAGTGTATGAGTGAGTGAGTGAGTGTATGAGTGAGTGAGTGTTTTTGTGAGTGAGTGAGTGTGTGTGTGAGTGTATGAGTGAGTGTATGAGTGAGTGAGTGTATGAGTGAGTGAGTGTTTTTGTGAGTGAGTGTATGAGTGAGTGAGTGAGTGAGTGTATGAGTGAGTGAGTGTTTTTGTGAGTGAGTGTATGAGTGAGTGAGTGAGTGAGTGAGTATATGAGTGAGTGTATGAGTGAGTGAGTGAGTGTATGAGTGAGTGAGTGTTTTTGTGAGTGAGTGAGTGTGTGAGTGAGTGTATGAGTGAGTGAGTGAGTGTGTGTGTGAGTGTATGAGTGAGTGTATGAGTGAGTGTATGAGTGAGTGTGTGTGTGAGTATATGAGTGAGTGTATGAGTGAGTGTATGAGTGAGTGTATGAGTGAGTGAGTGACTGAGTGAGTGTATGAGTGAGTGAGTGTATGAGTGAGTGTGTGTAGACTATGTACCGTATGGGGTTGTGTGTGTGTGTATGTATCTAAGTCCCATCTGCTCACTGACTCTGGGCGATGAGGCATCGAGGACACAGTGAGTCTGGTTAATTGTCCATATGAACACAATAAAGCATCTCTGCTGGTGGCCTCGCATTTGGGTCAGGAGAAACTGGGACGGAACGCCGTCAATCCACTGCCTACACCGGTCCGTCTGGACGAGTTTCAATTAGCAAGATGATATGATCCTCCTCCCAGCGTGCTTCATCATAACTCACATGAAACTCCACATACACCTCTGTACCAGGTGCCTCGACTCTAAGTCAATATGAATTACTGAATAAAGTGAACATCTATTCATGATGGTTCATAAAATAAACAAAGCATTTAAACTTATCCATAAGATTCTATAAGATAAGTGTGAGCAGGATGGTTGTAAGGATTTCAGTTCTATAACTCTGTCATGGTGGTGCAGTGGGTAGTGTTTGTCCCTCTCAGCTCCAAGGTTCAGTCCTGAGCTCAGGTGTGGAGAGTTCTTGTTCCCCCACTGCAGGTTTCCTCTGGGTTCCTGGTTTCCTCCCACATGTCGTAGCAGTAGGTGTTTGCTGGTGTGAATAAATGTACTGCACTGAACTGGCAACCCGTCCAGGGTGTGTTCCAAACCTCACTCCCGAGTGTTGTCTGGGTAGGTCATCTATATGAGGTGTCCTCCTGCCCTACTCGCAGTATTCGAAGGATAGCTCCCATGTGGTGGACTGATGTCCAGTCCAGGATGTGTTGGCATGTATCCAGCATTCCTGGGATAGGCTTCTGATCTACGACAATCCTGAACAACCCAGGATAAATCCGTTGCTGAAACTGCATGAAGATTAATAGGCTTATGGTTGCTTGCATTAGCAATGCATCTTATCAGACTGCTCTGACGCCTGGTGATTTTTTATTTTTTTTGGTTTGTTGTTCGTTGCATTGCAACAGCGTCCCAATGCACATTTATCCATTAAATCCTCATATCAGAATTGTTTACTTCATTCGTCATGGCGTGTGTAGCATTTATGAGTGCGCTCCTGCAGCTGTGCTAAAGGAAACAGAGGGAATGTGAGACTCGGAGCTCAGCGCTCTGCCAGTCAGAGGCTGAGAGCTGGGTACGGCCCACTGTGCTGTCGCTCTGAGAGACGGACGGAGTGGAAGAAAGAGACGAGAACTGTGTCATTACTGTCCCCAGCTTTATCACCTTCACACTCCTCCCTCTCTCTCTCTCTCTCTCTCTCACACACACACACTCTCTCTCTCCACACGCTCACACCGGCTCTTAACACATACTTGTTATGAAGAAGCGAGCGGTTGATCCGTTCCCCTGAGGTGTGTGGGTGAGGACTCACGTGCTGATGGGGAGGAACACGTGTGTCTTTGTCGCCTCCTCAAAGTTAATCCCTCCAGAAGGGGCGTGGCCACGTCCATCTCTTCCAGGGAGTAGTGGAGTTGCAGCCATCGCTTCACCTCCAGCGTCTCGTCCACTCTTTTTGTTATGTCAGTCCATCCGTCTGTGTGTCTGGGATGAGTTTCAGCTGTGGCATGGATGAGGCAGGGGAGGGGAGGTGAGTGATCAGTCCAGGACGGAGCCACGGCACAGGCACAGGCTGATTTTCTGTTTGTTTTTTGCTTTTGCTGTTGTTCCGTAGTCGCTGTAGCAGGATGAAAATAAGTGACCGAGTTTGTGCTTCTGTCTGGAACTGATTAATGGCTAAGGTTTTATATCAAATCACTACATTAGTTAAGCTGAGGCAAAGCTGTGGAGTGAATATGGAAGATGTCAGTTGCAGATTTTATTTTGTTCCTAACCGAGTAACCTGAAGCTGGACTCTGTGTGCTTGATTTGTCGCTTTATTTGATAAACATTGATTTTGTATCGGTGAGTAGTGCAAGATGGGATATCAGGTTCGAGGAAATTGTTTCGTTCTGCCCTTTCGGTGACCCTCAGTGTGTCCTTAATTTAAAAAAGAATAATAATAATTGTGTTCAGAGCTCAGGGTGATGAGCAGCTCACAGGAGAATCCGATCTGCTGCATGACATCGCAGTGTTTTAGAATCTGATTTACTGCACAATATAAACTGCATAGTGTTTTACAGCTTCCTCACTTTTTGATGCTGTTTTCACTTCCTGCAATTCACAACATCCTTTAATACAGATTTCTCGTTTTTATCGAGTGCGTCACTAAGCTGTGGAGTCTTACAGATAGCTAAACAGCCCCAACTTATCTTATAGACCTGAATTACAAACCGTTCAGCCTGGACTAAAGAAAACTGAGACGGGATATTATATAAAATGTTGTTTTTTTTTTTAAAAATGCAGAAGTGTTTTATATCTAAACTCATATAAAATAAATGTTTACATTCTAAAAATATGTATTATTTTATGAAAGTAAAAAGGAGAATTTAAAATCTGTAGCAAATCAGCTGTTCAAGTCAGTAATTCACAATATCTCAGAAAATCATGTTGTGGCATCGTTTATAACAATGTGGATATCATCATATCACTCAGTGCTGTTTCAGAGAATGAACAAGAAATGAAATAAATTAATGTATCTTATACAATTGTCAAACAAACAAGTTTTTCTGTTTTAAATTTAGCCAGAGGTTTTCCTTTTTGTGCATTAAACTGAATTCTGGTAATGGACAACACAAAACAACATAACACAACACGGGACATCACAACACACCATGTCACAACAGATAACATCACATCACAACACAACACAACACATCACATTGCATCACAACACATCACAACACAACACATCACAACACAACACATCACAACAGATCACAACACAACACAACACATCACAACAGATCACATCACAACACATCACAACACAACACATCACAACACAACACAACACATCACAACACAACACATCACATCACATCACAACACAACACATCACAACAGATCACATCACAACACAACACATCACAACACAACACAACACAACACATCACAACACAACACAACACATCACAACAGATCACAACACAACACAACACAACACATCACAACAGATCACATCACAACACAACACATCACAACACAACACATCACAACACAACACAACACAACACAACACATCACAACACAACACATCACAACACAACAACACATCACAACACAACACAACACAACACAACACATCACAACACATCACAACACAACACAACACATCACATCACATCACATCATAACACAACACAACACATCACAACACATCACATCACAACAGATCACAACACAACACAACACATCACAACACAACACATCACAACACAACACAACACAACACATCACATCACATCATAACACAACACAACACATCACAACACATCACATCACAACAGATCACAACACAACACATCACAACACAACACAACACATCACAACACAACACAACACATCACAACACAACACAACACAACACAACACATCACATCATAACACAACACAACACATCACAACACATCACATCACAACAGATCACAACACAACACAACACAACACATCACAACAGATCACATCACAACACAACACATCACAACACATCACAACACAACACAACACATCACATCACAACACAACACATCACAACACAACACAACACAACACAACACATCACAACAGATCACATCACAACACATCACATCACATCATAACACAACACAACACAACACATCACAACACAACACATCACATCACAACACAACACAACACAACACAACACAACACATCACAACAGATCACATCACAACACATCACATCACAACACATCACATCACATCACATCACATCATAACACAACAGATCACAACACATCACATCACATCACATCATAACACAACACAACACAACACATCACATCACAACACATCACAACACATCACATCACAACACATCACATCACATCACATCACATCACATCACAACACATCACATCATAACACAACACAACACAACACAACACATCACATCACATCACATCACATCTCATCACAACACAACACAACAGATCACATCACAACACATCACATCACAACACATCACAACACATCACATCACATCACATAACATCACAACACAACACAACACAACACAACACATCACATCACATCACATCACATCACATCTCATCACAACACAACACAACAGATCACATCACAACACATCACATCACAACACATCACAACACATCACATCACATAACATCACAACACAACACAACACAACACAACACAACACATCACATCATAACACAACACAACACATCACATCACATCACATCTCATCACAACACAACACAACACATCACATCACAACACATCACATCACATCACAACACATCACAACACAACACAACACAACACATCACAACACATCACATCACATCACAACACAACACATCACAACACAACACATCACATCACAACACATCACATCACAACACATCACAACACAACACAACACAACACAACACAACACAACACATCATAACACAACACAACACAACAGATCACATCACATCTCATCACAACACAACACATCACATCACAACACATCACATCTCATCTCATCTCATCTCATCTCATCACAACACAACACAACACAACACATCACATCACAACACATCACATCACATCTCATCATAACACAACACAACACAACACATCACAACACAACACAACAGATCACATCACATCACAACACATCACATCACAACACATCACATCACATCACATCACATCACATCACAACACAACACAACACATCATAACACAACACAACACAACAGATCACATCACAACACATCACATCACAACACATCACATCACATCACATCACATCACATCACATCACATCACATCACATCTCATCACAACACAACACAACAGATCACATCACAACACATCACATCACAACACATCACAACACATCACATCACATAACATAACATCACAACACAACACATCACATCACATCACATCACAACACAACACATCACATCATATCATATCATAACACAACACATCACATCTCATCTCATCACAACACAACACAACACAACACAACAGATCACATCACAACACATCACATCACAACACATCACAACACAACACAACACATCACAACACATCACAACACATCACATCACATCACAACACAACACATCACAACACAACACAACACAACACAACACATCACATCACAACACATCACATCACATCACATCACAACACATCACAACACAACACAACACAACACATCATAACACAACACATCACATCACAACACAACACAACAGATCACATCACATCACATCACAACACATCACATCACATCACATCACATCACAACACATCACATCACATCACATCACATCACATCACATCACATCACAACACAACACAACACAACACATCATAACACAACACAACACAACAGATCACATCACATCACAACACATCACAACACATCACATCACATCACATCTCATCACAACACAACACAACAGATCACATCACAACACATCACATCACAACACATCACATCACATCACATAACATAACATCACAACACAACACAACACAACACAACACAACACAACACATCATATCATAACACAACACATCACATCTCATCTCATCACAACACAACACAACACAACAGATCACATCACAACACATCACATCACATCACAACACATCACAACACAACACAACACAACACATCACAACACATCACATCACAACACATCACAACACAACACAACACATCACAACACAACACAACACATCACATCACAACACATCACATCACATCACATCACAACACATCACAACACAACACAACACAACACAACACAACACAACACATCATAACACAACACAACACAACAGATCACATCACATCTCATCACAACACAACACATCACATCACATCACATCTCATCTCATCTCATCACAACACAACACAACACAACACATCACATCACATCACATCACATCACAACACATCACATCTCATCATAACACAACACAACACAACACAACACAACACAACACATCACAACACAACACAACACAACACAACAGATCACATCACATCACATCACAACACATCACATCACAACACATCACATCACATCACAACACAACACAACACAACACAACACAACACAACACAACACAACACAACACAACACAACACAACAGATCACATCACAACACATCACATCACAACACATCACATCACATCACATCACATCACATCACAACACAACACATCATAACACAACACAACACAACAGATCACATCACAACACATCACATCACATCTCATCACAACACAACACAACACAACACAACACAACACAACACAACAGATCACATCACATCACAACACATCACATCACAACACAACACATCACAACACATCACATCACAACACATCACAACACATCACAACACATCACATCACAACACATCACAACACATCACATCACAACACAACACATCACAACACAACACAACACAACACATCACATCACAACACATCACATCACATCACATCACAACACATCACAACACAACACAACACAACACAACACAACACATCATAACACAACACATCACATCACAACACAACACAACAGATCACATCACATCACAACACATCACATCACATCACATCACAACACATCACAACACATCACATCACATCACATCACAACACATCACAACACAACACAACACAACACATCACAACACATCACATCACATCACATCACAACACAACACAACACATCACATCACATCACATCACATCACAACACATCACAACACAACACATCACATCACATCACAACACAACACAACACAACACAACACATCACATCACATCACAACACAACACAACACAACACATCACAACACATCACAACACAACACATCACATCACAACACATCACAACACAACACAACACATCACAACACAACACAACACATCACAACACAACACAACAGATCACATCACATCACAACACATCACATCACAACACAACACATCACAACACATCACAACACAACACATCACATCACAACACAACACATCACATCACATCACAACACATCACAACACATCACAACACATCACATCACAACACATCACATCACAACACAACACAACACATCACATCACAACACATCACAACACATCACATCACATCACAACACATCACATCACAACACATCACAACACAACACAACACAACACATCACATCACAACACAACACAACACAACACAACACAACACAACACAACACAACACAACACATCACATCACAACACATCACATCACAACACATCACATCACATCTCATCTCATCTCATCTCATCTCATCTCATCACATCACAACACATCACAACACATCACATCACATCACATCACAACACAACACAACACATCACAACACATCACAACACATCACATCACATCACATCACAACACATCACATCACAACACATCACATCACAACACATCACAACACATCACATCACAACACATCACATCACATCACAACACAACACATCACATCACATCACAACACATCACAACACATCACATCACAACACAACACATCACATCACATCACATCACATCACAACACACCACAACACATCACATCACATCACATCACAACACATCACATCACATCACATCACATCACATCACAACACATCACATCACATCACAACACATCACATCACATCACAACACATCACATCACAACACATCACATCACATCACATCACAACACATCACATCACATCACATCACATCACAACACATGACAACACAACACATCACATCACATCACATCACATCACAACACATGACAACACATCACAACACATCACATCACATCACATCACATCACAACACATGACAACACATCACAACACATCACATCACAACACATCACATCACATCACAACACATGACAACACATCACATCACATCACATCACATCACAACACATGACAACACATCACATCACATCACATCACAACACATGACAACACATCACAACACATCACATCACATCACATCACATCACAACACATGACAACACATCACATCACATCACATCACAACACATGACAACACATCACAACACATCACATCACATCACATCACATCACAACACATGACAACACATCACAACACATCACATCACATCACATCACATCACAACACATCACATCACATCACATCACAACACATGACAACACATCACATCACATCACATCACAACACATCACATCACATCACATCACATCACATCACATCACAACACAACACATCACATCACATCACATCACAACACATCACATCACATCACAACACATCACATCACAACACATCACATCACATCACAACACATCACATCACATCACATCACAACACATCACAACACATCACATCACATCACAACACATCACATCACAACACATCACATCACATCACATCACAACACATCACATCACAACACATCACATCACAACACATCACAACACAACACAACACATCACATCACATCACAACACATCACATCACATCACATCACAACACATCACATCACAACACATCACATCACATCACAACACATCACATCACATCACATCACAACACATCACATCACAACACATCACATCACAACACAACACATCACAACACATCACATCACAACACATCACATCTCATCACAACACATCACATCACATCACATCACAACACATCACATCACATCGTCACGTCACGTCACGTCACATCACATCAAATCACATCACAACAAAACACAAGACAACACAACACAACACATCAAATCACAACACATCACAACAAAACACTACACAACACATCACAACACAACAAAACACAACATAACAAAACACTACACAACACATCACAACAAAACACTACACAACACATCACATCACAACACAACACATCACATCACATCACATCACATCACAACACATCACATTTACAACACAAGAAAACACAAGACAACACAACACATCAGAACACAACATTATGAGGTGCAGTGAGGAGACGTGGAGGTGTAGTGAGGAGACGTGGAGGTGCAGTGAGGAGACGTGGAGGTGCAGTGAGGAGACGTGGAGGTGTAGTGAGGAGATGTGGAGGTGTAGTGAGGATACGTGGAGATGCAGTGAGGAGACGTGGAGGTGTAGTGAGGAGACGTGGAGATGCAGTGAGGAGACGTGGAGGTGTAGTGAGGTGACGTGGAGGTGCAGTGAAGAGACGTGGAGGTGCAGTGAGATGATGTGGAGGTGCAGTGAGGAGATGTGGAGGTGCAGTGAGGAGATGTGGAGGTGCAGTGAGGTGATGTGGAGGTGCAGTGAGGAGATGTGGAGGTTGGAGGTGCAGTGAGGAGATGTGGAGGTGCAGTGAGGAGATGTGAAGGTGCAGCGAGGAGATGTGGAGGTTGGAGGTGCAGTGAGGAGATGTGGAGGTGCAGTGAGGAGATGTGAAGGTGCAGTGAGGAGATGTGGAGGTGCAGTGAGGAGATGTGGAGGTGCAGTGAGGAGACGTGAGGTTGGAGGTGCAGTGAGGAGACGTGGAGGTGCAGTGAGGAGACGTGAGGTTGGAGGTGCAGTGAGGAGACGTGGATGTGCAGTGAGGAGACGTGAGGTTGGAGGTGCAGTGAGGTGACGTGGAGGTGCAGTGAGGTGATGTGAAGGTGCAGTGAGGTGATGTGAAGGTGCAGTGAGGAGACATGAGGTTGGAGGTGCAGTGAGGTGATGTGAAGGTGCAGTGAGGAGACGTGAGGTTGGAGGTGCAGTGAGGTGATGTGAAGGTGCAGTGAGGTGATGTGAAGGTGCAGTGAGGAGACATGAGGTTGGAGGTGCAGTGAGGTGATGTGAAGGTGCAGTGAGGTGATGTGAGGTTGGAGGTGCAGTGAGGTGATGTGAAGGTGCAGTGAGGTGATGTGAAGGTGCAGTGAGGTGATGTGAAGGTGCAGTGAGATGTGAGGTTGGAGGTGCAGTGAGGTGATGTGAAGGTGCAGTGAGGTGATGTGAAGGTGCAGTGAGGAGATGTGAGGTTGGAGGTGCAGTGAGGTAATGTGAAGGTGCAGTGAGGTGATGTGAAGGTGCAGTGAGGTGATGTGAAGGTGCAGTGAGGTAATGTGAAGGTGCAGTGAGGTGATGTGAAGGTGCAGTGAGGTGATGTGAAGGTGCAGTGAGGAGATGTGAGGTTGGAGGTGCAGTGAGGTAATGTGAAGGTGCAGTGAGGTGATGTGAAGGTGCAGTGAGGTGATGTGAAGGTGCAGTGAGGTGATGTGAAGGTGCAGTGAGGTGATGTGAAGGTGCAGTGAGGAGATGTGAGGTTGGAGGTGCAGTGAGGTAATGTGAAGGTGCAGTGAGGTGATGTGAAGGTGCAGTGAGGTGATGTGAAGGTGCAGTGAGGTAATGTGAAGGTGCAGTGAGGTGATGTGAAGGTGCAGTGAGGTGATGTGAAGGTGCAGTGAGGAGATGTGAGGTTGGAGGTGCAGTGAGGTAATGTGAAGGTGCAGTGAGGTGATGTGAAGGTGCAGTGAGGTGATGTGAAGGTGCAGTGAGGTAATGTGAAGGTGCAGTGAGGTGATGTGAAGGTGCAGTGAGGTGATGTGAAGGTGCAGTGAGGTGATGTGAAGGTGCAGTGAGGTAATGTGAAGGTGCAGTGAGGTGATGTGAAGGTGCAGTGAGGTGATGTGAAGGTGCAGTGAGGAGATGTGAGGTTGGAGGTGCAGTGAGGTGATGTGAAGGTGCAGTGAGGTGATGTGAAGGTGCAGTGAGGAGATGTGAGGTTGGAGGTGCAGTGAGGTGATGTGAAGGTACAGTGAGGAGATGTGAGGTTGGAGGTGCAGTGAGGTGATGTGAAGGTGCAGTGAGGTGATGTGAAGGTGCAGTGAGGTGATGTGAAGGTGCTGATACTGACGTGAGAAAACACACAGAGAACACGCTGCTCCAGTGTCTGATTTCCACATTACAACCATCGTGTGTTTCCTGTTCTCTGACTCAGCTGTCTCTGTGTATTACTGCCTCCAGCCATGACCTTTAGCATCACACACACAAACACACACACACACAAACACACACACACACACGTTTACAAATACTCACACAGCATTACTGGCAGAATATCCGATAGGACTGCAATCACAGAAATAAAGATACACTCATGTTTACTGGGACTGACCTACATACTGTATTCATACACCAGCAGCGAGGGAATTAATTTCACAGTGTGGGGGTGGCGGTGGGTGGGGTAGGGGGGGTGAATCTGCCAAATAACTACATCACCAAGCGATCTATAGAGTTTGGGTGGATGTCAGAGCATAGAAGTAAAAGTCTTATTTAAAAATCGTCACATAAATACTGAAGGCGTGATTTAACCGTGTCTGATTTATGATTCCAGTAACATGTCGCAATAGAGAAATGATATCTGACTCACAGACCCACACTTCTCTCTCTCCTCCTGTAATCCCCTGATATCTTATATAACATGTATATAATCAGCTGTGTGTTGTGTTAATTTGAACCACCTAAAATACCCCTTTATGCCTCAAACTACACCTCAGTCACACACATGTGGAAAGAAATCTAACGCTGTTAGCACCTGCTGGTCACTCCCTTCTGTTTGTTGTGAGCAGACGAGTTGTGTTTGTGTGTACATGTGGGTTTTTTAAGCAAAAAGAAAAGTTTTTAGCCAAAAGCTTTCATGAGATTGTATTTGTAGATGCATTAATTTGCCGATTTAACAATTATGTCCAAGGAATGTCCTCACAAAGATAGTAAGACAAACGTGTGTGTGTGTGTGTGTGGTCTGATATCAAAGCTCAAGTTAGTTCTTGTCACAGAACCAAAAACTCCCTGTGGTGGAGCTGGAGCTGGAGCTGGAACTCCTTCTACACACCTAACTTCTACATCCAAACCAACACAACACCGTACAGCATGAAGCAACACCTTTAAAAACATGATCCAGCATTAACACTCTGAGATGTCTCCACTACCTGGACCTTAGGCTAGACTCTGCCCACTTAGGAAGTGCTGGATCAGGTCTGACTCAATCATGTGGACTTTTTGTTCTGCAGTGAGGGGAACACTGGGATCTCTGGGAATTGGGTTACTCACGGTGAACTGGTCGATTTCTGCACATCAGAGGCTTCGTCTGTACTCTCACCTACAGAGTCAGTAACAAATCTACTGACTTCAAACTCATCTGTTTAACAGAGAGAGTCTTATTCTTATCTTTTTTCTTCTTATTAGCACTTTAAGGCTCAGCGGAGGAGGTTAAAGCTCAGCTACAGCGTAATTCTCTTCCTGTCATGCTGATGAAAGCCACCATTACCCCCTTCACCCACAGTGCTGGTGTTAATGCTAACCTGCTCTGATTATACGGGCAGCAGACGTGAGCGTGAGGAGGCCAACTGAACGGCTAAATTGTCAGTAGAGGCTTTTACCAGCAGCTTGATATAAAAAGTGGATAGAATTGGATACGGTTAAGAGTTATTCCGGTTGGAGCTATCTGACTCAGGCTCCTTATTTAGAATCAGATGCTATCCTGCGCCTCATCCTCTCTCCCTCAATCTTTCTCTCTCTCTCCCTTCCACTCTATCTCCCTCCCTCTCTCCCTCCCTCTCTTTCTCCCTCCCTTATTCTGTATCACCCTCCCTCTCTCTCTCTCTCTCTCTCTCTCTCTCTATCTCTCTCTCGCTCTCTGTATCTCCCTCCCTCTCTTTCTCTCTCTGTCTCTCTCTCTCTGTATCTCCCTCCCTCTCTTTCTCTCTCCCTTTCCCTATCTCTCTCTCTCTCTCTCTCTCTCTCTCTCGGGCTTACATAACCCTTCTTCATCTAGTTCTCTCACTCTGTCTTTTTCTCTCTTTTGTCTTTCTTGCTTGTGTGTAGTTTCCTTTTTTACAGTCATGAGAATATTATGCGGTACAACTTACAACTTTCTTTTAACATTTTTGCTGTAAAAAAATTATATATATAATATAAATATATATAAACAATATTACAATTAGCTATAAATATGACCAAAGCTAATTACTCCAAGACAGAATATCCTACCTTTGGTCTAATTATTAAAGCAGATAATTAAAGCTGACTATACTCTGTACTCTCTTACCCTAACCTCAACCTCAGGGAAACTTTCAGGTCTGGATTTTGGATAAAAGCAGCAATTTTACATGCCAAATGTCCCCACAATGTCAGAACAGATATTTCTTCTCTCCAAACACACACACACACACACACAGATTGTCCTTCTTCATTATTTGTTTTGTCCAGGAGCTAGGGGCATGAGGTGTGTGTGTGTGTGTGTGTGAGTGTGTGTGAGTGAGCAGAATGTAGGGACAGATGGAAAAGTGAGCCAGCCAGAAAAACAGGTGGGAAGAGCCGTACTGCTACTTGATAGTTCACACATTACTGCACTCAGTGTAATACTTCCCCCAACAGTGTAGTGTAAAGATGTTCTGACTTGTGTAGTGTAAATCCGTTCTGTTCTGATTTGTGTAGTGTAACACTGTTCTGTTCTGAGTTGTGTAGTGTAACATTGTTCTGTTCTGAGTTGTGTAGTGTAACACTGTTCTGTTTTGATTTGTGTAGTGTAACACTGTTCTGGTCTGAGTTGTGTAGTGTAACACTGTTCTGTTCTGAGTTGTGTAGTGTAACACTGTTCTGTTCTGAGTTGTGTAGTGTAACACTGTTCTGTTCTGAGTTGTGTAGTGTAACATTGTTCTGTTCTGAGTTGTGTAGTGTAACATTGTTCTGTTCTGATTTGTGTAGTGTAACACTGTTTTGTTCTGAGTTGTGTAGTGTAACACTGTTCTGTTCTGAGTTGTGTAGTGTAACACTGTTGAGTTGTGTAGTGTAACACTGTTCTGTTCTGAGTTGTGTAGTGTAACACTGTTCTGTTCTGAGTTGTGTAGTGTAACACTGTTCTGTTCTGAGTGTGTAGTGTTACACTGTTGAGTTGTGTAGTGTAACATTGTTCTGTTCTGAGTTGTGTAGTGTAACACTGTTCTGTTCTGAGTTGTGTAGTGTAACACTGTTCTGTTCTGAGTTGTGTAGTGTAACATTGTTCTATTCTGAGTTGTGTAGTATAACACTGTTCTATAATGAGTTGTGTAGTGTAACATTGTTCTGTTCTGAGTTGTGTAGTGTAACAGTGTTCTATAATGTGTTGTGTAGTGTAACACTGTTCTGTTCTGATTTGTGTAGTGTAACACTGTTTTGTTCTGAGTTGTGTAGTGTAACACTGTTCTATAATGAGTTGTGTAGTGTAACACTGTTGAGTTGTGTAGTGTAACACTGTTCTGTTCTGAGTTGTGTAGTGTAACACTGTTCTGTTCTGAGTTGTGTAGTGTAACACTGTTCTGTTCTGAGTTGTGTAGTGTAACACTGTTCTGTTATGAGTTGTGTAGTGTAACACTTCTGTTCTGAGTTGTGTAGTGTAACACTGTTGAGTTGTGTAGTGTAACACTGTTCTGTTCTGAGTTGTGTAGTGTAATACTTCTGTTCTGAGTTGTGTAGTGTAACACTGTTCTGTTCTGAGTTGTGTAGTGTAACATTGTTCTGTTCTGAGTTGTGTAGTGTAACATTGTTCTATTCTGAGTTGTGTGGTGTAACATTGTTCTATTCTGAGTTGTGTAGTATAACACTGTTCTATAATGAGTTGTGTAGTGTAACATTGTTCTGTTCTGAGTTGTGTAGTGTAACACTGTTCTATAATGAGTTGTGTAGTGTAACACTGTTCTATAATGAGTTGTGTAGTGTAACATTGTTCTGTTCTGAGTTGTGTAGTGTAACACTGTTCTATAATGAGTTGTGTAGTGTAACACTGTTCTATAATGAGTTGTGTAGTGTAACACTGTTGAGTTGTGTAGTGTAACACTGTTCTGTTCTGAGTTGTGTAGTGTAACACTGTTCTGAGTTGTGTAGTGTAACACTGTTCTATAATGAGTTGTGTAGTGTAACACTGTTCTGTTCTGAGTTGTGTAATGTAACACTGTTCTATAATGAGTTGTGTAGTGTAACACTGTTCTATAATGAGTTGTGTAGTGTAACACTGTTGAGTTGTGTAGTGTAACACTGTTCTGTTCTGAGTTGTGTAGTGTAACACTGTTCTGTTCTGAGTTGTGTAGTGTAACACTGTTGAGTTGTGTAGTGTAACACTTCTGTTCTGAGGTGTGTAGTGTAACACTGTTCTGTTCTGAGTTGTGTAGTGTAACATTGTTCTATAATGAGTTGTGTAGTGTAACACTGTTCTGTTCTGAGTTGTGTAGTGTAACACTGTTCTATAATGAGTTGTGTAGTGTAACACTGTTCTGGTCTGAGTTGTGTAGTGTAACACTGTTCTGTTCTGAGTTGTGTAGTGTAACACTGTTCTGTTCTGAGTTGTGTAGTGTAATACTTCTGTTCTGAGTTGTGTAGTGTAACACTGTTCTGGTCTGAGTTGTGTAGTGTAACACTGTTCTGGTCTGATTTGTGTAGTGTAACACTGTTCTGTTCTGATTTGTGTAGTGTAACACTGTTTTGTTCTGAGTTGTGTAGTGTAACACTGTTCTGTTCTGAGTTGTGTCGTGTAACACTGTTCTATAATGAGTTGTGTAGTGTAACACTGTTCTGTTCTGAGTTGTGTAGTGTAACACTGTTCTGTTCTGAGTTGTGTAGTGTAACACTGTTCTGTTCTGAGTTGTGTAGTGTAACACTGTTCTGTTCTGAGTTGTGTAGTGTAACACTGTTCTGGTCTGAGTTGTGTAGTGTAACACTGTTCTGTTCTGAGTTGTGTAGTGTAACACTGTTCTGTTCTGAGTTGTGTAGTGTAATACTTCTGTTCTGAGTTGTGTAGTGTAACACTGTTCTGTTCTGAGTTGTGTAGTGTAACACTGTTCTGTTCTGAGTTGTGTAGTGTAATACTTCTGTTCTGAGTTGTGTAGTGTAACACTGTTCTGGTCTGAGTTGTGTAGTGTAACACTGTTCTGTTCTGATTTGTGTAGTGTAACACTGTTCTGTTCTGATTTGTGTAGTGTAACACTGTTTTGTTCTGAGTTGTGTAGTGTAACACTGTTCTGTTCTGAGTTGTGTAGTGTAACACTGTTCTATAATGAGTTGTGTAGTGTAACACTGTTCTACAATGAGTTGTGTAGTGTAACACTTCTATAATGAGTTGTGTAGTGTAACACTATTCTGGTCTGAGTTGTGTAGTGTAACACGTTGAGTTGTGTAGTGTAACACGTTGAGTTGTGTAGTGTAACACTGTTCTGTTCTGATTTGTGTAGTGTAACACTGTTCTGTTCTGATTTGTGTAGTGTAACACTGTTGAGGTGTGTAGTGTAACACTGTTCTGGTCTGAGTTGTGTAGTGTAACACTGTTCTGTTCTGAGTTGTGTAGTGTAACACTGTTCTATAATGAGTTGTGTAGTGTAACACTGTTCTGTTCTGATTTGTGTAGTGTAACACTGTTCTGTTCTGAGTTGTGTAGTGTAACATTGTTCTGTTCTGAGTTGTGTAGTGTAACACTGTTCTGTTCTGAGTTGTGTAGTGTAACACTGTTCTGTTCTGAGTTGTGTAGTGTAACACTGTTCTGTTCTGAGTTGTGTAGTGTAATACTTCTGTTCTGAGTTGTGTAGTGTAACACTGTTCTGTTCTGAGTTGTGTAGTGTAACATTGTTCTGTTCTGAGTTGTGTAGTGTAACACTGTTCTGTTCTGAGTTGTGTAGTGTAACATTGTTCTATTCTGAGTTGTGTAGTGTAACACTGTTCTGTTCTGAGTTGTGTAGTGTAACACTGTTCTGTTCTGAGTTGTGTAGTGTAACACTGTTCTGTTCTGAGTTGTGTAGTGTAACATTGTTCTGTTCTGAGTTGTGTAGTGTAACACTTTTCTGTTCTGAGTTGTGTAGTGTAACACTGTTCTGTTCTGAGTTGTGTAGTGTAACATTGTTCTGTTCTGAGTTGTGTAGTGTAACACTGTTCTGTTCTGAGTTGTGTAGTGTAACACTGTTCTGGTCTGAGTTGTGTAGTGTAACACTGTTCTGTTCTGAGTTGTGTAGTGTAACACTGTTCTGGTCTGAGTTGTGTAGTGTAACACTGTTCTGTTCTGAGTTGTGTAGTGTAACACTGTTCTGAGTTGTGTAGTGTAACACTGTTCTGTTCTGAGGTGTGTAGTGTAACACTGTTCTGTTCTGAGTTGTGTAGTGTAACACTGTTCTGTTCTGAGTTGTGTAGTGTAACACTGTTCTGTTCTGAGTTGTGTAGTGTAACACTGTTCTGAGTTGTGTAGTGTAACACTGTTCTGTTCTGAGGTGTGTAGTGTAACACTGTTCTGTTCTGAGTTGTGTAGTGTAACACTGTTCTGTTCTGAGGTGTGTAGTGTAACACTGTTCTGTTCTGAGTTGTGTAGTGTAATACTTCTGTTCTGAGTTGTGTAGTGTAACACTGTTCTGTTCTGAGTTGTGTAGTGTAACACTGTTCTGTTCTGAGTTGTGTAGTGTAATACTTCTGTTCTGAGTTGTGTAGTGTAACACTGTTCTGGTCTGATTTGTGTAGTGTAACACTGTTCTGTTCTGATTTGTGTAGTGTAACACTGTTTTGTTCTGAGTTGTGTAGTGTAACACTGTTCTGTTCTGAGTTGTGTAGTGTAACACTGTTCTATAATGAGTTGTGTAGTGTAACACTGTTCTACAATGAGTTGTGTAGTGTAACACTTCTATAATGAGTTGTGTAGTGTAACACTATTCTGGTATGAGTTGTGTAGTGTAACACGTTGAGTTGTGTAGTGTAACACGTTGAGTTGTGTAGTGTAACACTGTTCTGTTCTGATTTGTGTAGTGTAACACTGTTCTGTTCTGATTTGTGTAGTGTAACACTGTTGAGGTGTGTAGTGTAACACTGTTCTGTTCTGAGTTGTGTAGTGTAACACTGTTCTGTTCTGAGTTGTGTAGTGTAACACTGTTCTGTTCTGATTTGTGTAGTGTAACACTGTTCTGTTCTGAGTTGTGTAGTGTAACATTGTTCTGTTCTGAGTTGTGTAGTGTAACACTGTTCTGTTCTGAGTTGTGTAGTGTAACACTGTTCTGTTCTGAGTTGTGTAGTGTAACACTGTTCTGTTCTGAGTTGTGTAGTGTAATACTTCTGTTCTGAGTTGTGTAGTGTAACACTGTTCTGTTCTGAGTTGTGTACTGTAACATTGTTCTATTCTGAGTTGTGTAGTGTAACACTGTTCTGTTCTGAGTTGTGTAGTGTAACACTGTTCTGTTCTGAGTTGTGTAGTGTAACACTGTTCTGTTCTGAGTTGTGTAGTGTAACATTGTTCTGTTCTGAGTTGTGTAGTGTAACACTTTTCTGTTCTGAGTTGTGTAGTGTAACACTGTTCTGTTCTGAGTTGTGTAGTGTAACATTGTTCTGTTCTGAGTTGTGTAGTGTAACACTGTTCTGTTCTGAGTTGTGTAGTGTAACACTGTTCTGGTCTGAGTTGTGTAGTGTAACACTGTTCTGTTCTGAGTTGTGTAGTGTAACACTGTTCTGTTCTGAGTTGTGTAGTGTAACACTGTTCTGTTCTGAGGTGTGTAGTGTAACACTGTTCTGTTCTGAGTTGTGTAGTGTAACACTGTTCTGTTCTGAGTTGTGTAGTGTAACACATTTCTTTTGTTTTTTAGCTTTAGCATATCTCATTTCTTCTCATTCCCAGGATTACAGTGTAAAGCAGTTCTGCATTGTCTCACTTGTGTAGTGTAACATTGTTATTTCTGCTCTGTGTAGTGTAACGTTGTTATTTCTGCTCTGTGTAGTGTAACATTGTTATTTCTGCTCTGTGTAGTGTAACATTATTTCTGCTCTGTGTAGTGTAACGTTGTTATTTCTGCTCTGTGTAGTGTAACGTTGTTATTTCTGCTCTGTGTAGTGTAACATTGTTATTTCTGCTCTGTGTAGTGTAACGTTGTTATTTCTGCTCTGTGTAGTGTAACGTTGTTATTTCTGCTCTGTGTAGTGTAACATTGTTATTTCTGCTCTGTGTAGTGTAACGTTGTTATTTCTGCTCTGTGTAGTGTAACGTTGTTATTTCTGCTCTGTGTAGTGTAACGTTGTTATTTCTGCTCTGTGTAGTGTAACGTTGTTATTTCTGCTCTGTGTAGTGTAACGTTGTTATTTCTGCTCTGTGTAGTGTAACGTTGTTATTTCTGCTCTGTGTAGTGTAACATTGTTATTTCTGCTCTGTGTAGTGTAACGTTGTTATTTCTGCTCTGTGTAGTGTAACGTTGTTATTTCTGCTCTGTGTAGTGTAACGTTGTTATTTCTGCTCTGTGTAGTGTAACATTGTTATTTCTGCTCTGTGTAGTGTAACATTATTTCTGCTCTGTGTAGTGTAACGTTGTTATTTCTGCTCTGTGTAGTGTAACGTTGTTATTTCTGCTCTGTGTAGTGTAACGTTGTTATTTCTGCTCTGTGTAGTGTAACATTGTTATTTCTGCTCTGTGTAGTGTAACGTTGTTATTTCTGCTCTGTGTAGTGTAACGTTGTTATTTCTGCTCTGTGTAGTGTAACGTTGTTATTTCTGCTCTGTGTAGTGTAACGTTGTTATTTCTGCTCTGTGTAGTGTAACGTTGTTATTTCTGCTCTGTGTAGTGTAACATTGTTATTTCTGCTCTGTGTAGTGTAACGTTGTTATTTCTGCTCTGTGTAGTGTAACGTTGTTATTTCTGCTCTGTGTAGTGTAACGTTGTTATTTCTGCTCTGTGTAGTGTAACGTTGTTATTTCTGCTCTGTGTAGTGTAACGTTGCTCTTGAGTTGTGTAGAGTAACACTCTTCTTTGTCATCAGCTCTCTGCTGTCAGCATCTTGTTGTATTTTCCAGTAAGGGCTGTGAGGGACTTTCTCTGAATGAGGTCATCGTGACTAATGGCCCGGCTGCGTAATGCTGAGTTTATATTTTCTTGAAAATTCACTTGCTGATGCAAGAAATTGTTTGTCTTATTTTGTTCTCTTGAAGACATCAAGCAGTTCCCATGTCGAGAAACCTCTAGTGTTGAACATTTTACAGGCTCTGTGTGTGTGTGTGTGTGTATGTGTGTGTGTGTGTGTGTGTGTTGTTGAAATGAGCTGCGGTCGTTTTTCTCTCTCTTGTACTGCAGTAACTCGCTTCACTGATTCTGTGGAAGTTGTCAGAGTGAGAGTTCATTTACCCCTCCTACTATTGCGTGTGTGTGTGTTGTGTGTTTGTGTGTGTGTGAGAAAGAGAGAGAGAAAGAGTGATTATTTAAGTAACAACAGTGTTTTCTTGAGATTCAGTCCGTTGTAACCCACAGTGTGGCTGTCTTGGCCCGTATCCTCTCTTCCCTAGCCAGAGTCTTCACGGTAAACGTAAAGGATCATTCAAGTGATACTTACTAGAACCACAGCAGAGATAAACATCAGGTCATTACAGAGAGAGAGCGATCAATAACGGACTCTAACATATAGGATGTGACACAAATATAACTTGCTGCATCACTGTCATTTGAAGAGGAGATAAAACCCCAAGGAGCAGATTTACACACAGCTAATGGAGAGAGAACACGCAGTGAATCTCCACACTGTGAGCTGGAGCGGCTAATGTACAGGACACTTAGCTGAAGTGGTTTTACACGCCGCTAACACACGACACTGTGGAGAAAAAGGCACTGAATAAATAAATAAATGTGATGTGATGATGTATTGACGGATCTGCTCTGTACGCTGGATAACATCAAGATGAATAAAAATCGGAGACTGTCAGCTTAAATTTCAGGGTGCGTTTAGTTCACTATATATATATATATATATATATATATATATATATATATATATATATATATACCAGTGAACCGTCTAAGAAAAGTGATAGAAACTGAAATAAAATGGTCCTTCAAATCAAATAATCTGTTGCAGTTACATCTCAGCATGAGAGGAAGGAAATGTCAGTGTGGGTAAAGCGACTGTCCTCAGGCTACAGTGTCAGAGAATCGATTAGCTGTGTAAAAATCAGTTACTGAAGCAAAAACACCAGGAAGAGATATTCACGTAATCAATCACCGTAAAGCAAATCACTGTCTGATCCCATTCATTTCTGAGAAACAGGATTATCTGAGTGATTAATCATTGAATTTCTCAGCTAGAAAGGTTTGCTTGGCTGAAACTCGATGCCTGTCTCTGTCTCTGTGTTTAAACCCAAAGCGGGCGTGGCACAAATCTGATCATTTTATCAACTGTATTTCTTCAGGACTTTTTCTACAGAGAGACATCTCACGAGTTATTTCTAAGCACAAGCTGTAGCACAGCACTAGTACATTGTTTATTTAGTTTATTCATTATTTATTACAGTTTAGTGTAAATGTCATCTTATTATTTATGATTAATTGTCTCCTCTAGTTAATTTGGATTTTTTTGTTTTTGTCCAATGGGCAAGTGTAAGGATTTAAGCGAGTTTGACAGAGGGCCAAATTGTGATGGCTAGACCTCTGGATCAGAGCATCTCCAAAACTGCAGCTCTTGTGGGGTGTTCCCGGTCTGCAGTGGTCAGTATCTATCAAAAATGGTCCAAGGAAGGAACAGTGGTGAACTGGCGACAGGGTCATGGACGGCCAAGGCTCATTGATGCTCGTAGGGAACGAAGGCTGGCCCGTGTGATCCGATCCTACAGACGAGTTACTGTTGCTCAAACTGCTGAAGAAGTTAATGCTGGTTCTGATAGAAAGGTGTCAGAATACACAGTGCATGACGGGTCAGAACTTTTGGCAGCAAAAGGGGGTCTAACACAATATTAGGCAGGTGGTCATAATGTTATGCCTGGTCAGTGTATGTTATTATATGTGTCATCACACTTCTGCTGTGTTGATAAGAGGTTTATGAGTTGAGTATGTTAATCACAATTATGTTGAAGTTTTAGTGTACTGACGGCGCTTTATTGGGGGCTGTAGGGTTGTTACATTTGACATAAAACAACAACAAGCGGAGATAATTGAACAACAACCAATCAGTTGCTATCTGAAGGCTTGTGTATCTGGTCATTCAGCAGGATGTGAGTGTGTTCACAGAGACCAAATGAAGTGAAAACACTGTGTGTACATTTTGTTGTTGTCTCTGAGTGTACAGTCTGCTGTTGTGTAGTTTTTATATTCATTAGTAAAGACTGTTGGCTCTGGTGAAGGCGTGTGCTGTCTGTGCCTGAGAGATGTAAAGTTGTGTGATTGCCAGCTCTCATTCCTTCATCTGTTGTTTTGTGATTCTTCCCAGACTCCAGCTGGTTCCCATTTGGTGCTGAGCTCACGTCTTTGGGTGGCGCTGGTGAGCGCAGTGACGTGTTTTGAGCGAGTTTTCCTCCTCAGTGACTCACTCTAACAGTAAATAGCTAGTTTCTCATGAGATTTGCTTTTGGCTCCTGCTACTTTGCGTAGTCGATCCTGCACCCTGCCGCCTGACTCTAGCAGAGTGTGGAGATGTTTCACTCGTCGTTGATGAGGGTCTGGCATCACAGCAGAGAGCAGGCCAGGAATTGAGGAACAGTGACCTCAATCAGATCAGATGGACTGCTGCCCACTTCTCCTCCTGTCCTAATTTGTTTATTTATTCCCTCTCTCTTTTTCTTTCTTTCTTTTTCTTCTTCCTCTCTAGATCTCTCTTTCTTCAAGCCAACTCTGTGCTCAGCTCGTGTGTTAAAGTAGAGAGTGGGATTAGTACAGGAAGTGGTGTTTTAGTGTGAGTGTGAACACACTCCTCCACACGGCTTCACAGACATGCGCGTTGTGAGCTGAGTGTGTGCAGTAAGACTGCTGTAGTGCGGCTTTTCATCGAGGTTTATCAGCGTTTCCACAAACCTGTCGGAAAAGCTAATCTATTTCCTGGAATTTCTCAGAAAAAGAAACTTGGAATTCCGACTTGACAGGTCTCCCCATATGATGGGGTTAAATCTGTACCGCTGACTGTATTTTATTTAGTTCGTTGTTGTAAGGAAGTAAATACACATCGATCCTCACAGTTAGCTGCTGACATTTCTGCTAACAAAACTCGTAAATGAAATAAATTTTATCCCCTGTTTATTTATGTAGCTCAAACACAAAGAAGACAAAAATGCTGTAATTCCAAGTTCTGACTTCCCAGAGTTAATCCAGCTGGTAAAATCTGTTGGTGTGTGTGCGTGTGTGTGTGTATGTGATGCAGTCAGTGGGGTTCAGAATCCTGCCGCAGCGAGGTGCATTGCAGCAGTGTGTGAACCATACATGGAAACTTTAAAAAGAAAAAGTCGGATTTTTGTGTCCTGCATGTCCGATAAAAGCTTGGACACGATGGCTGCTGCTGCTGATTTTTCCGCTCATGCAGAAGTCTGATTTAAAAACAGATTTGTGATGGAAGTGGGACGCGTGTTGGTCTGTGTGCACGGGAGCATTTGCTGTAATTTTTACTACACAACAGTGTGTGTGTCCACTGAAGGAAGCCTGTGTATTTGGACTCAGAGTGTGGTGCAGTGTAAAAGCATACGAGCAAAAAAAAAAAACATTGAACAATGTGAGCAGACAATAACGACATCGCTAACATCAATGACACCAATTAGCATCGACTGCTTGTGACTGTGTTTTCTGTAAAAGTGTGTGTTTTGTTTGTCGTTTTTTCTTCATGTTTATGTGGCTTTGGTGCGGAAATCGCCTCAGTCAGCATTTTTTACAAGGAACTGTTTGGAATTTGTCGTGTTTTATTACACTTGAAATTACCAACACAAATGAAAGGACAGTATGAAAGGCCTAATTATAGTGTTTATATAGAAAGTGTTTTCTGATGGAAGGCACTGAGAGTGAGCAGCTAGCAGCTAAAATATCATACATGAGGTTGTAGAAACTTAGAATTGAACAAAGAGACAATAAAGTGTGAAGCGGCATAATGGGAGCAACAGACAAAACATTACAAACTCCATCTGATCATGAAGAAAGTCTTTTTTCCCCCCAAATACCATTCAGGGTTTGAAACAATAGGTGTGACAGGGTGTGACAATAACAATCATCAAACCCTCCATTTCCACCACTCCAGCACAGAATCATGAATTAATATCAATATGTGGTGCAGGAATTATGGCAGAAAAACATTGTACAACATGTTCAGGAAATTGTATGACTTGTGACCTAGGCTTAGAGACGAACATGACTAATCTCTCGCTCCGTTTCCCTCCGCAGCAGCAGGGAGCCTGAGAGTTTGGAGATGAATAAGCTGCGTCAGAGTTTGCGCAGAAAGAAGCCGACCTACGTGCCTGAGGCCAGCAGACCACACCAGTGGCAGGCCGACGAAGAAGCCGTGCGCAAGGGCAAATGCAGCTTCGCTGTCAGGGTAGGAACCTGAACCCTCCTTGTTTTTTCGGCTGACAGACTCGCTTTGCTGATGAACCCTGATAAAACACAATAATGTTATTGTTATCTAGCCTTCACTTCTCAGAGCGCTTCATTAGAGGAGAGGAAGTGCAGTGTAGGATAGTCGGATAGACAGAAGGACAGGAGAGTGATAATTTAATGGGCATGTCCATGAGGCTAAATGGCCTTGTGTTGAAGTAGGTCAGCTATAGTCTGTGCGGTAAAAGCTTTAAAAGTCAATAACATGCTTGCAGTGCTGGGACGAGGGCCAAAACCTCCACACGGCCAGAACTGTGCATACACCCATTTTAGTAATAGCTATAATAGCAAGCACTCATGCTTACAACCGGTTTCTTTATATTCTTTATGTATTTAAGACAGGTGCCAATATTTATGACACAAGCTGACACTTGAACATGGAATATGTGAAACAGAAAAAAGGAATCCAGAAGAGAAGCTGAGCTTCAGTACCATTAATGAAGGTCTCACTGTAGAGAGATAAACATAATTAAATTCAGCCTGGTTTTCATCAGTAGCTCGAGGCTTCGCGAGTCTCAGGGAGACACAGATGTAATTCTCTAATGGACCTTCTCCTCAGTGCTCACATCATCTCATAACATAAAACACACCTTTTCCAAATGAATTCTGCCCCTAAAGGTGCTTTGTTCCTCTCTCAGGTTAGACAGAGTTCTGTGTCTGAATCTGAGATTTATATTTTACTGTGTGGGTTTTTCTGCTCCTCACTTCAGGATGAATATTAGATTATTGTGTAATTGTGGTGCAGCACTAGGTCAGGGTCACTGAACAGAAGCTCAGGGGTTTAAGCTCCTGTATTTCCATAATTCCATAATTTCCACTGTGGAGCTGTTTCATTGCTGACCTCTGGCGCCTGACCCTGCGCTCTGACCGCAGCTTCGTAACAAGCTGGGATATCTTAAGAAAGGAATTTCACTGTGCTGTGACGTTTATGTGATAAAATAACAGCTTCTTCTTCTTCTGGTTATTATATAAGGCTAAAATATGCAAACATTTCACAAAACAACACTCTAAAATAACCCGAGGAGAAATCTACACCAGAGCACAGTTCACTCTACTCAATCCCCCAGGACCAGTCAGTACCTGGGAATGAATAAGTGTGAACACAAGCCAGAGTTGAAATCCTGGGAACATGTGTGGCTCATGGGATCATGGATCATGGGACCAGGGGCTGAGACATTCCTGGGAAAGATGTGCTGGGATGCGTTTACAGAGAGGAGGAAAGGCTAAGAAACTGAATATGAGAAGAAATGTCTGATTCAGCTCTTGGCCGTCTGTGCTGAAGAACTGATTTATTTTTGAAGAATTTATTCAGTCACTTAGAAGCAGACATGTTCTGTAGCTCTGCAAACGATCCTGCCTAGAAGTTCCTCCTTTTGTTTTACAAAAACATTTGAAGGTATGTGGTAGCTTAGTGGTTAAGTTGTTGGACTACTGATTGGAAGGTTGTGGTCCACCAAGCTGCCACTGCTTGGCCCTTGTACAAGGCCCTTAACCCTCAATTGTAAGTAAATTTTAAGTTGCTCTGGATAAGGATGTCTACCAAATGCCAGAAATGTAAATGCATAAAATATTGCAGGCTGCATAAATATTCAAGCCCCTTGAACCAGATCTAGAACCTTCTACCAGCTGTGCACATCTGGACCTTGTTATAATTGCTTATTCTTCATGCACTTACTCAACACTAATCTTCAGGTTCTTGATCAGACTGAGGTCTGGGCTTTGATCGATCTATTCTAACATGTTCTGAATCAGTGCAGTATAAATCTGTTGTCCTTCTGGAAGCTGGACATCTGCTGAAGAGTCTCTAGCAAACTTAAACTGGCTTTCTTCTCAGATTGTCCTGTATTTGGCTATATCCATCATGCCTTCAGTCCTGGCTAGTTGTCCAATCTCTGCTGAAAAAAAGTTTCTCCACCACATGATGCTCCCATCACCATGCTTCAGTGTTCTGTTCTCACCACAGCTCCCAAGGCGGAGCTGCCAACCTTCATGTCTTTTGCATCGGCTCACCATGTTTTATGATTAATAGGAAATCAAATCTGTCGGTGCTAACAAACTTGCACCAGTTTGACGTGTACCTGTTGCGTTCATCTGCCAGCTCCTGACACTGTAGATCTGTTGTTAAGTATTTCTACAGCAAATGATTCCTGCTATTTAGTGTCTCACTCTCTTCCTCCTGCTCGTTCTCTCCTCTGCAGTATCTGGGTTTGGTGGAGGTGGAGGAGTCCAGAGGGATGCATGTGTGTGAGGAGGCTGTGAAGAAACTGAAAGTGGTGAGTATTTTCCTTCCTCTTCCTTTTCAATATGACCAGATTCCAGATAACAGCTGCTGATGATCTGAGACCACTAGCCTTCCACCTGAAACCTCAAATACAGTCAATAAGATGAAATTAATACAGCAGGCTCTCAAGGACGTCTTTTTTTTGCTAGAGCTTACATTGGTGGAGCTACAGCTATGATGCAGGTTTCCAAATCTATTTACTAAAATAAAGCAACACATCAGTGAACAAGGCGTATGTGATAGTCTGCTCTGTTTTATTAAGAATTTGTTTGATGGTTGCAGAAAGTAATCCTCTGATCATGTACCAGATCTGCCTGAATATGTGGCATGCTGCAAACAGATTCCATGAAGACATGTTTTAACTTCTAGATTTGAGACTCTAGTTTACTAGGAACTAGAAATGTGCAGCTAATATTCAAAGAACTCAGGGAAAGTGTTATAGTGTGGTCTGGATCCTGTGTGTGTGTGTGTGTGTGTGGTCTCTTTCTTGTTTCAATCCCTCAGTCCTTTTGTCTTCAGTATCCCAGCTGAGTTCTCCAGCTGGTTCTAGTGGTTCCCTCCCCTCCTCAGTGTCCTGATTGTTCTCTCATTCTCGTAGTTTTACACTATAATTTCCTTTTCTGCTGCTGTAGTAGATTTGAAAAGTGGCTGGAATTCCTCTAGGTCCTTCTTCCCTATCTGTCTCCTCCATGATCCTCATTTCTTTTGCTGATTTACATACCGTTCCTCTTTTTCCTTTCACAGAGCCCCTCACCAGGTCCTGCTTTCTTCTTTTTAACCTTCTCATCACTTCATTACAGCTCAGCATCTGTGGGACGACTTCACTAATCAAAACCCATAGCAGACTAAATTTGTTTGTTTTGTACATGAACACAATCGTACACAATGCACTAAAAAACAGAATTAAGTGCTGAGGTGAGGTCAGAGAACTGCTCTGTAGCCTAATGCTGTTCTGTTGGTTTTCTTCTCAGAGCGGAAAAAAGACAGTAAAAGCCATGCTATGGGTGTCGGCTGACGGTCTCCGAGTCGTGGATGACAAAACCAAGGTAAGCATTTTATTGTCTTTGCATTTATTGTAATATTTGCCCAAACAGGAAATCAACAGGAAAACAGGGACCTCTTGAAAACTTTTCACTTGAATGGTCCATGCTGACAGTGTTGTGTCTTGGCCTGAGCATACAGACGAGGCTTTGAACACGAGGGAAACTGCAGAAAAAAGCACAGCAGGGGAAGATGGCAGCTCTCCAAAAGCCAAATCCCACGACTAACTTTACTTAATGTCCAGCTCGTGAAGCCGTCCCAGAAGCCATACATGGGTCTGGGAGCTGCTTGTTGGCAATGATGCCATATTTGTCATTGTGTAGATTCTTTCTTAATAAGATGTTTGTTATTTTATATCCTGGACTGGACCAAATGTCCTTACAAAGATAAAAATATCTGACAGTTTGTCTTTGTGTCACTTGTCTGCTCAGATATTCCTGTCCTTTTGGGACATTAGGTCCCCACCAGGGTATAAATACACACCCATAAACACATACGCACAGTCCTGAAAAGGTGATCAGGGGCCTCACTACATTACACTCGTCCTGTTCTCTTCCAGCCTGTGAAAAGCGAGTGGAAAGCACAAAGAACCCTCTTTTTTGTTGCCTGTAACCCCTCCCCCAACACAACCAGCCATCCATCGCTTCTGTCCTTCTCTCTCTCTCTCTCTCTCTCTCTCTCACACACACACACACACACACACACACACACACTTGCTTTCTCCCTGCCCTTCTGCTAATCCCTCTGCTTTGCTGTGAGTCAGCACAGAGGACTAATCCCCTTTTACCACTGTCCATATGGCTCCGGAGCATCCTGCTGCATGCAGACACTCTGATCTTGGACAAGTGTGTCTGGGGTCCCGCCCTGACATTTAACAAGCCTCATGGCCTCCTGTTTTCCCAGAAGTGTGAAGTGAGTCAGCGGCCCCTCCCCTTTCCTGACTGCTCCTGTCTTCCGGCTTTTTTCTTCCAGAACACAATTGGCCATTGAGCTGCCTCTCAGAGCGCTGGCCCACTCCAGCCCGTGAGGAGGCTCGAGATGAATGAGCTCCTCACCTGACACACCACACACTGTGAGAATCCACCACTTCTGTCCTCACCGGCTGATTTACGGCACAGTCATTGTGCCTTTAAACAGTGTCTTTAATAGTGTTAATGTGGTGCCTTTTGTCTTGGCCATTCTGGGAATGTGACTCTGAATGAGATCAAGGTCTGTGCTTCCAGAAGTAAGCGGGTCTCAGTGCTCAGTGCTTGCAGGATTGAAGTGCTCTCAGCAGTGTTTCTGCATGCTTGTCTTACTGAGTTATGGCACCTTGTGGTTAATGTGCACTGATACTGCTTCATGCGCTCAAGTCAGCCACCATCATACTTTTTTATTAAAGCTTTTGGGGTTCTGTATTTAAAACTTGCAGTCACGTCTGAAATCTATAATTGTAGTTAGAGCAAAAGGCTTCAAATTGACAAAACACTTTAGAGACTATGGGAAAACAGTTGTAATTTCTGTTGTAGCTGAAACGTTTGAACATATTCCCTTCCTGTCTTGTTTCACCTTGTAGGACCTCATCGTTGATCAGACCATTGAGAAGGTGTCGTTCTGTGCACCGGACCGCAACTATGACAAGGCCTTCTCCTACATCTGCCGGGACGGAACCACTCGCCGCTGGATGTGCCACTGCTTCATGGCTCTGAAGGACTCGGTGAGAGCAGCTTGCATTTTACATTCATCCTGTAATTCCAGTAAAGCAGGAACGTGATAAGGACTGTGCTGCAGTTCTCTCAACTGGAACAAGCCGCCTGCTGCATGCTGCTGTACTTGAGGCACTTGAGGAAATGAGTTATGATGTTAGAGAGCAATCTGACAGTCACAAGGACAATCTTTGGTTAGAGTGTTTAATCATTCTCTTGAAGATCTTAAACCCTGATTAGAATTAGCGCTAATCTACCATACTTGTCTCTAATATCTGATGGTTTTCTCACAAATCATATTTTTAAGAGGATTGGAAATAAACGTGTTCTTCACTTATTGGTAGTATTATGCATATACAATATGCACATTTGGGTGCTGCTGAAAGACTTTATTAGCTGGATAATGCCTAGGATTATCCAGGCTGTGCCGTTTCCTGTTCTTTAATAAAATAATAAAAGCCTATACTTACAGGCACCGCGATTTGGTGTGACATTTTTGACATTCAGAGTTTTGTCCATGGCAGGGTGAGCGTCTGAGTCACGCAGTAGGATGTGCATTTGCTGCGTGTTTGGAGCGAAAGCAGCGGCGGGAGAAGGAGTGCGGCGTCACAGCGTCGTTTGATGCCACCCGCACCTCATTCGTCCGCGAAGGCTCGTTCCGCGTCTCCTCGGCCGGTCAGCAGGGTGAGAGGGAAGACATCATGAAGCAGCAGCAGGATAAAAAGAAAGGTCACTAAACCAGTACACTGCAGACTCCATTCTCTTCCAGAAACTTCCATAAGGAGAATATTACAGAGAACAACCAGGGCTCATGAGGCTCAGTCATATGGTTATATGGTATTGTGTTAAATTGCAGTCTTGAAGAAGTAATAAAAAACATTTCATCCAGAAGCAATATAAAAAAAAACTTGTGCATCATGAAAATAGGACAAGATAATAAAAAGAGAGCATGTAGATATATTCAGATTTATTCAATTTCACATATTTTAATATGTGCTGCATTTTATGAATTGGCCCTACATAATGTTAATGTCATTCCTCTGTGCAGAAGTCTGCTCCGTCCCTGCAGTGCCACCAGGTAACGCCTCACCTCCAGAAGGTGCAGCCACACAGGCAGAACGAGCCGAGGGCGGAGGGCCACACGTCATCCCTCGCCGCCATGCGCCCCTCGAGCAGCTTGTACGCCAGGGCTCATTCCGTGGTTTCCCTGCGCTCAGCCAGAAAAACTCGCCTTTTAAACGCCAGCTGTCTTTGCGCCTGAACGAGCTGCCATCCACCCTGCAGCGCAAAACAGACTTTCAGAGCAAGAACCCAGGTCAGTGTTATGCGCACACACACAACACACACACAAATACAACACAAAACACAACTCTCAGCAGAATCCATCACCAATTTCACCACCAGAGAAATTCCATTCTACTTCTACTTGTGCTATCTTAATTATATTCAACAAGGCATTACTTACTCAATAATAATAATTATATTATATAATTATAATAACACACAGTATAATAATAATAATAATAAGAAGAAGAAGAAGAAGAAGAAGAAGAAGAAGTCAGAGATGCTCTAAATATGACTGAGAACTAGGCAGAACCTTTAACCTGATATAAATGGGATTTGTTTGTCATTAATAAAATCTTAATACTTATTTCATATTTTTGTGCAGTTTACTATAAAATACATTTGTGAAACAGTTTACCAAATGTGAACTGCACATATACTCTGAAACAAACTTTTCACATAAATCCTCCTACATGTTTATGCTCTGCTATTTAATATTTCTACAATTCTTTTTTTTCTTTCTTATTTTTTTTACTATCCCAGGCCTTTTATGTATTTATAGAAAGCTGCTGTGGCTCTGCTGGTGTGACCCTGCTGGTTCTCCTGCTGTGTTTCCCTGCAGTTACATGTATTTTCAAAAAACTCTATCTCCAGAGAATCTCAGAGGGCGAAAGAGAGAGAGAGAGAGAGAGAGAGAGAAATAGGCAGCCCTTACTGTTCTCTGCTTTAATCCCTCAGGTCAGATTTGACACTGATAAGAGAATTATGGATAGTGTGCTATTTGTAGCATCAAGACAGGTCAAGGATTTCCTAAGTTTGTTGTTTCAGTGGCATAAGAACTCAGTGTTGACTAAACTGGTGGCTTATTACTGTAATCTTCATGTCCATGATATGCTAATGAAGGACTGAGCAATGCTTTACATGCCATCTGGAATGTTTCTCACATTTTATAGTGCTATTAGGTTTCTCAAGGCTTAAATTCACTCCCTGTTCAGTTCAGTAGTATGATAAAGAAACAGGACATTCTATATCGACACTAAAAAAAGTTCAATTTAAACATGCAGTCATGCGTCCCAGACCAATTCCACAAGCTCCACTGGACACAGATTATTTTATTCCACTCTGCCATGTACACGGTCTCTGTGGTCCCTCTGCGTGACTTTTGCTTTGCGTCATTGACCTGCTCCATTGATCCTCTCCCCCAGTTCCTGAGATGGACCTGTCGGTGGCTGCTGAAGCAGACAGCATCAATGCTCTGTGCAGCCAAATCAACAGCTCATTCACCAAACCCTCGGAGGACCTCAGTGGCCAAGCCACCAGCAACGGCATGCCAGCATGCAGTGTTCCTCCTGCCATCCCGCCTCCACCTGCGCCTCAAGGTAGAGGTAACACACAGAATCAAAGTAGTACAGAAAGTTGGTTAAACATACAGACAGGCAGCTGAGGTAAGTCAGGCAAACTGCAAAAACATGAAATTCAAGAAACTGGATAATCAAGATAATAGTAATGTAATAAAACACATGTATCTGTGATCTGAACTGGACGTGAGACGTAATCAAGGGCTAATACAGGACCAGTTGTTGGTACAGAAACTGGAACTGGATCTAATTAGGTCCGAGATTAGAACAGAATCATGAACTGAGTTTGGAATCAGATCTGAGACTGAGCCAGCATCTAGGACAGCCAGAAACTGGAATTGGCTTTGACAGAATCAGGGGCTGGAACAGTGCCTGCAGTAATTACTGGAGCTGATACAAGGACTGTACCTGGATCCAGGGAAGGGGGGAGGACCAGTGCTGAGACTGAGCCAGTGGCTGACATGGGAGTTGAAGTGGCATTACAGACTGACCTGGGTAGCAGCAGTACACAGGGACTGAGAATGGATCTGGAGAAGGCACATCATTAAGAATTAGGCTAGAAGAAGCAAAGCACATATTTAGGACCTGCAGAGGCAGGAATGGCTGGTCACATTCTCAAGGATGTCAGATGGCTCGCACTATTGTTACATGCTACACGATGGTTCAGTGACATAGAAGTGTTTTTTGCCCACTTAAAATAAAATAACCTGATTATAAATACTCAACAGGTGTTTTTTTTTGCATTTTGCAGGTACCAGCTCGTGGGTCCAGACAGAGCCCCCTGTTCAGTCTCCACCTTCAACTGGCCACAGGCGCACTCCATCGGAAGCTGAACGCTGGCTGGAGGAAGTCTCCAAGGCAGTGAAAGCCCAGCAGCAGACTCCACCCATCCTGCCACCACCATCCACCCAGCAGCCCCCACCAGTACCCACCGTACCCCTCGCTCCAGGCTCTCTGCCCACGTCCATGCAGCCCTTCCCTATGGCTTTTGACACCACTCCAGCACCGGTGGGCATGTATGGCCAGGTGCCTCTACAGCCCGCCTATGTGCCTATGCAGCCCTACATGCCTGCCATAGCTAACAGCATGACGTACCCCAACGCCAGCATGCCTGTGGTGGGTATCACACCCTCGCAGATGGTAGCAAATGTCTTCTGCAGTGCCACTGGTTCTGCAGGCGGAAGCACTATGGGGGTTGGCATGGGGTCCAAGACTAGCACACTCAGCGGCGGTTCTTCGGCTTTTCCCAGCCTGGCCGGGAGCTTTGCTAGCTCTGCGTTCATCAACCAACCAGCCTCCCATGGGCTTGCACAAAACTCACTCCCCTCCACCACCAGTGTGGCTTCCAGCAGCGTTACACAAAACGGCACCATGACAAGTGGGAGTGGCAGCACCACCAACTGGCCAATGGAGAGTCTGCAGCAGTCCAGTCTCCCAGCTGATGCCCAGGAAGCAGAGCGCTTTGAGGCCAAGTGGGCAGCTCTGGAGTCCAAATCACAACCCAAGGCACCCAACCCTTTCTCCAACGATTTACAAAAGACCTTTGAAATAGAGCTCTAATTGCATTCATATGGGCATTGATTTAGAACCTGACATGAGAAATGAAATCCTGTTGCTTTTGGCTTGTTTTTTTTCAACTCTTTCATTCCTTTAATTCTTGCACTTGCTCTTCAGGGTCACTCCTACCCTGTAGGCAAGTGTCCACTTTTGCATTTTGTGTCATTCCAAATGCAGGCATAAAACTGTTGACCTGGGAACATGACCGTATCCCTGAACCCAACAAACATAGTCACTTAATATTGAAGACTGGAACAACTTCTGGGTTTGAGGTTGCTGTTGCTGCGAAGGCCCAGTCAAGTCAATCACGTGACCTCCAATAAAAACCTGCAAAGGGAGCAAAACATTCGTTATGATGCGGCCAAAATGTTTATTTATTACTTCATTTGTTTGCGGAAAAGATTTTGAATCTAATTTGTGCTCATTGAATTAGTTGTTTCTCTGTATTTTTTTAACATTAACCCTCTGTGGCAGAAGATCACGTATAATTTGGGAGTAATCAAGACGCTCTGACTCAATAGACGAGAACTGAGGCTGCATGATTGGAGACTTACTAATGGAACTGCTAGCAAACGAGAGTGTAAATAGCATGTTTTTTTCCTCACCTCTTATTTATCACGCTGTTTGTGGATGTTCATTATTATTCAAGCCCTGTGAGTCACAGCTGAAGCGTCATATCGGCACCTCGCCAGCAACACATGGACATCACACTGGGAGGCTGATTATGCTGATAAATCTCTTAGCACAAAGAGCTACAGAGCTAATTTCAAACTGACACCAGAGCCCCGGCAGTGTAGTAGGAGACGAGTCTAGAAGCTGTAATGTAAATGATGCAAAAACAGAGAAGGTAAAAACGTGCCTGATTAGACCTGAGCCTGATTCCCAGTCAGGACTCAGTCACAGTCTGTAGCTACACAAAAGCCTGGTGTTGTTAATGATACAGTCAGTTTGGATATTTTAACACAGAAAATATGTGAACAAGATCATGGTGGTTAGTGCTAATAGGCGTAACACTAAAAGGTGAATGAAATGTCATTTCTCCTGCAATTGCATTTGGAGAGTTTGGTTTGAAAACGTTGGTAACGAGGTCAAATTCAGAGTGCACTGTGTAGTGAAGTGAGGAAGTAAACGGAAAATGTACGTGGAAATAATCATTTCTAAGCATGCTGGAGAGCAACTTTGTGACTGATTGTGTCGAGGTGTTTACAGAAAGCTTGGAATGTGACGGACTGGACTTGGATTAGAAATCCTGGAACGTCGTGAACATCGTCACTTACCATGAAGGTCGCTTGTTCAAAATATGTTCTTTGGATTCTGTTATCGTAATAAGAACACGCTTATGTTTCCTGGCTTTTTAACTTTCAGTTTAAACTCTTTAACCATCCTGGAGAATAACTAAACTAATAATCATATATCGAAGGCTACAGTATATTCAGGCGCGTACATACTCTGGTTTCAGTGCCGGTTCTGCCCCAGACCTTTATCTTTCCAGGGAATTCTTCATTCCAGTGCATCATACGTGTTTTAATTATAGCGATGGAGTTCTCACTCTGCAATAATGCTCCATGCTTTCTGGTCATTTTATTTTTCTGAAGTGATATAAATGAACGTGCTGAGTGACTGGATTTGATCTGACTCTGGGGTCTGGAGTTTCTCAGTGAACAGGATAAAAGCTAGATATTCAAAGCCAGACTGCACACTGTGCTTTACAGAATGCCCAAGGTAATAATAATAATAATAATAATAATAATAATAATAGGCACAATAGATTTACATATTGCTTGACAGAGACCACACAGTTTTTCACATCACAAATCTGCTGATTTTCATCCAGTCTGTCGATCACCAACCACTAATCTCTAACGTACAGGGTTAACCGAGCCTGTCGAGGCTGCACAACGGAATCTGTTTCAGTTTCTTTTTCCCAAAGCGACTGTGTTTTTAACGTGGCCGAGCTGCAGGCCTCGCAGGGGAAACGTCCCCTCTACACGAGCGTATCCGTTCTCGGTGCTCTGTGTCTCACGTGTAAAGAAGCCAGGTTGAAGAGATACACACTGACTAACCTGCGCTCCAGGCCACACGTCCCCACACAAATGTAGATCTCTTTTTGAAAACAAGGAAACTAAATTACCTCATAAACTTGATTGTAAACTGTAATCTAGCGATAAACGAAACAAAATGAAAAAAAAAAGACGGTGGAGTTTATTTTTAATCTTTATTTACAGAGTTTTGTATTTAAACCTGCATATTTGTATTGTAATTACATTGTACAAAGACAAATAAATAATATAATATTAAGAGCCATTTGTTTGTCTCCTGTGTGTAATAAAAGAAGAGATAAAAACAGATGGATTGTTTGGTCCAATTGTGGAATTAATAAAGGGAAATATATCAGTCCAAGGTGTGGCATTATGACAAAACCAAACGGAGCAATAGCTAAGGTTGAAGAGGAAAGATAAGTGAGAATACAGTGCACCGGGTCATGCTATTGTAGGAAAATAAAAATGTTGTTTTCTGATACCACTGACTAACGAATGTATTAAATGAATGACACAGCAAACCTTTAAAAATATATTACAGACGCCATTTTTTCTCTTTTAAAGTTAATAGACTATCTCACAGTGTACTGACACTGGAGACTCCTTCCATAAATGATAAATACATGTCCATTTACATTCATCTGTTTACAAAGCGTCCAGCATACACGCCCCTGTGAACGAGCTGTTACTCCAGAAACCATAACATTTTAGAAACAGCTGGATTAATAACTGAAGTGTGAATTGCTGCTAATATGAGCTGCATGTAATTAATGAATCAACCAATCAGGATTGAGGATTCAGTAAGACAGAATTTTTTGAGAATTATTTGTCCCTGATTTGAAACAATGATCTACTGACCACGGGAAATCTTCTGCCTAATCTTCTTCCGTCTTTTAATAGAGCTGTTAGAAACCGAGGCAGGAAGCAATGTTTTCATCTGATCATATATTTACACAGTTAATTCTCCAGATATTCAGCATTTAGAACCAAAAAAATCCCCCCCTAAAACCCCCAGATAAACAGTGTAGAGAATTTAAAAAATGGTGGGATAAATAACTGGAACTTATTTTCACCAGTGTGTGTCTCTGGCATGGTCTAACTGCTGCTCAGAACAGTCAGGTTTATGTAATCAGAGTAAACCAGGAACAATATGTTTAAACCACGAGGCACAGACCACATTTGTGACTAATCTGCCTGGATGCCGTCACAGAGCTTTTCTTTCTGTGGGGTTTGTGGGAAGCTGCAGATGAAGTGAGGACAGCAGTCACGTCATGGTCCTCTTCCACATCCATCACACTGCAGCTGGAGAGGTTCTTATTTTCTCTCATATTAAATCTCCCAGAATGCAACTGGTTTAATTCATCAGCTGAGGATGCAGTGCTTCAGGAGTTCATCCTGTATGTTGCTATAATACTAATAATAATAATAATAATAATAATAATAATAATAATAATAATAATAATAATAATAATAATAATAATAATAATATATACCTGGTAAGCTATCTGTTGAGTACAAGTTTACAGTCATCTCAAATCCCACAGTTTACTACAAACTGATGTATACATCTGTGTTGTTCTCGTTTATTTTCTGTTTCATGAAAATCTGTACATTAATGTTCGTCTCATTTTTAGTTATCTGTACGTTTTCATTTTAGTTCATCAGGCAAGAAAAGCAGCTAAAGGTGAAAATAAGGAAACAGAAATGAACCAGAATCAATTGGATTTTCAGGCAGAACTTCCTCTTAAAAATCAGATATTAATACCTCATAGGTCCTTTTTTATTTGTCTCATATGTGTTAGCAGGAGCTTGTGAAAGCATTAAGCATTGCCTACTAGCTAGTATAAATCTTGCTAACTAGTGATGTCAAATCTTTAAAACAGGAAATGGGATGGGGGTAGTTCAAGTGGCTAAGGCTCTGGGTCATTGACCGGAAGATCAGGGTTCAAGCCCCAGCACCTCCAAGCTGCTGCAGTTGGGTCCTTGAGCAAGGCCTCCAATCCACCCTGCTCCCGGGGCGCTGCATCATGGCTGACCCTGTGTTCTGACCCCAACCCCTAAGGATGGGATATGTGAAGAAAGTTGTGCAGTAATGTGTATGTGACAAATAAAGACAACTTAACTTCTCATAACTGAAATGAAACCATCAGTGGAGTTCTCAGTAATAAATTCCATTTGTTCAATTTATCCAATAATAGAATGTTCCATCATGGTTTATTACAGACACATTCAATGATCAAATAACAAAAGAGTATTTTACCGGTAGCAGGATTACTGCTGTCCCTGAAGTTAATATAAAGGAGGTTTTCATTTTCCAAAAAATGTCAGTTTATTGAAAACATACAACTTTATTTAATAAAAGCCGATATATTTATTGGATATTGCTTTCCAGTTTTCAGATCACAGCATCACCACAGCTATGGGTCACCATGTGGTCAGAGAGGGCTGAGTCCTACATCGAACAATATTTTGGATTTGTCTGACATCTAGTGGTGATTCAGCCTCATCACTGTTCTGACTCAAAGCTGTGCAAAATATAAACGGGTAACAGGAGCAGGGTTATGAGTTCTGTCTTTTTAATTTATTTTTTAAATCAGCATAATAATAATAATAATAATAATAATAATAATAATAATAATAATAATAATAATAATAATTCTTCTTCTTCTTCTTCTTCTTCTTCTTATTATTATTTATCCTTATTATCTTGTTCTTTTTTATAGACTACATGTTGTCTTCCCTACTTAAACAGGAACATCTGTGTGGTTGATGAGTTCCTTCACCTGCCTCTGAAGCCTCAGGCACATTTAAAGCTCATGAAGTGTGCAGACAGAGGAGAATTGAACTGATTAATAGGAAACATACACTATGTTGCCAAAGGTTTTGGGACACCCCTCCAAATCATTGAATTCAGGCTTCCATGGCTACTGGTGTATAAAATCAAGCACCTAGGTATGCTAGGTATTTTATAGACTGCTTTTACAAATATTTGTGAAAGAATAGGTTGCTTTCAGGAGCTCCTTGAATTCACCTGCACAATAAGTCCATTCATGAAATTTCAACTGTTAGTGGTATTACAACAAAGTGGAAGCAACTGGGAACAACAGCAACTTGACCACGTAAAATCACAAAGAGGGATCAGCGCATGCTGAGGCACACAATGCCCAGAAGTCTCCAATTTTTGGCAGAGTCAATACATTGACATTTGGGCATACCAAGACATTTTGGACAATTTCATTCTCTGAAATTTGTGGGAACAGTTTGGGGATGACCCCTTCCTGTTCCAACATGACTGCACACCAGTGCACAAAGAAAGAATGATATGGAAAAAAACAAACAAACACTTGGATGAGTGAGTTTGGTGTAGAGGATCTGGACTGGCCTGCACAGAGTCCTGACCTCAGGTGATAGAACACCTTGAATGAATTATATTAGATGGGATGAATTAGAGTGGAGACTGCAAACCAGACCTTCTCCTCCAACATCAGTGCCTGTCCTCACCTCACTTCTAGAGGAATGGTCAAAAATTCCCAGTAACACATTCCTAAATCTTGTGGAAACCTTCCCAGAAGAGTTGAAGCTGTTATAGCTGCAAAGGGCAGGCCTATGCCATATTAAATTAATGTGCATGTAAAGGCAGACGTCCCAAAACCTTTGGCAATATACTGTACCTGTAGTCATGCCATGTCCAGCTGCAGCAGTTGTGTACTATAAACACTGAGCTCCGCCCAGTACAGTAGGTGTGCAGGATGAGAGAGGAGCCTATAAACATCAGCGTGACCCACAAAAAAATCCTTTCTGTGACTTGATTTGCAAAAGCTCCCACAATTCCAAGTAATTAGTACTCAGTGGTGTCAGTGATTTCCCCTATTCATCAAAGTTGCCTAGAAACGAGCGCAGAGTCGAGGGGCAAGTGATGACACATGAACAAATTCGTGTTTGATTCCTGCTCAATGATCTGAGAATGAAGGAAGCAGGCGGTTCATCTGTCCACGATTTCACAAAACTGTCCATGCAGCCTGTACAAATCTGTTCCAGCTGTTCCACTGAGTGACCAATGAGCTGAGTTCAGTTATACTGGAGAAGCACATCTATCTATCTATCTATCTATCTATCTATCTATCTATCTATCTATCTATCTATCTATCTATCTATCTAGTCAGTTATTTTTGGTCTAAGAAAATGGTTGAATATTAACAGTGCAGTTATTAAAGACTCTTGAGCAGTGTAAGCTGGTTAGTGTGTGAAATTTCTGCCTCAGTGTTTAATCTAAACAGATGAGACTCGTATGTAAAAAACAATTTAATTAGTAAATGTAGAAAAGGCCAGCAGATTTTCCCAGGGTCTCGACACATCCTTGCAAAAGTGTGAAATTCTAAGTCAGATATAATGGCTTCACTAATTAGCACAGGTGCAGGCTTTGTGGGGCAAAGAGGCAAGAGACAGGCGGTATCTGTCTGTGTGTTAAATTCTCTCATGTTCTGAGGATCATGTTTTGAAAAATATGAGTGTTCCATCTCTCTTTATTTATTCACACTCAGACATTTCGTCTCCTTCACACGTAGCCTGTCGGTGTAAAACAAAGGGCACGATCCTCACTGTTCCTCACTGACCGTATCAAAGCTGTGCTAAACAGAATTCTGACCTTTCATTAGTGCGGCAGAGGCAGGCGTCTCCTCTGGCATTTCAACTGTCCACTTTAATAACCAGTGTAATTTCCAATTCCATCACAAGCCTTCGGAACGCTCTTTTGTAGAAGAGCATCTTTCCTCTGATGAAAATCTAAACACAGATGGACAAACCACAGGCCTAGATTTATTTTACATGAGCAGCCTAGGGACAGGGACACGTTCTCTCCGAGCGAGACACAGCAGAGAAAACCTGCTTAAGGAGGTGTAATGCTATAAGCTGAGGAAATGCACAAGGTCTTTAATCAGATTCTGGACTCCTAGAACATCTACACCATCTTTCTCCAGCTCTTGATTAGACGCTGGCTTTCTACATGATCCTTCACTCTGTTCCCAGTAAGAACTGATCAGATTCTCAAGGAACATAATTTTAAAGGCAACAATAAATAAAAAAAGGATCTTTTACTGCATCGTTCGTTCAAAAGACTCGTATTGTAACTTTACAGCATTACATAAGCAGTTGATGAAAGGAACGCGTTAGTACAGCCTCCAATTCCCTCTGGTTCCAAAAGTATTGGAACAACACCTTCCCTTCAGTTCTAGGTTGTTTTGTTGTTTGTTTGTTTTGTTTTTTTTTTTGTTTTTTTATTAATCAGGGCCTAAACAACACCTCAACTTCTATTAAACAAAATAAACTCAGATAACATTCTCTTCTGTTTCTATAGTTCTGTAAAGCTGCTTTGAGACAATGTCTGTTGTTAAAAGCGCTGTACAAATAAATTGAATTGAACTGATAACAAAACACCACAGATTTTATTTTCCTTCATGTGGCCATTTTTTTCCCCAAAACGCAAACCAACATTCAGAAACCAGGGAAAGAATAAGTTATATATAATTATACACACTATAATTCAGTAGGATGTAGAAGCAACGATAGCAGCAGTAACTGGAAGGAGATGTTTTCTGTAGAAGTTGAAATCAGCTGCTCACATCATGTTGTAGATTTTCTGCCACTGAACTGAACGGTGCTCAGGAGAAAATGAAAGTTGGTGATGTTGACAAATTTACGCGTTTATAACAAGTGAATAGTGTGAGCTAACGACCAAATCTTTAGTTATAAACAGTTATAACACATTGTTTTTGTTAATAAATGTAAAAATTGTTGCAAAAGTTAACAAATTGCTGTGGTATAGGAGGAATAAATTAAAAGGTTAAACACACACACACGCGACAGCTGCATAAATAAAGACAGGTCGTCTTATTCGATTTCATCGTATTCTTTAATATTCTGAAAAGTTGAAAGGATTATAAAACAGGATTATTAATACATGACCACCAACAGAATTATTTGGTTAAATTACTTCATAAAAGTCCAGTAGGATTTGTTCCAGTCCACAGGTTGGAAACTAAAAAAAAAAAAAAACCCAAAAGTCTCAAATATTCCCTCATAAACTGCTTGAACAGATAAAGTGCTACAAGTCAGCTGAATGAAGACCATTTCAAACAAGTCCAGAAGGTCTAGAGACATTCTGTAATCACTCTTCTCATGAAATCCACTCACTCTGGTACTTTGGTGTTGGTCAGTAAAAAAATCAGCCACAAGTGTGTGAGAATCTCCAAAGCAGCTGATGGCTTGTGGAGAGGATGCACCCTGTTACTGAAGGAGTAACTGACCGCTTTTACTGAATTATTATTTGTTATATGATTGCTGATTGCTTCATACTATGCTTTTATGTTTATGACATTTCGCTCTATAATGGCGGAAAAGATTAAATATCTAGATAAAGTGCAATATATTGATAGAGATATAGATTGAGAGCTTAGATCATAAAATAAATTTATTTAATGCAAACTTCCGCTCGAGCTCTGGATCATGTGGTCGACACGTTATAGATCCAGGAGATGATCCAAACATCTAAACAAGATCCACCTTTCACACACACACACACACACACGCAGTAAGTGGGTACGGTCAATACCTTAACTTATAAAAATAGCAGGACATCAAAAGCTACTTTTTACGTTATTTGTGTGAACCTAGCATTAATATATTATCAATATGACTAATTATGAGAACACGTCTACTTTCCTGTACTAGCCGCTAAGCAAACCTCAGCTAAATGAAGTATCTTGATACACACGCTCTTATTGAAACATCTTCAGGTGGTGTGGTGTGATAAGTTATCCCTCCTCTACAGTCACCTGGTTTAGTGTGTTTGTTGGTGATTGGCTGCTGATCTAAATAGAGGGCTATGAAAACATGTCTTTGCGATTAATCCGCTTACAGACACAAAAGAGAAATGTAACCTTTAACTGAACACATCTAAAAGTGTCACAATTATTGTATATAATTTTGGAAATTCTACCCCGCACCCTTGGCTTAGAGCAAGCGCTCCTGCTCCGTGTGTTGCGTGTGAGGTTGAGCTAATTAACCACAAAGGCATTCTCATAACTCATTTTTCCCCCAAAGGTGCTGATAATTCTTAAGACTGTATGCCCACTGAGGCAGAGAGATGTACAGACCCTCATTCTGATTAGAATCACAGATCATCAGAATCATTAAGAATTCCCTACACGCTCATTAATAAAGCAGATCCATGGGCTGTTTGACTGCATGAAAGCTTCCACGTCATTGTCCGAGTGTGATATATGATAACGGATATAAAGACCCTAAACGATGTCTGCAGGAGACCCTGATGGAGCAGACGTGATCTCATGCACCTCATATTAAAAAATTAAAAAAAGCAAGGCAGCTGTATTAATTGTCTGTTTTTAATGGTTGCATAACTCGAATGTGGGCTCGGGGACAGCACTGCTATATCGCACTCAAGCACCAATAAACTAACAGATCTTTTTTTTTTTTCCAGTAGTAATCAAGCACGCCGACTTGAACGGCTCTTTGACTCGACACCTTTCTGCTCTGTAGGTCTGATTACATTTCAGAGAATTTACAGAACAGTGTTCAGCAAAATGTAAACAACAACAACAGCAAGAAAAACACAGAGACACTCCGTTAAATCTGATTTCTGCGGATACACTGACTGGGTTAATGTTAGGATGTTCTGAACAGTCCTGCAACTGTGAAGTGGAATACAGTCAATAAATCACTTCTCTATATTTTCAGTGGCGTTTCGTATAAACACAGTTAACTGATGACTAGATACTTGACAAGCGAGTTAAACTGCACCGGATTAAATTTGATTCATTTCACATTAATGAAACGAAAACGTTCTCCAGTCTCCAAACGTTCACCATGACAGAAAGTGATGCTGCATATTTTAAAACGAGAGATTACTCCTTTGACATGATGGGGAAGGGGGCGGGGCTTCTAGGAGGGCGGGTCATTCTGGAGAATTTAAAACACCCACACATAAAGACGCAGCCAGATCTGCAATCAGTGCATTTTTTTTTTTTTGCTTATTAAATGTTGACACGTTTGCATGATGCAGAAACTAGCAGATTTGTTAGTCATAAGTACCTGATTTCAGTGTGAAGAGCCTCCATGTGACACTTTTCTCTGAAGTGCCACACTCGCCATCTAATAAACCTTACTACATGTTCACAGTGGGAACTTTCCTGCCCTGGATTCCCCTGAAAATGTTCTTTATTGAACACTAAACTACAAGCTGTAGTGCTGAGAGAGTAATAAACATCGCGCTGTAGGACGATACAGGAGGGGAGGCACCGGAGAAGCTCAGGAGATAAAAATCTGTCCCAAACTCTGTCTGTCGTTTTGTTTGCTAGTGTCATTCAAAAGCTGCTGATTAATTCAGCGTTCATCGATGACATTCTTCTGACTGATGTTTTAGGTTAATGCCATCAGATAAGATACACTGGAAAAATGGCAGAATTCTGGGAGCCACTCCTCCTTGTGTTTCAGAGCCACTGGGTTTGAGTGTGTCGCTATTTCCGGATTCACTGGGAGTCTAACTGAGTGGCGCAGTCATCACACACCCTCACCGGGTGATCCCAGCCGCGAGAGGGCACGGGGCGGCACTGAGACGAGCACACACCACACACACCCTGGCCACATGCGCGGCAGTGGTGCTTGGCCACGCTCGAGCTGAACGCCTTGGTACACTGGTGGCACTGCGTGATCTCGTGGTCTGGAACCCAGTAGTCAGGTCTGGCCACGCCTTTTACAAAACCTGCAGCGACAAGCAAACAACAGGACAGATGTCAAGAATGAGATTGCTTTGAGTTACACAGATTCAATTTCTATGCAAAAGGTTTGGGAATATACAACAAAACTGGAATAATGAGGGGATAAGACTTCACGCTTCTAAAAAACATTTCCTACATATCTGGTTGTTTTTCATATTCATAATTATTAATAACCCAGATACAGGATTTTTATACATTTTAATTAGTATATTAAATATATAAAATATCACTGGGAGTTACATATTTTTTGGTGTGTATTTGTCATGCATTTAGTTTAACTTTTGCACAGATTATGTTCAGTTTGCTCCAGGCCTCATGTTAAATAATCCTACCATCATTACATAACTTCCACACTGCAGTCCTGTTACACAACTTCATACACATCAGGATGAATTATACGGACAGTAAGTTATTGTTTAAAATAATAAAAAGCAGCGGGCTTCAGATGAGAAGTTACACCAGCGTGCCGTCTACTCGCACATTTATAAAGCAAAAAGAGCTGTGGAGGGAACTTCTTAAAAAGAAAACATGAAAAGATGGAGCTGCAGTGTTGCAGTAACTGGGCGACAATTACAGGTTTCAGAATTCTAAACCTCTAACGTTCATATTTTGTATGATGGAAGTAAAAAACGTGATCGTGGTCGTGTTGTGTATTCAGCACACTCACAAAGAGAGTAGTCTACTGCAGTGGAGACCATGTCCAGAGTAGACTGTGCCACCTCTGTCACTTTGCGGGCCACCAGTGCCTTGGGCTCCGTCTGTGCCACTGCAGGAAACAAAAGCAGTAATCATTTCAGCAAATGCAAAAACATTTACAATAATATATGCAAAAGTGTGTAAAAGCAAGCGTAGATTACAAAAGTGAGCGTTAAAAGCTGCTGCAGTTCATCATCCATCCAACGGAGATGTTACTAAACATCCCTCTAATATCAGTATGAGGCTCGATATGCGTATGAGTTCGTGTTCGTACCCTGGACGGTTTGTGGAGCCGATCCTCGACGGTGGCAGGCGTCACAAACTCGCACCGGGTTCTGGCCCCAGCCTCTCTCAGGCACAGGCATGCTGCGGGTGGAGCAGGCCTGACAGAAACCCTCACCACAAGCACGGCAGTGATGCTTCCTCTCCACCTCCTCGAACAGCCGCTTACAGCCATGGCACTCCTTCAGAGCAGGAAAGTTAAGACTGAGGATAAGCCTGATCTAAATCTCATAAATACTCCCTGAGGACTCTTCCTCATACAGATCTAAATGAAAAAAGGTGTGTACTAAACTGCAGTTAGGGCTAATGGCTCTATTAGCTGGCTAATTTTAAATCCAGGTTTTTATGCACCTTGTGTAAGTGTGTAAATGTAAAGTCTATTAAAGATACACAAATTCATTCCTTTAATTACAGATAAATCAGAAAAGTCACTGCTCTCGGGACAACAAGAGTATCATCAGGGAACGTTACACTTTACACAGATTCAGATCAGCTCTGATGCTGTTGAACTTACCGTAATTTCAGCATTTGGTCTCCAGTAAGGTGGAGCCACCTGATCTGTGATCCAGGCTGTGACTGCTTTAGTGGGACCAGAGCTATACTCTGAGACAGACTGGAGGACGTAGTTAACCCCATCTAGCACTCGCTGAGCCGCGTTCTGATGGTCTGCCTGGAATGCTTCCGACTGCAGAGAGAGAGAGAGAGAGAGAGAGAGAGAAAGAGAGAGAGAGAGAACATGAGCGTGTCTTTAATGTAATCCTTTTACTACTTAGCAACATTTACCCATCACATCAGTTGAGATTTTATATCAGTATAACACCTTTATATCAGCATAAGCCACAACAGTAAGGCGTTCACTCTGTTGCTAGGAAACTCCAAGTTTGAATTGTGATGATGCCAGAGCCGTCAGTGTGCTGGTTTCCCCGGCAACCACAAAAATACGAATAAGAGGAAAGGAACTAACCCCCTGCCAGACGTGCTTGACTTCAGTGCGCACCACGGTGCTCTCGGGGTCTTGATTCCCCATCCAGTACTGCCTGCTCCGGTAGATGATGCCACAGAATGGACACTCCAGCACGTACCTGTACAGAGAGAGCGCCGAAGTGTCTCAGGTTTCTCTAGTCAAAGTGACTGAGGACAACTTTCAAAGACGGAAAGAAAGGGCATGTGGTGCATCTTTCAAGCACGTAAATCTGAGACGATATAACGTGAAAAGAGGAAGGTGCGGGGCTTCCAATATCAGAAAGTATAAAACACTGGCGCACTTGTTAATCATTCCAGATTCATATACTGATTGGTTCAAAAACAGAAAACAGCTTTTTCGGTGTGTATAAGGAGTGATAAATCATACTTGAATACGATGATGTTAAAATTCACTGTTCCTACACCAAATGAGAAAAGCACAGATTTGTTCACTTGGGTCATAAAAATAATCCCTTAGTATGTCCCAAGACAATATAATTAATCCGGTGAACCTGATGATCTGCTGGATGTTTCCCAATCTATCGCACTTACCCGGACCAGGCGTACTTTGCCAGACCAAACCAGGGGTTATCAGTGGAGGCTGACGTTTTGGGCACAACGATCACTTCCTTTCCACCTTCATAGCATTTCTGTAGGCAGTAAAGCGCACTCATCTGTCAGTTTACTTTTGGACAGCAATCAATCATGCAGTAAGTAAGTAAGTATGTTATGATGTTACCTTGCATATGAGAACCTTGTTGTTGTACTGATGAGCGTACTGACACAATCCATCCGCCATGTGAGGCACTCGGTCTTTCTGGTGATTCATGCCATTCTTGCAACGAATGCTAAATCCGCAAAAAAAAAAAAAAAAAAAAAAGGTCAGTAAGTTCCGTCTTTATCAACTCAACACCACACTATAACACACTGAGGAGAATTTTCATTTATTTGATGACATTTTCTGTGACTCTCATATCAGAGCAGCAGTATAGATATATATATATTTTGGAGTTTCGACCCATCTTACCCTCATTTCTGCTCACTTACAGCGTGTGCATCAGACCTCTAAAACACTGAGTCATCTCATAAAAGTCCGAACGCTGATTAAAAATAGTTCATGATGTAAGCTTGTGAAACCGGCACCGTGAAATTGCGCTACAGCACGGATATTTTAGCCGACACACCCCCACAAACCCTGCACGCTTTCAATCCAACGCACTTCCACTGACGCAGCAGCGTTAAAACATGCACACTTACCTGCAGCTGAGGCAGACAGAAGGGCAGGTGAAATACTCATCAGGGAAGAAGGTGTACATGCTAATTTTGTCATCGGAGATATCTCCACAGAATCGATCACTCAAGGCCTGACCGGGGGAATAATAATAAAAAAACAAAAACAGTGTCAAGGGTCTGTGTTTATCTACAACAAGACCATCACTGATCTGAGTGACAGTCCATCAGCACAGCGGTGACTCTGAAGGGCTTCTAGGTTAGGGTTAGGGTTCTACCTGACACAATATTTCTCATACAGCAGATCGCAAACACATTTTCATTTAAAACACTGAGTGTAACTGAGTAATACTTAAGCTGTCTAGAAGTATTTAAGGATTTAAGACACAGCACTTTGGGTAGTGTTTTGCAGATATCACATCACCCCCCACTGTTTATGTTAGTAGCATTGCTCCATATCCAACAGATTGTGAACATCTAAATGACCATCATGTGGTTGTGTGGAATGAATGCAGGATGTGCAGAGCATTTGCCTACTTTATTACACACAACTACGGTACAATTAGAATCTGTAGCTCACTTTGTCATGAACACTTTGGGGTGCCAGATGCATTTTTTTTTCTGCAAGATGTTCCCATAGAAAGTGTTAAGCAGTAGATTTATCATAACACCTTATTATATGCTTTCTAGTTAGTGTTACCTAGCAACAGTAATCAACCCAACGCTGCGTGATCCCCGATGTGAGGACGTGTTACCTGCAGTGCGCTGAAGACGATGTTCGGCTGGCGCGGGGCTCGTGACGCCGTGCTCTTCACCTGCTTTGTGATGATCTCCTTTAGCTGAGAGAAGTCTGTAGGAGGTGTGATGGTCTGCGTGCCCACATACTGCACCGAGCTGAAGGCTTCTGTGCTTAGGCCCAGGTCATGGAAGCGCTTCTGAAGCACGATGTCTGCTGGGACTGTGGTGTCTGTGGGAGAGCACAAACACATGTTAAAAAATATCACTCCAGACACAGGCTGATGTAGAGGATGAAGCGAACTACAGACCCATTTTCACCGAGTTTCACTGCGCAGGATAATAAGCTGTCTTCCTAATGACTGGCACAATGCTTTAAAACCTGGAGCTGTAAATTATTTTCATAATTAGCTTTTTTTTTCTCTTGAGAAATTTCTTAATTCCTTTTTTCCTGTCATTTTCTTCTGAATGTTTGCTTTTGGGTGGGAAGAAATTCTGGTTAAGAGCCAATCAGAAAAAAACATTTGCTTACATCATGTATGTTTTTTCCCCCTCTCCACTACACAGCTTTATATCTCTGAGCATCATGAAGTAAAACTCAGAATAATGTCAGACACTGGGCATTGCCTGTGGGCACTGAGATTGTGACCTTTGTGTGCTGATTAATATCTTCTGTTTTGTGTGTGTGTGTACATTGCTCACCGTGACCCAGCAGCTGAGTTCGTGAGGTCTCCTGGAACACCACCACCGCTGGCCCAAGGTTGGAGAGCGGGACATCAAGCCCACAGCGGTTGGAAAGAGCACGCAGCTGAGGTGTAAAGTACTTCAGATACGCAGATGAAGCGCTTCCTAAAAAGTGAAACATGTCGTTGTGCAGACGCTCGGCACGCGTGCGGTACATGGCTACGTCGGACACGGCCAGCACTTTCAACAACAGCCGCATTCTCTGGTTCTGGTGCGTGGCCGCTCCGAGCAGACCCTCAGTGTCCAGCACGATCAGGCCCAGATGAGGCTCGTAGGAGGCCCACACTCCAATAGTGCACGAGGCGGGAGAGGGAGACGTGGCGAACACATCCTCGCCGTCAAACAGCACGTGGTTGAGCGTGTGGGATTTGCCGTCGCCGGTGTTGCCGAAGATGGAGAGCACCTTGACTCCTTCAGCCGCGCTGCAGCCCAGTTTCCTCAGGAAGTGGCACTCATCTTCCACCTGTGAACGTCACACAAACAGACTGATACTTCTAGATGGTACTAGTGTTTATTAGAACATTGATTAAGGGCCAATAATAATAATTCTTTGTGATAAAAGAACAGCTAATACAACGACTCCGTTCTGCATGATGCTGTGTAACGTTCACTTTTCTCTTAGTACCGTTTGGTTATTTTAACTATTTTATTCCACTGCTTCAGAACCACAGGGATTCACTGAGCTGCTGGGAATTTATTTAAACTCATTTGTTCACTCCTGCATGCCTGAGGACTGCTTTAGGGTACACTGTGGAGGTCTGGAGGAGTTCAGGGCTTTATCTGGAACATGAGCAAATACACCAACAGCAGAGTGGCTGGAAGTCTGAGGTATTTTCTTCTCTGTGGTCATGTGGCGGTACTCCGACCTGCGCTGATGAACAATACGACTCATACAGATCCTACAAAGCAGCGTGCTTCTTCCTTTAATACGAGAGTGAGTGTGTATTGTAAAGATACACAATAGCAACACCTTTAAACAAACAGCTCAGTAAGTGGATCAGTGAAAGGTTTATACATGTGCTGTTCATGAAGAATCCATCAGGCTTATTATCACTGGGATGAGTCAGAATAACAGCACGTGTGTTATCATTGTGGGACTTTCCACTGACACACAACAACTTAAAGGAAAAAAAGCAAACATTAAACTCGGTAATGAACCTGACCTGCAGCTAAATTCTGGGCGTCTAATGAAATCAGAGGCTTCTTGTGTTCCTCATAATGCTGTTCGACTACCTGCTGATAGCAGTGCAGTGGGATTTAGACTTTGCTTCAACTGTATCTAATGTAGCTGCACTTTAGTCCTTTAATCTATCTATCATCTGTGCAGCCTGTTCACTCAGAGCAGCTTACAAAACATCAGCTCTTTATACTAATAGCAACCACCAACACAGCACCACCACCAACACAGCACCACCACCAACACAGTCAACACATCAACACCACCAACACAGTCAACACATCAACACCACCAACACAGTCAACACATCAACACCACAGTCAACACATCAACACCACAGTCAACACATCAACACCACCAACACAGTCAACACATCAACACCACCAACACAGTCAACACAGTCAACACAGTCAACACATCAACACAGTCAACACATCAACACAGTCAACACATCAACACCACCAACACAGTCAACACATCAACACCACCAACACAGTCAACACATCAACACCACCAACACAGTCAACACATCAACACCACCAACACAGTCAACACATCAACACCACCAACACAGTCAACACATCAACACCACCAACACAGTCAACACATCAACACCACCAACACATCAACACAGTCAACACAGTCAACACATCAACACAGTCAACACATCAACACCACCAACACAGTCAACACCACCAACACAGTCAACACATCAACACCACCAACACAGTCAACACATCAACACCACCAACACAGTCAACACCACCAACACAGTCAACACATCAACACCACCAACACAGTCAACACATCAACACCACCAACACAGTCAACACATCAACACCACCAACACAGTCAACACATCAACACAGTCAACACATCAACACCACCAACACAGTCAACACATCAACACCACCAACACAGTCAACACATCAACACCACCAACACAGTCAACACATCAACACCACAGTCAACACATCAACACCACCAACACAGTCAACACATCAACACAGTCAACACATCAACACCACCAACACAGTCAACACATCAACACCACCAACACAGTCAACACAGTCAACACATCAACACCACCAACACGACATCAGTTTCTTATTGAACTTCTGATCAATAAGAAACTGAATGTCACTGTCACATGGTAAAGTTTTCTAGTTAAGCTGATGATCAGTTTAGGTCACACCTCGTCTAGTTAATCCTCAGACTAGACAAGACTAACATCATCTGAACAGATAACCAATACTGAAAACAGATGACAATATGACCAATATATCCTGCTTATATCCCAAAATATAGATCACATATTCTGTTTGCTGTTCCACACTGATGCAAGATGGTTAGGAGTCTCTCTCTCTTTCTGTCAGAGGGTAAAGTGTAATATGATCTCAGTATGAAAAGCATTTAAACACACAGATTCAGTTCAGTTTCAGACACAATGATGAGAAGGAGAAACCCAGTACAGTGTGGTATAAAGCTATAAAACACACGTCATTCAGTTACAGGAAAATAAAGCAGATAAAGCAGCAGCAGGACGGTGTGATGCAGCCTTTAACCAGTAGCTGAAGTGTAGAAGTAAAAGTCTATGAGACAAACTTCTTCCTGTTCTAACCCCTGCACACCGGGAGCACCTCTTCACACCACCTCCTCACAACACCTCACACCTCGTCACACCTCCTCACAACACCTCAAAACTCGTCACACCACCTCACAACACCTCAAAACTCGTCACACCTCCTCACAACACCTCACACCTCGTCACACCTCCTCACAACACCTCACACCTCGTCACGCCTCTTCACACCACCTCCTCACAACACCTCAAAACTCGTCACACCACCTCACAACACCTCAAAACTCGTCACACCTCCTCACAACACCTCACACCTCCTCACAACACCTCACACCACCTCACAACACCTCCTCAAAACTCGTCACACCTCTTCACACCACCTCAAAACTCGTCACACCTCCTCACAACACCTCACACCTCGTCACGCCTCTTCACACCACCTCCTCACAACACCTCAAAACTCGTCACACCACCTCACACCTCCTCACAACACCTCAAAACTCGTCACACCTCCTCACAACACCTCAAAACTCATCACACCTCCTCACACCACCTCACAACACCTCAAAACTCGTCACACCTCCTCACACCACCTCACACCTCCTCACAACACCTCAAAACTCGTCACACCTCCTCACAACACCTCACACCTCGTCACGCCTCTTCACACCACCTCCTCACAACACCTCAAAACTTGTCACAACACCTCAAAACTTGTCACACCACCTCACAACCCCACACACCACCTCACAACCCCACACAACAGCACACACCACCTCACAACTTCTAAAAACTCGTCACAACCCCTCACAATCCCTCACCACACACTTCCTCACAACACCTCAAAACTCGTCACACCTCCTCACAACACCTCACACCTCGTCACACCTCTTCACACAACAGCACACACCACCTCACAACCCCACACAACAGCACACACCACCTCACAACCCCACACAACAGCACACACCACCTCACAACCCCACACAACAGCACACACCACCTCACAACCCCACACAACAGCACACACCACCTCACAACCCCACACAACAGCACACACCACCTCACAACCCCACACAACAGCACACACCACCTCACAACCCCACACAACAGCACACACCACCTCACAACCCCACACAACACCACACACCACCTCACAACCCCACACAACAGCACACACCACCTCACAACTTCTAAAAACTCGTCACAACCCCTCACAACCCCTCACCACACACCACCTCACAACCCCTCACCACCTCACAACCCCTCACCACACACCACCTCACAACCCCTCACAACACCACACACCACCTCACAACCCCTCACCACACACCACCTCACAACCCCTCACCACACACCACCTCACAACCCCTCACCACACACCACCTCACAACCCCTCACCATACACCACCTCACAACCCCTCACCACACACCACCTCACAACCTCACAACCCCTCACCACACACCACCTCACAACCCCTCACCACCTCACAACCCCTCACCACACACCACCTCACAACCCCTCACAACACCACACACCCCCTCACAACACCACACAACCCCTCACAACCCCTCACCACCTCACAACCCCTCACCACACACCACCTCACAACCCCTCACCACACACCACCTCACAACCCCTCACCACACACCACCTCACAACCCCTCACCACACACCACCTCACCACACCCTCACCACACACCACCTCACAACCCCTCACCACACACCACACACCACCTCACAACCCCTCACAACACCACACACCCCCTCACAACCCCTCACCACACACCACCTCACAACCCCTCACCACACACCACCTCACCACACACCACCTCACAACCTCACCACACACCACCTCACCACACACCACCTCACAACCCCTCACAACACACCACACACCACCTCACAACCCCTCACCACACACCACCTCACAACCCCTCACAACACCACACACCCCCTCACAACACCACACAACCCCTCACAACATCACACAACACCACACACCACCTCACAAACCTTCACAACACCACACACCACCTCACAACACCACACAACACCTCACAAACCCTCACAACACCACACACCACCTCACAACACCACACACCACCACCTCTTCAGCTCTTGCCAAATTCTTTTTTTTTTACACTCGCCCATTTTCCCTGTTTCCAATACAACTTCGAGATCGGACTGTTCACGTGCTGTCTAATCAACAAACTGCTGATCAGAAAAATCTAGTCCAGTATTGATCCAGACAAAATCCCTACTTCATTTTTGCCTTCAAGTTAAAATTACAGACAAGTGTAGTTCCGCACTATTCTGTAGTGTACAGCTAACAGTTAACTAACACAACATGGCAGCTTGTTTAGTTCCAGACATCAGACTGCGCTAAGAGGTGGTAGCTCAAGTGGTTAGAGCTCTGGGTCATCGACCGGGGTTCAAGCCCCAGCACCGTTGGGCCCTTGACCCCCAACCCACCCTGCTCCTGGGGTGCTGTATCATGTATCATGGCTGACCCTGCGCTCTCACCCCAACTCTCAAGCACAGGATATGCGAAGAAAGAATTTCACTGTGCAGTAATGTTTATGTGACAAATAAAGACGACTAAACACACTGCATTTAGCCACCTGTGTCTGGATCACCAAGCGCTGGCGGTGTAATAATAATAATAATAATAATAATAATAATAATAATAATGTCGGCTAGCTCTGAGGCTAACACTACACTACACCTCACATGACAGTGTTTACCTGCAGACTTTCATTTTCATCAATCAGGAGGAAACTCCGTCTGCGCTCCTTCTCTTCTTCCTTCGACTGACTAAGAGACACTTCTTCCATCTCCTTCAGTAACATCTCCGACATCTTTTTGACAGAATTGAAACCATTATAGATTAAACAGCATGTTTGTTGTCAGTTAGTGAAAATGCGCTGGATCTAAACACTTTACAGCACTTCCGGGTCCGAGGCCTGGCTGAGGCTCCTCGTTTTCTTCTTCTTCTTCTTTAGTTAGACAGCAGTAACAAAACAACAGCTTGGTGCATTACCGCCACCTATCGGGCTGCAGTGTAACTGGGTTAGTTTTTCCTTGAAATTTCATGCATTATTGCTTATAAAACGCATGCAGTTTTAATTTCATTAGTTTATTCATTTATTTATTTTTAAATAAACACGGTTTAGTGGTGTCTGCTTTGTAATTGTTCAGAACTGTTCATTTGTGAATGATGACCACATTTTACATATCAGTGCAGGCAAACTCACTATTCTGGAATATTTATTCTTTTACACACGTTACATCAGTCATTTTGGAATAATAATGATGATAATAATAATAATAATAATAATAATAATAATAATAATAATAATAATAATAATAATAATAATAATAATAATAATAATGAATTCACAATTATGTTATCAAAGTGTTGTTACACTGTAACGGGGCTCATAGCTGCAGAATTCACACCAGTTCATCACTGGACACTGCCTGACGAGCCCAGACCTTTTTGTCACTAATTTGTATACCTGAGATACCCACAGGAAGGAAGTTATTTTGAACCCAACTATATTTCAGATGCACTTGACCTTCAGTTCATCTTCTGGTTTGACTGATCATTCTGAATAAATCCTACAATCATCTAAAGACTGAAAATGTCTTGATTTACAAGCATCTCGGATGGATGAATGGATGGATGGATGGACAGGTGGATGGATGGATGGACATTTCAAAAACATGATGTGCTAAGATTACTTTACAACTTTCTTTGTTGGCTTGTGTTATTTGTGTGTTTTCACATTTGTTCCTCTTTAAATGAACAGGAGAAAGTCTTTCAGTCTATTATGCCACTGCATTCCACTTCCCCTTTGACCCTTGTTCCCATTGAGACCAATAAATGCAAGGATTTTTGAGTAACTGACTGATCTAAGTTCTGTCAGAATTAGTCTTTTGCTTGCTCTCACCTCGTCTCATTTACCTGAACTCGTTATTTTGTTTTATCAAGGTGTTATACAGAGGTTCAGTTTTAGAATCTCTTCCTTCCTCCACTGCCATTTGTGAGCTCATCTCAGGTGAACCATCAGATGAACGATACAACTAATTATCAACACATCTCAAACCAGGAGGAAAACCCACATGGACAGAGAGAACAAGCACAGAACCTTCACCTCAGGACCTGGACCTGGGAGGTTACAGCACCATGAAACATTAACACAACACCAGGAACACAGTAATATACTGCTACAGCAGGATGTAGACTTGGTGTGTTAATTACAACTCGGCCGTCAGTCTGAAGTGATAAACCCCCGTGTTGGCATCTCATGCTACTCCAGATGTCTGCTCCAGGTGGTGCCACAGAATCCAGCAAGTTAATGTGGACTCAGTACACTGCACTACACACAGAGACAAAAGCACAAACCGTGCATAGACACACACACACACACACACACACAGGCTACGGTAGATTTTTACAGTACAAATATAGCAAAAAAATATACTTCTCTTTAAACACACACACACATACACACACAAAGGATACACAAGTATATACAAGGATACACACATACAAAGTTCACATGCACACACACACACACACACACACACACACAAATATATGATAATAATCCAACACACAGATAAATAATAGAACAATATTACAGGAACTACAAATATGTCAGAAAATGTAACAATCCATAAAAAGACGTTCTTATGTTTAACAGTCAAGTGACTGTATACGTGTGTGTGTGTGTTCCTGACTGAAAGCTGTCAGTGCATGTGCATGCTAATTAATCTGACTAATAAAAACAGTTCAAGCTTCAACGTGATCGCTCACTCACACACACACACACACAAACACACAAGGGCTACTGTAGATTTATACAGTACAAATACAGCATACAATATAATTATCTTTAACCACACACACACACAAACACACAAAAAGGATACACAAGTATATACACACATACAAAGTTCACAAGCACACACACAAGGACTACTTTAGACAAGTATACACATACACATACAAAGTTCACATGCAGACAAAAACACATGCACACACACACACACACAAATGCACATACACAGATCAATAATACAACAATATTACAGGAACTACAAATATGTCAGAAAATGTAACAATCCATAAGAAGACACACACACACAGAGAGAGAGAGAGAGAGAGAGAGAGAGGCCGGCCAGCGCAATCCAACCTTGACTTTACAGTAAGATGTTTTCTCTGAGGCGGGACTGTTACACTGTGCCCACTAATACATGCCGGTTGTTGTAGTATGCGCTCGTGCCACCCTTCAAGAGAGCCTCCTGTAGAAACTCCATTTCCCATGAGCCTCTGCTCGGAGATCCTGCACTCCTATTGGCTGGCTGCTGCCCCCGCAGCCCCAGAGAATGAATGAAATTGAAATTGCTGCTTACATTAGGACCTTCATGTACAATACCGGGGATCTGCAGCTCTCACACATTCTATCATTCCGTGTCAAAAATGGCCACAGCAGTCCAGAACCCTCCGAAATCGTAAGTAAAACCTTATTTAATTTTTTTGTTGTAAAAATCCGGATTTTCGGAAGCACAGGACAGTCATTGACATGCTTGTAAATGATTCGCTAAACATCATTTAAAAATAATAATAAAAATAATAATAAAAAGTAAAGCCGGGTATTGTTAGGTGTAAAAATAGCATGAAGGAATTCGTGGCACGAGCCCGGGTTATTCTGGGATGGCGCACCGGCGATGCTGCGGTTCTGCGGTTCTCATGTGCGCATTTATGAGCGATATGCTGGAATGTTAAAGTGAGAAATTACGTGACCCGGAGGCTCGGTGTGTGTCACTGATGGACGTGAACTTGAGGGAGGAGGGATCAGGGAGCTTCAGCCGGCTCGCACCGTCTGAGAACTGACATGATAAAGCAGGCGTTGGGATTTTGTTCTGGGGTTTGTTCAGGGAAATGAATTGGTATGCCGAATGTAACCGGGGAAACTGGCGCGGCGCTTCATGTTCACGCGCTCGGTGATGGGGCGAATAAAAAAAAAAGAATAATGAAGTCTCACTGTGGATGAATCTGAAAGAGAGAGAGAAAGAGAGAGAGAAACAGTGCACTTGTTATTGCTGCTTTAATTTCCGAGACCGTTTTATGCTTAGCACCGAAAACGCAGCGCGCTCGAGCATCAGTTCACATTCCGTCAAGTTTCCCCTCAAATCCTTTGTGCAGAGAGAGATAGAGAGAGAGAGTGTGTGTGTATGTGTGTGTGTGTGTGTGTGTGTGTGTGAGAGAGAGATAGAGGGACAGAGTGTGATTTTCCGTGGGATCACCGCCAAGCCAAGTGCCATCGCTTGCTTTCTGTGCGTCCGGAGGCTGAGGAACCTTCAGCGCTATTTGTTTTTCTTTCTATGCATAGGTATTCCTTAAAAAAGAAAGAAAGACTCAAGCCTCTTCTCTTACAAAGGAACTGTAAACGAACACACGCCATGCATTCTCAGAAATCACCTGTACTTTTCCTTATTATATGTACACTACAGGGGTTAAAAGTATGTGCACCCCTGACCATCACACCCAGATGTGCATGCTGAACATCTCACTCCAGATTGATTCCCTCTGCTGTTCTAATGAGCTCCACTTCTCTGGAAGGTTTTCCACAAGATGTTGGAGTGTGGCTGTGGAGATTAGTGATCATTCAGCTACAAGAGCAATAGTGAGATCAGACACTGATGTTGTCAGAGTGAGGAGGTCTGGGGTTCAGTCGGTGTTCAGTGGGGTTGAGTCAGAGTCAGGACACTCGAGTTCTTCACTCCAGCCTTCACACACCATGTCTTCATGGAGCTGCTTTGTGCACAGGGACACTGTCAGGCTGGATCACGGTTTGGACTTAGGGAATCTATGAAGCTTCACACACAGAGACGTTCTGTACAACAGTGTGACTTCGCTGCAATAAACCCATATATGAGTGTGATGGTCAGGTGTCCGGAAACTTTTGGCCAAATAGTGTACCTTAAAAGCACAAAAGTAAGGAACACACAAAGGTCAGCACAAAGGTAAGGAACACTTTAGTGCCTTTTTAATTTGTAAGGCACTTTTGTGATTAGATTTAGAATCGTTAGGAATGAATACAAACTAGAGTTACTAGAGTTATAGGATATCTACTGTAATCTACTGCTTTGGATTTATATAGTATATATATATATATAATTTATATATATAGTATATATATATATATATAAACTCTCAAAAAACCAGCACCTTTTCTTGTTGCTGTGGTAGTAGCCTCAACGGTATACCTTTTGTACCTTGTGCTATATATACAGTATACACAATATGGCCAAAAGTATTTGCACCCCTGAGCACCACACCCATATGTGTCTCTTCCCCAAACTGTGTCCACAAAGAAGGAAGCACACAGTTGTACTATTATTTGGTGATTATTATTATTATTATTATTATTATTATTATTATTATTATTATTATTATTATTATTATTATTAATAATAATAATAATAGTAATAATAATAATTTTACACAATTTGGCTAAAAGTCTCTGGGCATCTGACCATCACATTTATAAATGGGTCTATTGCAGCACACACAGCTGAAGTCTGAAGCACACAGCTGTACAGAACATCTGTGTGTGTGTGTGTAGCTTTACAGTTTCCCTAAGAAGTAAGAGTCCAAACTGTGTTCCAGCATGACAATGTCCCTGTGCACAAAGCAGCTTCATTAAGACATGGTGAGTTGGAGTTAAGAACTCGTTTTGGGATTAACTGGAACACAGACCTTCAGAATATTTATTATAACAGCAGAGGGAATAAATCTGGATGTTCAACAAGGACATATAGGTGTGTTGGTCAGGGGTACACATACTTTTAGCAATAAAGGAAAGGTGGATAGAGTGTACTATTAAAATGGCTTAAGGCACAGGTTTTTCTCCTGTTCTGGAGTACCTCTTGTCCTGCATGTTTAGTGCGTTCACTGCTCTAACTCTAGATTCATCTAACCAGCTACTCAACTTCAGGCGTCTCCAGGTTTTACTCCTTTTATCTCCTGCTTTTCTCAGTTGAAATGTTGACCATTTGTTTTAAAACCATAGCTGGTGTACAGATACATTTTGCCTACTTGTTAGAAATCAGGCCTGAAAAACCTGAACGAAATGCACCACATCGCCCTACTTTCATGAACTCGTGTGTTTTTCTCTAATATAGAAGCGTTCAGAATGCTTACGAAATGAATGCAGGATGATGTGAAGCTGTACGTCTGGTGTGTGATAGAATGATAGATTTGGATGTTTTGGAAGATTGAGATGAAATGATTCCTGAGAGGATGTCTGATGATGCATTAACAGACATGTCTCCCTAAAATTGACAGCTTTTTAGAAGGATTTTCCACTGGATTAGTTGTCCTTTAATCTCTTTCCTTCCTTCCTTTGCTTTTCACTCATTCTCATTCTCAGACTCGAACGCTCTTGTGTTACGTTTTTTTTTTGCTGTTTGAATGGTGTAATGGTGTTTCTCCTGACTGGTTCTGATGTTGGTTATGTCCTACTCACATATCATTTAATCTGAAGCAGTTTTATCAGCTGATGGCTCTGATGCTTATATGTTTTGCATTAGTGTATCAGAGTAAGGAAAAGTATTTCTATATTCTGTAACTCCATAAAAGGGCATCGAGTCTCTCATGCCTGTGTCCACAGCCCCATATTTCTATTAACCATCGTCTTCATCTGCCCCCCTTTCCTTATTTATTTGCATAACATCATCTGGAATTTCTTTCAGAGGCTGGTGGGCCGTCCAATCCATCAGTTCGTTTTATTTCCCAGACAGATATTCTTTGTCTTCGTAATGAAGAAAGAGAGAGAGAGAGAGAGAGAGGTATTTTTAGCTCAATGACCTATTTCTCCAAAGCTACCTACCTAACTGACTGTCACTCATTGCACTGGTGTGAAGGTACCTCATGGAGAACCTTCCTCGTCAGTAGGCCACACACACAGCTTAAGTTCCAGCGCAGTGTCTCTGAGCAACTGCAGCGTGCCATGTTGCTGAAACTTCACTCAGGTTTGATTTCTCATGAAAACACAGTGAGAATGCGACAAAGACACACGATTTGTTGAATGCTAAGTTACAGAGGGAGGTGCAGTGCTAGTTCCTGGTGGTTCAGTGGAAATCAGTCTGACATGATTTTTAAAACCACTGGCAATTTGGAGCAGGAATATAGACAGTGACGTCTGGCCAGGATTTTAAACGCTATCTATCAGGAGCTTGAGGATGAAATTATAAGGGTTAAGTAATGAACTGTATCACAAGGTTGATGTAATGACATAATAAGAATGATGAACACACACACACACACACACACACTAATTTTAAAGTCTTTCTCTACTGAGCTCATGCTATATTTCTAACTAGCCAAACATAGTAAACAAACAAACAAACAAATAAACACTAAATGTACATTTCTGTCTGTTGTTTTACGTAATCTGTACTTTGACTGGACGAGGTGTGCTATTAGTGTCTCCCCCAAAGGGATTTTGATGGAAAAAAAAGACTTATAGTGTAAATAATCCACCTCGGTAGCATTTCTGACATGTGACCTGTCAGTGACCTGGGCTGGAAAATATCAGCTCACATGGAGCTCAAATCTGTCACTTTGTTTAATCACCTGACACCAGTGACACTGATAGATGATGGATCTAAAATGTGGGCTGGAAAGAAATCAGCCCCAGCCTTGCTCCTTACTACTTCATACCAGTCTCTTTTATGCAACCATCAGTGGTCCACAATAATCCACTTTAAGGTGTTTGTAAGGTCCAAACAATCTGGTTGGTGGTTGGTAAAAACCCCATACTGATATCTTTGGGTCGTTGAAAGCTAGCACATGTACACCAGCCTCATCTGGAGGTAAACAGTCTGCGTTGGTTATCAGGCTGTTTTTGTGTCAGGACTGGAGGTTGAACATTGCTTAGACTTTAGTGCAGACTGATGAACTGAACAGAGGCTACTCAATATTATGACTTAAAAAAAGAGAGAAACAGCTCTCCATTGGCTATTTAATCTGAACAGTTTAACAGCTGCTCCTTCTATTCTCTCAGCCGCAGCCTAAAGACAATATGTTCCTTATTATGCACCTGCACTCCACATTTTCACTATCATGGCCTTCTCTGTTTGAGTGTGTTACTGCGACGTATGGCGCGTGCGTGTGTGTGTTAGTCTGAATCAGACTGTGCATTCGGAGCTGTACAGCATTGCGCAGCACTGTGTGCGGGTCCATCAGGAGATTTATGGCTTCTTCACTTTGGCTGTTATTACGATGGACCCTCTCCCCAGGCCTTCATTATTAAACTGCCGAAGGAAGAAATATTCATCTCGCCTCTGACGAAGCAGTCCCACCGGCCATTTTCACGGGGGATCAGTAAGCATGGCCTTAAAAGAGGCCAGAAATGGCTGGGGAGAGACTGAGACCGGCCCGAATGAAAAGACGACGTGACATCATCAGAGGAAACGGACCTCTGAAGGGTGTTATACGGAGATGGGTTCAGGTGTTTGAGTCAGACATGAGAGGGAAGGCTGTGGTACAGTCAAACTTCACTCCCATTATTTTAGCTGTTTATTAATGGGGCATTTTATTTCTACACAGAAAACATTTCTTTAAATAAACCTGTCAGTGGATTCAATCTGACATCTTTCATGGTTTTGCTTTAAACCTGTTAAATTCAAGTGACCGATCACTCTGTAGTACAAAATCAATAGATCAAATATATATAGTACAAAATAAATAAATACAAAATAAACTTTAATAAGGATGTTGTGATTTACACCACATTAACACAATGAATCAATGAATCTGCAACACCAGCATGCGGTCCAGAGAAGCAGAAGATTACTAAAGTAAATCAGTGTGTGATGAGGAATCAAGTTATTGTCTGCAATGTGTGTTCTGTGTGTTTTAAATGATAGAGATGCCTCAGAGTTTCTGAGGCATTCTCTAAGAGTGAGTGAAATCGCAGAACAACAAACAGCACATATCATCATATTTCAGGACATTTTTTATAATAAATGATACTGTATGTATAAGAACGTTTAATGATACTTATTTAATGATGAAAAATAAAAATATAACATTAAATTGTTAAAAATTAAAAAAGAAAAAAAAAGATCACGATACTGTGATGTTATCTCGAAAGGGGACATAATTTATCATATCTCTAGCTCTAGTGGCCTTTAAATCCTGCAAGATTCCATTTTGCCTTGTGACGCAGGAGGATTTGATTGTAACTCAGATGTCCAGCAAGGTTTCAGACATCCTTAGACAGACTGACTGCTTTCACCACCACATTGATTAAACTTAAGAATAAAACATCTCTGTGTTGGGTTTGAGGCGTCAAAGTGTGTCATGGGTAGAACTGGATTTCTGTAATCACTATAGAAACTAGAAACTATGGCAACTACTTAACAATTTCCACCATAAATAAAAGGTTGAAGCTGTAAAGTGGAGATTTGGGCTCAGAGCGTCATCAGTCGGAGATCATTCCCATATAATTTGCAGATGTTCAGGTACAATCTGTGGTACTGCATGTCGTGTGGTTGCAGTGCTGGAGCTCGGATGACTGATTGAAACAAATCATGATTCAGCTCATTTTAATAGCGAATTGTTGGGACGTCATAACAAAGCAGCTTTAAGGAAACCCGGGTGTAGATTTAAATTCCTAATGAGAAGGCCAGAGGTGACACTGGTGAGGAAAACCCCCTGAGACAACATAAAGAAGAAACCTTGAGAAGAACCAGAGGAGCACAGGAGCACTGTGTACATTAGTGGGTTAATGTAGTGTACACTGATGATAAACTGTGTGTTTGTATGTGTGTGTGTGGGGGGGCATGTTTTAATATCCTGGTTATGGACCAAACGTCTTAAAAATACTATCCACCGTGTTATATTAATAAGATCTGCACAGAGAGGCGCTTTCTGCATGCGAAAGAGAGAAATGGAAAAGAAGTGAAAGGATCTGATTTGGCCGGGTATCTGAGGCGAGGGAGGGGTGGAGGTGATGGGCGAAGAATAGAGGGAGTGTAGGAGAAATGCAAAGGGCAGTGTTCAGTATAGATGGGGGATGGGGTGCACTGTGCCCTTCTGAGTACTAGCAATGTTATAGAAAAGCTCTGGAGGCCATCAGCCTTTACTAAAACCACAGCTGGATTGAACACATTCGCCTTCAGCCTTACCCTCGCTGACTTTGGTGCACGAGTCGTTTGAAAATGTTCAGGGTTTATTGTCAGGTCCAGTGTACAGTGTGTGGTGAAATTCATGTCAATATTACAACAACTGATAAACATATGAAATATCAAAATGAGTTATGAGTGAGTGCCAGGGTATTAAGGCTAGCCTTCTAATTGTCTGAGCTTAAAATGACCCTTTGGACTGGGTGATTTGATGACGTGTCATCTCCTGTCCGTCAGTCAGCTCTCCCCATCTCCCCATACTATCTAAAACTCTCAGTTACAGCGAAACAGGACGACGTAACTCCTATTAAAGCGCAGTCTGCCCTCTTCCACATACCTGAGCTTCTGATTGGCTAGTTGTCTCTGTGATTGACAGGTGAGAGAAAGTACACCATCCGTCAGAGAACTCCAGAGAACATGACCACCTCTGTTCCAGTGACTCCTGCGATTTGTGCTGGTGGTCTTTCTGTGACCTCAGAAAACAGGGAGTGAGAAACACCTACATGTGACTAGACAGGAAAAATACATCTGAGTGTCTATTCTACTATGGCATGTGGTATTAATAACAGACGAGTTGTTTAAAATAAAATAATGAGTAGTGTTACTGCATGTCTGTAGGAAAACATTGTAGATCTAAATTCTTCTTCACCTGGACATCAGTGTCATCTGTCCTCTTTATGTGAATTTGGGTTTCCTTGAGTTTTCTGGTTTCTTCCCAAATACATTCTGGTAGATGGCTTCACTAAACTGCGCATGAATGTGTACAACCTTCCTGGAACATGCAGAACCAGTATCACTGCGACCCTGACTATAATAATGTGCATAGTGAAGAGGAAATGCATGAATGAATGAATGAATGAATGAATATGAACAGATCTCCACTGTGAAGTGTGCAGTTAAACACACACACTGAACACTGTACTGAAAGTGTTTTTTTGTTTTTTTGTTTGGTAATAGACATGCTGGATTTTCCTGATGCAGACTTCTGGTCATTTTTCCGAATAATGACATCTTTGTCTTACTGCTAGCTGATGAATATCTCACACCTTCTGTGATTTTTATTGTCCTTCCGAAGTGAAAGAGCTCCGTGTAGTTCATCAAAGAGACGTATGGTCTTCTCTGGTGATGATTCATCTCCTCTAGAGGGAGCCCTCTAATTCTGTTAGGGAGAAAAATGTGTTAATTGAGACTAATTGCTGGTGAGGTTGTTGGGTGTCAGTCAGTTTATTAGAGCTTTGTATCGGTGTTCATATTCAGCTGCACTTCAACCTCCGTCCTCTTCAACAGCCCACAAGTACTAGGGTAGAGGAGACTGGTATCTCTCTCTATTCTTCTCTCTCTCTCTCTCTCTCTCTCTCTCTCTCTCTCTGTGTCTGTGTGTGTGTGTGTGTGTGTGGAGGATCTGACTTCTGCCTGGTAAGAGCTCAGTTTTTTATCCAAACCCAGCCCCTCATTTTTCCATGCGTAGTTTTTTCTGTTTTTATTTATTTATTTTTTTCTTTAGGCCATAGCAGTGCACCTGAACCTCCCTTTGTTTATGTCTGTTTTGTTAGAACAGGTGGGATTTTATTATCATCAGTTTTGAAATGTGATTCACACAAAAAGAAACAGGCTAATCAGAACTTGGCACTAAGTAGATCACTTTGACTCTATAGCCATATGAAAAATGGAATAATAATAATAATAATAATAATAATAATAATAATAATTATTATTATTATTATTATTATTATTATTATTATACATCCATTTCTCTGCCACTTATCTTAGACAGGGTCACAGGGGGACATGGAGCCTGTCCCGGGAGACTTAGGGCACAGGGCTACACACACACACACACACACACTATGCAGACATTTTTTTAGAGATGCCAATCAGCATCTCTAAACCACATGCCTGAAGGAAGAAACCAGAGTATCTGTAAATAATAATTATAATAATAATGTAGTTAATAGTATGTTTACATTATAGGTCGAACCTTTGAATCTGAACTGTGTGGGGTTGCACTGCAGTCATTTTCCTCCAGGTTTCCTTCAGGTTCTCCGGTTACTAAACACATGGCAGTAGGTGACTTGGCTGCTCTCCTCGGTGTGTGTGAGTGCTTGTGGTGCTACCGGTGTCCTGTTCGGGATGGATTCTCACCTCGTGCTCAGTGAGATCCACTGTAACCCTGACTGAAGATGAATGCATGAAGTTCATAAATTATATGAAGGAAAAAAAATTGTTTGCATTTTTTTTTCCAGTGTAAGTTTAAGCAAATGATTGACTTTTTCATAACCTTTTGTTTAAACCAATCTATATTTAGAGTCTGGAAATAACTCTATCTATTTAATATTCTATGCGTTTCGCAGCCTGATCATTTAATACTCACTAGTAATCAGTCTTTAAAGTGTGAGGAGGTCATGTGATATCCTGATATACTGAATATGAACAGGTTAGTTGATATAATTCCAGGTTAATATAAGGTTACGTATCGTTTCACCTGTAATGATATGATGGATATGATATAATGAACTCAGAGCACAAGCTCATTGGCTGAAGACGTTCACTGATATGTTTAAAGGTGCTCTTTTCTGGCTGAATTTAGCGCCGGCTCACTTTTCTGTTCGGAGTGACCTAAAGGAGGAAGTGGTTTCTGTGCTTTACCATGATGTTCTGTACAGAAAGAGAGAGCAAACAGAGAGAGCTGATGAGGTAATGTTAAATATGTCGTCTGATGAATCTGCTGCTTCTGTTTCCAGTGACTCTGGCCTATTTCCCCTGCCTTCTCCATTAAGCTATCCTCCATCATCCTCTGGAAAAGAGCTTTCAAGGGCGTGTGGCTATGGCGTAATGTAATGAGATTGTGCAGAGAAGCAACCAAACTGAGAGCGGCCATTTTCTACAGCTGTCAAAGTATTATTGAGAGCCGACTTGTGCCGATTGCGCTCTGAGTGCTGGAATGGAGGAGGGCAGGAGCGATGGGGTTTCCATTCAGATTGGGATGGGGAGAAGAGGGAGGGGCTTCGGGAGGAGCCTCACCACCACAGGGCTTTTTTTGTGTGTTGTGGCTTTCAACTTGCTGCTTTTTTTTCCACACGACACAACCTGCAACACAGAAAGACTTTTGTGTTTGTGCGTGATAAGAGTTGAAAGATGGAGAGTTTTCTGAATTCACACTTTCCATAATCAAACACTGCATTTACAGAGCCATCAGAACTCACGACTGGTTAGAAACCTCTTTAATTCTCTCACATTCCATGTATTCCATGCTTTTTCATGAAACTGTAGTTTAAGATTTCTTTAAGGCAAGACACTGTAGGCAATTCAGGATAAACTGCGTGTATAACGTCTTCCAAAATTCAACAAAACAATATTTATCTCAGTGGATTTCCTCAGAGCTGCTCATGAAAACTTTCAGCTCAGCACAATTACATCATCTCACATATCCTGTGTGGTGATTTAAAACACTGTGTGTCATTTCACTCAGAAACAATTTTATTTTCTATTTTCAGAACCAAAAAATATCCCTTTACAGATGATTCAGGAAATTTTAGATTTGTATTCAAATAAAAATCACTAGCGAAGGATATTGTAAAATGTCATATATTGTTGGACAGATGTTAGATTTTATACTGAAAACATCTGAAAACGTCTTAAAGGACAAAACATTTTTATGCTTAAAGACAGAAACACAGAAATGATTTTCCAACTAATTGCTCTGTAGACGTTTCTGAATATAAAATAAACTTTAAATTAATCATAAAAAATCAGACAAATAGTAGAATTATGGTTTTAATATGGATGCAAATTTAAAGATATTTTATGTAATTATCCAAGGCCTCATTTACATACATAAATGTCAATTTTTGATATTGATTGGATAAAGATTTTCTTGTTTTATTATCATTATATATTATTATATTTTTGGCATATTGTTGATAAATATTGTTATTATTAAAAATATTATTATTATTATTTTATTTTATTTTTTATTTATTATTATTATTATTTTTAAATGACCATATTCACCTGCAGGTTTTTTTTTTTGCCTTACGTGAACTAGTACCAGCTCTTATGTATCTCTGTGTGTCTGCGTGTGTGTCTGCGTGTGTGTGTGTGGTCTGGTTCTCAGCTCCCTGTACTGTTTTTCTGCTTTACCTTTTCAACACTCTGGATAAAAGCACCTCTGCCAAATAAACAAATCTAAATGTAACAGATGAACTGAAATAAATTTTATAATGTGCTGATGCCGTGTTTGGATATTTGATAGTGAGGGTGGATTGTGCTAGAGTGCTGGATTCTGCAAGACTGCACAAATAATCATTTTCACGTAATAAAGATTTTTAGCTTCATTGATCCAAATATGGAATAAAACACTAACAGTACTGTAGGAGCCGTGACAAAGCAGAGGGACATTTTACCCTCCCAAAGCTGCTTAATTCCCATTCCAACACAACCGGAAGTGTTTTAATCCTCATACACTGCAGCAACGTGTCAAAGAGCACAACCTTTAATTTATTATAGAATGACATGGAGAGATTTTCAAATCAATTCAACACTTTATAGATACATGCTTATGTTCTAAACAGCGATTCTCTCAGCACTCTTTCTCTCTGTCTGTCTCTCTCTCTCTTTCTCTCTCTCTCTCTCTGCTCCCCCCCTTTAATCTGTTGTTGAGGAAAAAATCACAGCTTGTTTCTGTGAAACAAGTCTTTTGTCTGGAAAACTTGGGCTGCGTCTCAATCAGCCCCTTAGCTCTCTAGGTGGTGAATGAGTATGTAGTGTACACGAGTTCAGGCGCTGGTGAGATTCCTGGCTTGCTACACACTGGGACACTGATGACTCAATTTTCTGCGACAAGGCGACATCCTCGTGCTGTAAACCCTCACGTTTATCTACAACACACAGGACACATATTTATCTGATGTTATTTTCTAACATTGGTTGAGGGTTTGCCCTTTTTTTTTGGAGTTGATGATGTCCAGATTTTCAGTAAGGGAACATAGTGAGCATTGATGCACCCTGGGTTTTGTGTTCCTTTGTTGGATTTTTTAGGGAGCAAATGTCGTTGTGCATTGGAAGGATTTTGCAGTTGAGAGAGAGAGAGAGAGAGAGAGAGAGGGCCCTTAAAATGGCCGTCTCCTGATCAGTGCCCTAACTGGTGAACTAGGGAGCTGATTGAGATGCAGCTTTACTGACTGTTTTTCGAGACACTGACATCTTACAGCACCAGAAAGAGTGATTTTCATTCTTTCTTGTAATGTACATGCTCAAATCACATGTTCACACACACACACACACACACACACCATTGTGTGTCCTATGAGTCCATGTGAACAAGCTTTTACTATAGAAACAAAAACATAAGTGCATTAATATACACCTTGCGGCCAGCTCTAGTCTCTGAGGTTCTGTTATAGAAAATGAATCAACACCTTGACTAATCAGATTGGAGAATTCAGCAGTGCTGTGATCAGGCATAACATTATGACCACCTGCCTAATATTGTGTTGGTCCCCCTTTTGCTGCCTTAACCTGTGCCTGACCCGTCATGCACTGTGTATTCTGACACCTTTCTGTCAGAACCAGCATTAACTTCTTTGGCAATTTGAGCAACAGTAGCTCGTCTGTTGGATCGGATCACACTGACCAGCCTTCACTCCCCACATGCATCAGTGAGCCTTGGCCACCCATGACCCTGTCACCAGTTCACAACTGTTCCTTCCTTGTACCATTTTTGATAGATACTGACCACTGCAGACCGGGAACACCCCACAAGAGCTGCAGTTTTGGAGATGCTCTGATCCAGTCGTCTAGCCATCACAATTTGGCCCTTGTCAAACTCGCTCAAATCCTTACGCTTGCCCATTTTCCTGCTTCTTACACATCAACTGGCTGATTGGTGTATATTTCCACCTAAAATACTGAGGAGATTTTTATTGAATCTGGATCGTTTATTTATTTATTACTTATTTGCTGTTTATGTGGTGAATGATTGTCTTTAAATTTAATTTATGTGAGTAAAGTTAAATTAATGCAGACTTGTGAAAGAATAATGATGATCTGATAAAATTTGCTGAAGTAATTCCCCAGGTCTACATAAATGTGCTTAAAAATCCTGATTTCGTGATGATAATTTTAGTCAGGATCATATGCAGTTCTGGTGTATTGGCATGCTTTTAAACTGTGTCCAAAAAACCCCCACAAAAAAAAAACAGTTGAGCCATCATTTTAAATACTCTCTCTAGCAGTTAACTCTATATTGCTTTTAGCAAACTGGACCCCAGACAGTAGTTTAAGCTTGTTATGGGTCTCGTCCTGTATTGCTACAGCAGTGAAATAAAAACCAAATCACAAGGTTCAATACCACTGGTCAACTGTTAAAAACCAGCACACGCATGCATTTACATGCCGCAGCCCAGTGTTCAGGCTCTCCACTCCGAGCACATGCGTAAGGAGGAGAATTAACACTCCAGTGTGCACACAACACGCACGCACACACACACACACACACACACACTAAATTTACTCTGGGCTTCAGTTCTCTCTTGTTCCTCTCTTACCTGCATTCTTACTCTTTTCTCACAGAAACACCACAAACACCAACGCAGTCTGGCATTTTCTTATAGAAATTACTTTAAGGTATTTCAGTGGAATGTCATTAGCGACGTCTATAACAGCAGCTGAATGTCTGACTTCACGAATCACAGCACAAATTTTTTCAAGAGCAATTATTTTTTTCTTCTTCTCAATCTCTTATCATGTTTCTGTCTGATTTTCCTTCCAGGCAGTCGAGTGGAACAGTCATAAAGAACAGGTACGCTTATTACACTGCATGCACAGATACTAGCTAGTGACACTGCTATGCATCAGAGCAGCCTAGCGTTAGCAGCCACACTAGCTATGTCAACGGGGTGGACAAATCATAAATCCAGTGTGCAAGTGCCAGTGTGCTCAGTCTCATTCTTGAGGGAATGTTAATGACTCGGTTAAAGAGTGATAGATCATATAATGTAATAACAGACAGAAAGCTAGCTAAGTGCAGTTAAGTGCATTAAGACCAGTATATCACATAGCACTCTGACAACAAGTCAACATGGATCTCTTCATACGTTTAACAGTCAAGTGACTGTATACGTGTGTGTGTGTGTGTTCCTGACTGAAAGCTGTCAGTGCATGTGCATGCTAATTAATCTGACCAATAAAAACAGTTCAATCTTCAACGTGATTGCTCACTCACACACACACACAGCAGTAACACTATCAGCACTGTGAAGTGAGTGTTTCGGTTTGTGTAGTGATTTTAACAATAGACATTTTCACTGCAGCTTTACTGCATGATTGTATAATTAGATCCCTAAAGAGTGAGAGAAGAGAAGTGTCTAGAAAAACTCCCTGAGACAACATCAGAAAGGACCTGGTCTCTAAAGAGAACTTCTGGGTGATGGCTCATGGGATTATAAATCATTACGGTGTTACAGCTGTAGACTCAGAGCAGTAAAAGTGTTGAAAAGAAATGAACAAGTTATCAGTTTCCCCTGAAGTCAGAGTGAGACAAATAAACTGTTTATGTTGTGCAGATCTTTAGGGTCTCCATGTGGGACTATCCACAACAGCAGAAGTGCAGAAGCTCCAAGCAGAAGTGCAGCAACAGGATGAATCACTCAGGCGTTATATTTAAAGAGAATGAAATACAGGATGAAAACTTCTGCTCTGTGAAAGTCAATAAGGAATAAGGATTGGGGCTTTTCCTGTTTTTATTTAGTTGTTGAAACTCTGACAACCAAACTGTCTGGACATGAAATCTGCTCGTCTTGGGATGATTTTTTTTGTTGTTGTTAAACTAAAGTACTCAAGAGAGTCAGGTGGAAACAGTGGAATGGTGAGGTGGGTGTGTAATGAGTTTCAGGGTTTTCTGGAGATGTCACTGCAGGAGACAAAAAAATACCACACGAATAATACTCTTGTAAAAGCTGAAGTTTTTCAGCAAACAAGAAAGATTCACAAAAGAAGAAGAGGCACATTGTCAGATTTACAAGAGTCATAAACACTGATTTTCTTCGTATTTGTGTATATATAAGTGTCATAAACGCCAGTCGGCTGTAAATTACTGGGTGTGTGCACGCAAGAGCTTGACTTACCCTTGGTGACGCCAACAAAAAATTTGAGTGAAAAACACAAAATGACTCCTGAGCAGATAAAAAAAGAGGCAGAAGTTGAAGAACTTTTGACTCACATCCAGGAAAATAATAAAAAATGATATTGCTGTGCATCCAGTAAAGTCACAGCACCAGAAAAGGCCAAAATATGGAGAGAACATACACTGTGTTGAATTCAGAGTTAATGTCCTGTGGGTGTAGATGAGGTCAAAAGAGAGTCAAAAAGTGTTATTGCTAATCAACATAGTTTCTCTGTAACTGGAGACCAAACCATGACAAAGCTTGCCATGACAAAGCGAATAATTAGGCAGCTTCATCCATCAAAGAAAAACCAGTCTTGAGATATCCGTTTCCTCCTGAGGGCATCATGACCACCACACATCCTCATTCTCTACCTCACCATTTCACCGTAATGGCGTTTTAACCTCATGTCATTTATACTGTACATGTTGCTTTGCTTCACTAATCCTGATTTAGTTTCTCTGTATTTGGCTTTTCACTCATAATAAAATAAATCTGCTCTTGCTTCCACCTCCTCCACAAATCCCTGACAGTGAGGAAACCGAAAGACTTGACAACACGCTCAGTTTAGAGTCGCAGGTCGTCTCCTGTCGACTCTCCTTATCAGCTCACATACAGGGTTTCAGTAGGGTTCAATTCAGGGGTCTGTGAGCATTGAACCTTTTTTTGGATTTGTAAGTTTTGTCCATACATATGAATTTTGGACCGTTGTCCTTCTAGAAGATCCAACTGTGACCCAATTGTAGGTTCTTGGCAAATGCTGCCAAAGTTTCACTTAAAGTCCCTGGTGCCTTTGGGGCTTCTGGAGGAAAAACAACCGCAACATCACAGATCAGCCACCATACTTAACCATGGTGATTATCTTCTCATGTAAAACCATTCTTCTTTTCACTCCAAGCCCAGTGCTTGTTGCCAAAAAGTTCTATTTATGTCTCATTTGACCACAGAACCCAGTTCCAGTATCGTCTAGCAAACTGCAGACACTTATGTTTGTGTTTAGATAGAAGATTTTTTTTTCCTCACACACCTTCCAAATAGTTTGTTTCTGTGGAGGTGGTGTCTAACTCTAGATTTCAAGACTTGTTGACCCCAAAATGCTGCCATCTTCTGCACATCTTCAACTGTAAACCTTGGAGCAATTCTTCTCTCTAACCGTCCTCCTCGCTTGTGGGTGCAGTTCCCTCAGAATCATGTTACACAACTTTATTTTTGTATGAAAACGTTTCAGTTTCTGCAACCCACAACTTTTACTAAAGCATATGATGCCGTATGTTGGTGGAGAAGGTTCTTTAAATGAACCCCGTATTCTAATGTTACTGCTGTAAATACTTGATTTGTGGAAGAGTTAAGCTTAGCTTCAATCTTCAAAATTAATCTCATAAAATTAACTTAATGGTTTAGGATTGGATTAAATTAACCTTCATTTGGCTGATGATATTTTACACTTCAAGTGGGTTTAACTGGCTAGCTAATGGAACCTGTATTCAAGTAGGTAATTTTAAAATATGTGAGTCTCACACACTAATTGGAAAGCTCTTCCATAGCTGGAACCCTCTTCTATAGTCTTCATTACTGTAGGTACTCATAAAGAGCCTGCACATTTTAATCAAAGCAGCTGTGGAGGCTCATAAAAGACCAAAATTTTCACTCTTATTCTGTGGTGCGAGACCATTTAGTGTTACAGGTAATTAGTTGTGTTTTATGGTCATTGCAACATTTTACTAGAAGCCAAAGAAATGTGGATGTGAACAGACATTTGGTTATGGTAAGGACTCTGGATACTGTTTTATGAACTAGAGCTTATTCACAAAAAATAAACAATCAAATAAATAAATAAATAAATAAATAAATAAATAAATAAGGGTCTTAAGCTCCTGACTCTCATGAACAATCAGTATTAACCAAGATTAAATCATGTTTATTAAATCATGTCTTCACCCTTGTGTTTCTCTCTAGCCTGGGTGAGGAGTTTTATCGTGAGGCGATTGAACATTGTCGAAGCTACAACGCTCGTCTGTGTGCTGAGCGCTCCATGCGTCTGCCCTTCCTGGACTCACAGACTGGCGTGGCACAGAGCAACTGTTACATATGGATGGAGAAGAACCACCGAGGCCCGGGTGAGTGTCTGCATGCTGGTGCCTCTTAAAGAGACATGAACTGGGTATTAGACACCCGGACAAGAGAAGTACTTCTTGAAAGCTTTGAGTTTGCTGAAATTCTAAGTATCCTGGTCAGGGTCTTGGTGGACTCAGGAACATTCTCAGGAATATTAGGTATGAGGCAGGAAAGCCCTGAGAAATTTGTGAACTCATTCACATCAGGAAGAACTTGGACAACCCAGAGAAGCCCATTTTTAATGCTATGAATTATCATTAAATAGCTATATAACTAACAGTCCTAGCAAGCACCCAAAAGCATTTAAATTAGGTAGGTAGCTAACGTTACCTTTTTCTTATCATCTTATCATTTTCTTCATCGTTGTTTAGAAATGCATTCTGATTAATGTATTAATTCTGTCAACTGTAGACATATAAAAAGTGTGAACTCAAGCAGCTTTTCACCAGATGACTTATTTACTCTTACTTAAGTTCTTTACTTGACTTGAGTGAATGATTATTTTAGCAGCAGTGCTTTCACTCAAGTCCCCGTGTTTTGTTCTCCTTCCTCACTGTCAGCCATCAGAGAAATTCATTCTGTAGTCATTTCTTCTGAAAAAAGTGTCAAAATCCGACCACTGCTTTTCAAATAAGATGCGTTCGGGATATTAATTGATGGCTTTTGGTGGCAGTTTGACATCATCAAACAAAGTGCTGTACTTTTTCTGGACACAATCATTTCTTTTAAAGCTTCCTGTAAAATCTGTCGAGTTGCACAGTACTGGCATGAGAGTAGAATCATTTTCTCTGCTTAGTTGTACTTAATGGATTATAGAATATATATATTCATTCAAATTGGGACTGAAGCGCAGGTTCATTTGTTCGATCCTGAGCTTGTGCTCCAGTCTGTCTGGGTTTCATCGGGGTTCTTTTCGGTTTTCCTCTCACCTTCACAAACACATGCACATCGACTGAAGCACTTCACTGAAGATGACTGGATAAAAATGTTTTTACATGTAGCTTTGTTTTGTATTTTCTATACTCCAGGAAGAAACTGGAGTTCTCTGAAGACTTCTGATTAGTAATTGGTGTGTTTTTGTGTCTGGGCTTCAGGTGTGTCTCCAGGGCAGCTGTACACGTATCCAGCTCGCTGCTGGCGTAAGAAAAAACGGTTAAACATCCTGGACGATCCACGTCTGGGACCCATCGAGTTTAAGATAGGTAAGAGACGGACCCTGTCTGCCTGATAAAGAGAATGTGGTTTAGTGGCTGCAATGATTTTGTAGAAGAGGATAATTTAATGAGCGACTGCAGGGACATACAGCGAAAGACACATTACTGAAAAGCTGTTTGCATGTGCTTAAAGTAATTGTGGGAGTATTGATGTGTGTGTGTGTGTGTGATCAGACTACGAGTCTGCCCTGAAGAAGGAGGGAGGTGTTCCTGAGGGTCCCGTCCTTGAGTCTCTGCTCAGTGGAGAGCCTTTAGATAAGAAAGTGGAGACGAAGGAGGAGGAGGCCATGAGCGAGTGTCAGGTGAGAGAAACAAAGCCTTTTTTTGGAGGACATTAGAGGAGACAGCACCTCAATATCAGAAAAAAACGACTAGGAATGAATTAAATGTGAGCTAAAAAATATGAGTGCTTGTTCAATCTATTCTAATGTTTTTTTTTTTTTTACAAGGACACAAAATTAACAAAAACATTCTGACTAATCAAAATATTTAATTAAATGCACAATTAAAACAGATTATATACACATACACACATTATGATTCCATCACCTCCATTTAGTTTCTTTTGGCTTCACTGAGCTGTGTGTAAGATTATCAGGAAATATAACTAAAAATAATAATCAGGTGCTGGATCAGGTGCTATTTTCTCAGCTGTTAGATAATGAAGCTGGAATCTGCACTGTTAAATTATACCAGATTTTCAGTCAATACTGCAAAAGTTCCACAAAGACCAATACATACAGTTAGTTGCATTCTCTATTATATATCTTTCTGTTTTATTAGTCATTTTTAAAAATGTCTCTTGCTTTAATGTTACATCATACAGTACGATGGTTAAAAGCTAAAAATGTATTTCCTATCCCAGACTAGATGTGAATTGCAGTGTGTTTAGCGGTGGTGGTCTTTTGAAAGCACTATCTTGAATTCTTAGATTCAGTATTTGAGTAAACTCCAGGCAGGTGAACTACATGCAGGTGATTTAAATAATCTGAATGATGCACCTAAAAAATCATCTTAAGCAGATGCAGAACCTGAGTGAATAGGAGCAATATTTTCATCTCAATATTGATAAAACCTTTGGACTTAAGTCACGGCTCTGAATGCGAGCCCATGTGCTTATCTTTTCTCTCTCTCTCTCCCTCTCTCTCTCTCTCTCTCTCTCTCTCTCTCTCAGCCACCTTTAGCAGATTAAACCCTGCATCATTCAGACCTGCAGATGTTTTAACAGACCGCACACTTTTGCACTAGCTATGAAAGTTACACAGCATGTGATGTAAATAAATCCTATATACAGTGTATGTGGTGGACTGGAGGATTCAGGCAACTGAATTTGTTCTCATTCCGGTCTTTTCTATAATTATGACATATTCTCAGTGTCATGGCCAAAAGCTGCATTATTTCTTACCCTCTGCAATTTCCAGACATTTTCAGCTCTATGTTGTTTTCTTGATTTTTTTTTCCCTTCTGTTTTTTCTTCACTAATGTTAGCGTAACTATGGTTTAGATGTTTATCGGTTTCTATTAACACGCGAGCCTTCTTCTGACTCGTCCTGCCTCACCTCCTCTGGTGACTGCAGCTTTCCAGGATTTAAACTTTGTTGTGAATTTACACACTTCATTCAGATAAATTATGATTCAATTTCAGGGTAAGAGTGCAAAAGGAATGAATCAATTATAGTAAAATAAAAAAAAAAAAAAAAATAACAATAAAATGCTTACTGCAGATGAATGCCAAAATTATTATTATTATTATTATTATTATTATTATTATTATTATTATTATAGACAACACTTTATATTATCTCTCTATAGTATGTATATATCTATATGGCATTACCACAGTTCCTCAGATCAACTATGATCCCCAACCCTTTGTGTGTGTGTGTGTGTGTGTGTGTGTGCGCTTGAACAAGAATTGTATTGACAGCTTGGAGACACTGCAAGTGGGCACACATTTCATGTGCATATTGTGAGTGTGTGTATGTGTGTGTGCAAGTCATCACTCAGCACAGCCTTGCCTTGTTCCTTACACACATAGCTGCATGCAGACACACACACACACACCAGACATGACATCTATCCCATGGGTCGACAATTAGCCAATTTGCACCTCAATTAAGAGGCACTCTGCAGACCGCAGGCTGATCTGGAAGAGGACCTATGATCCTACATCTTGTCTCTCTGCAGGAAGGAAACTCTTGTGAGCGTCTCTTCCCCTGCAGGCTCTGCTTTTCTCTCAGGACTCCGGTCCTGCTCAGACTCATGCTGCCTCTATGCTTTAATAAGGGCTGAGCGATTTCATTTAACTTCCATTGAACTGCGAGTTACACAAGATGTGTCATAATTATTACATAACAGACTGAACACAAATATTTGGAATGGTTAAAATTACTATGTGTTTATTTCATTTGGCAGACACGCTTAACCAGAGCAACTTACATTTAGCTTATTTATACAACTGACCATTAATTTCTTTGCTTAGGGGCCCAGCAGTGGCAGCTTAGTGGTCCTGGGACTCAAGCTCACAACCTTCTGACCAGTAGTTCAACACATTAACCATTGAGTTACCACATGATTATGAGTCCAACCACATTCTCCATCTGAATAATCAGTCAAAATTAATTAATTAATTAATTAATTAATTAATTAATAATTATTCATTCATTCATTCATTGATCTTCAGTAAATTTTTTGTCCTGGTCAGGGATCCACAGTCTATCAGGAACTTTTATTAGACTTACTGATCCTCCTTTTGGGGCTTTTGGAGGAAACCAGAGATCCCAGAGGAAACACACACACACACACACACACAGGATGAAGATGTGAAAAAGGAAGTGCTGAGTTTAGTCTTGGGAGTAATATTTCATCACTTAATCCTTTTAGACTCAGAACCTCTTTAATTGTGGAACAAATCACAGGCTCCACTGGTACACTTTATTTAACAAAAACAGTTTACAAATATTAAATAATATTACAGATAAAATAATATTTTATTAAAGCTGATGTTTTTTATTATTATTTCTGAGCTTTGCACTGAAGGCAGACTTTTTTTTTTAATATTAAACTTCATCAGAAAATCATTAGATTCCAGTTAGCATTGTTTAATTAATAATGTTTTTTTCAATTTCTTTAACAATTTAGTTGAAGCGAGCTGTAAGTGTAGCACAACTCTGGATTATAAACACCTGAGCAATTAAAAAAAAACCTGTCAGTCACATGACCCAGCTGTTCCAGGTGTTTAACACATCAGGATGTAAATATGAGAAGTTCCCATCTGTCTTCTCATGTTCATCCTGGGGTTGATCTCAAACCCAAATGTCTTCGGTGTAGAGCAGAAACAACAGAATTAGCCTCGCTGTTCCAATACTTTTGGATGGGGGGTTGTATGTGCTGGTGCAGTTAGATAAATGTCACCTTTTGACTAATAAGCTTCTAATAAAGGAGAAACATCTGCTGTGTTTAAATAACAAGGAGTCATTTTTACTCAGGTCTATATTTTTACTGAGACAAACAGAAGATTACTGTGTGATCATGCGCTTTTTGTGTGTGTGTGTGTGTGTTTGCAGAAGCTGCTGGTGGGAGACTTTCCGCATGAGCTGGACGTGGAAGAAATGGAGGAGGACATGCCTAAGCGCAAGAACCGCACCAAAGCACGGGTACATCGCAAACAAACATACAAACAAACAATCAAACAAACAAACACAACACAGTGACACTCGGCGCTGCGCTTGTCGTGCCACACGTGAGGCACACACTTTCTCAGTCAGGCAGTAATCCACAGAGCTGATAGTTTATTAAGTCTGTTCTCTCGTATGTGCGAGGGCACAGAAAGTGAAGCATGGTGTGTTTAGTCCCAGAGCTGGAGATACTTTCTGTTGTTGATGTTGATTTGACTTAACCCCGGTTTCAGAGTAAGGAGACTGTCACATAATCGTGTTCATCTGCAGTTAGCGGTCCACACACACACACAGACACACACACACCCAATGATCCATAAGTTTGCCTGAAGAACAAAGAAAGCTGTGCAGCTGCGACTAGAGGAAGATCTCCGAAAGCGTCAGCAATTTGTGTGAGAATTTCACACTTTTACTGCTGTTAACTGGGAAGAGCTCCTGCTCTCAGGCGTTACACCTACCGTAAGCTGTGAAAGGTTCTGGGTATGTCTGTGTGTGTGTGTGTGTGTGTGTTTCCCAGATGTTAGGAACTCAAGACATTGTGGGGACATTTTGCTTCTCCTTAAGTGAAACAATCATTCAATGCATTCAATTAGCTTGTAGTTGATTAAATTAAAGTTCAGTTTTATGTGGAGTCTTAAGCTGTGTGTGTGTGTGTGTATTGCTCTGTGCTGAGAGAAGCTTTCTATTTGTTTTTACACTAAATGATTTTATATAAAAAAGAGAGAGAAAAGCTAGTTCTGGGAATAAAACCCATCACATGTTGCTGTGATCAGGATTTTTGACTATAAAGTATTTTTACGTATTCAGAACCAAATGGAGAATCTGACTGCTTTTGGAGTAGTGCCTCAGCACTCCATAAACCTCATGTAAACTCTCACTAACTGAATGAAATTTCCTCACTAGCTGAATGTTGCTCATTTTGGAAACAGGTTTAATCCATTTTTAATAAGATATCTGCTGTCCCCCCCCCCCCTTTTTCTTTCACCTTTTCCAGGTAACACATATTTAAAATGCTTGAACTGCTAGTTTTGTTATTTCTAGTTAAGAGACATCCAAAATCTTTCAGTTGAGGAAAGTCAGAAGGTTTCAGAACTATATGTAGTAGAAAACTTCCCCGTGTGAAGGCTTTTCCTCGGCCTCTTACACAAAAGTGCGTGTAGGGGTGGTGGTGGTGGTGGTGGGGGACGACAAAAAAACACTTTTCATATTCATATGTATTTACAAGTATATCTTTAAACGCTGAACATACTGAAACGTAGAAACTAAAGGGTGATTAATTGGCATGTTAACGTTTGTGCAGTATTTAAAAAGCATCATGTCCAGCAGTGTCTGAGTTCTTTTTAACATTTAAGTAAACTTCAGCACATGACCATTTACACACTGAAACAGATAATTGATGAGAACGTTAAAAAGCATTTCAGTTCTGATGTATCGTACACAAATCATTTTAAAGTAGACTTTTCTGTTACTAAGCTAGATCCAGTACTGCACTGAACCTGTATTCAGTTGAATTGATTTTTTCACATTAGTTTATGGCATTGAGAAGCCAAACCCCAGAATGTGAGAAAAGATTTTTTTTTTTGTCTCCACAGGCTTGTGGTGTAGGAGGAATGAGGAAGAGACAGGAACCGGCCTCCATAGAGGACAGAGACAAGCCATATGTCTGTGACAGTGCGTATCACTGCGCCGCCGTCTGTCTGCTGTGTTATAAATGAATTTAACGTTTTTATCCTCTTACGGTTACGGTGACTGTTTATTATCTCCCAGTGCGTCTGAGCTCTCTGTGATTGATCAGAAGGTGATTAATTTTCTATCACAGCAGATCAGACCGCAGAACACCAGCTCCAGTTTTAATATTATAGTTAACTTGTTTTTTTTATATTTTTTTATCATTATTGTTACTATAGTAACAGTTCATTCTCAGTGACTTGTGTGGCAGATGAGGAGTTGGTGAGGTGAAGTGTTTTTTTTTTGTAAGGAGTTATTTATTTCATGTTTATGGAAGGAGTCTTTTTTTATCTGAGGTAAAGCTATTTCTCTGTAACGTGACATTAGATGGAAGTCAGAGAGGCTGGAGAGAGGAAACTGACATTTATAGCTGACTAGAACATACCAATTAACAAGTAACTCAGCTCTAAAGCAGGCGTGGTTCTTAAATAAATTGTTAGGAATTGTTGGCCAATTGCTGTGGTGTAAGAGGAATAAAACACACACATCACAGCATGTATTTTTCTATAACAGTTCACCTCGTAGAGTTTTATTCTGACTAGCCTGATCGACAAAATTATAACAAGGTTATAAATGGTTCATTGGTCTGTGGTTTTGAACTTTATTAATATCATTTGTCTGCATTGTTCATGTGTGTGTGTGTGTGTGTGTGTGTCGTAGTCTGCGGTAAACGCTACAAGAACCGCCCGGGTTTGAGTTACCACTACACTCACACACACCTGGCAGATGAAGAGGGTGAAGAAGACTCGGAGCGCCACACGCTACCCTTTCAACGCAAGAACAACCACAAGCGTATGTGTTACACACACACACACACACACAAAAACACATGTACCACAAAGTATAGACACTTGTCTAGTGTAGGGTTACTAGAGTTCATTTAGACTGTAGAGGAATTTCTCATATTGTAATACTGAAGCATGTTTCTGATGCAGCGCTGCCTTGTGTGACCTCAATGCAGTGTCCTTGTGCATGCACACATTTACCTCCTAGAGTTAATTGGCTGAGCACCAGGGTGAAAGTGTGTGTGTGTGTGTGTGTGTGTGTTTAAAACAGTTGGCACTTGTTGTGGTTGTCTGAAACAAAGTAATATGCAGTGTGTTTATAAAGGTGTGTGTGTGTGTGTGTGTCTGTGTGTGTGTAAGAGGACACACATTCTGCTGCCCTCCCAACCTCCCAATCTCCCAGGTTATGCACACACTCCTCATCCACAGCACACCAGGAGCGATATCATTAATAAGAGGAAGTTTTAATGAAACCTCAGCCATACATTATTCATGCAATATTTCAAGGAAAAAAAAAGAAGAAAAAAAAAAAGAAACGTCTAGACACGAACATGATGCCTAGACACGATTCGAGCTGCACGATGAAATATTGGAGCAGGACCAAATCCACATTCTCATTCTTTTTTTTTCTCTCTGTCTTTATTTCGTTTTCTCCAGCGCCTCGCCTCACCCTCTCGCACTTCTCTCCTTTTTCAATCAGTTTGATAAATGACAGATTATTCTGCCAAGAGATGAGATTTTGGCTCTCCCATTTTCTCTCTCCTCCTCTCCATCTTCCTCGCTGTCTCCTTTCCTGTCTTCTTCTTTCCTCCCAATATGTTCCATTCATTCCCCTTCTTCTGTTGGTTTTTTTCCCCTCTCTCCTTTTCTCAGACTCATCTCTTTCTCTTTTCTGCCACTCCTCTTAAATCTCTCTCGATTTCTCCTTCTCTGTCTGTCTGCTGCTGTCAATCTCTCCCTCTCTCTCTCCCTCTCCAATCCTCTTTCGCTCCATCATCTCTCTTTGCTTTTGATTTAAGATTCATCTATCCGTTATCTGTATTCTGTCTTTTTTCCCTACTTTTTATTTATTTCCATGGATGAAATGAAACCGGTCGACTGGAGATGAGAAACTGCATTAAAATTCATGTCTGCTCATATTCTTTTTCCTATGAGGCGCTGAGGCTTTGGAGTGTGTGTGTGTGTGTGTGTGTGTGTGCGTGTGTGTTTCGGGGGTGGTTTGGGTGGGCATTGATGTGGAGGGATGGGGGAGGGGGAGGGGAGGTTGGTGTTTGCTTTAGAGGTCGCCCCTCTAGATGTGCACCTGAAAATTGGATTTTGTGACTCGGGGAGATCTAGTTAAGAACCTAACCCTTCCCCCAACACTCACGCCCTGACACACACACACACACACACACACACAGCACCCCACGATGGCAAAAGGTGTAGATTGAGACTTGGGTTGTGGCTTATGGAGAAAACCATACAGACAGAGAGAGAGAGAGAGAGAAAGACTCTCAGCTTATTTCTGTATTGTTATAATTATTTATTCAGTCTCCGTCTCCTCCCTTTCGTCTCTTCCTTTCTATCTTATTTCACTCTCTTTTCCCTTTTCCGTTCTGAAAAACATATATTTACGATCTTCTGCATCACTCGACTCTGTTTTCGTGGCTGATTGTGTCGTACTACAGACGCTGATAAACAAACAGCACCGAAAACTCAAAATGGCTCCCACACGCTCACACACAGCAAGTGAGAGGAATAATAGAGCTCCATGATTGCAGGTCTGTTTCTCAGCTCTGATGGTAATGACACAGAAACACACCTGATTGGAACAGTTAAAGGCATAACAGCATCTGTTCCTCGAGTAAAACTCTAGCCTGAAACACTTACAGAAATATTTGTGTTGTGTTTTGCAATTCTGATGCTAATTTGTAGGTTGATGCTGTATTTTCATTGTTATTGTCATAAGGTAGTGTTTCTGAGTGTTCATAGTCTCGACTCAAACTAGTTAGCGGTCTACCTGACGGTGTTTTGACGACGGGATTAGCATGAAAGTTTGGAAGGTTTGGAAGCTGATCTGTTTGTGAGTAGATGAGAAGGTAAGAGAACTGGACAGACTAAAGGAATAAAGTACCGTTGCGTCGCTCTCTTGATGTAGAGATGAAGCGAGGGATAAACCCAGTCAGTGAAAACAGAGCGACATGGTGATGAAAGATTAAATAAAATTTATTGAACATCAACAAAATATTTATATTCCTTAGAAATATATTAATAAGCACGGTGCTCAGACTGGGTTTTTCCGTTAAGTGTGTAATGGACATGAGACTGCAGTGAGTTAAATTTCAGGCCTGATGCCATTTCACCTGCCAGTCAGGTATAAAGTGAAATTCTGAAGTGTTTACAGAATTACAAATCTCACATTTTCAAGTGTTTGTATGTGATCTTGACGTAACTCACGCTCTTAAAACAGAAGTGTTAAACCCAACGCATGTTCTAGTTCTAGTTTATCACATTGAGTTGTAGATGAACGTAGTGTAAATGAAGTTACGTCTCTGTTCATGTCACATGTCACCAGTGTGTCACTTAAACACGTTTAATGCTGTAGCGTGTTGTTTAAGAAGGTTTTAGTAGAAATCAGATGCGGTGGTGAGAATAAAGTCTGAAGGTTGGAGAAACAGCTTTTTAAGGAAGTGTTTATAGAGCTACATAACATCTGCTTAGGCTCTTTAGGACAGCTGACGTAAGCATGTTGTACATAAAGCTTTATAAAGGCTTCTCTGTGTTGGTTTTGATGTGGAAATTGACGTGAACCCCACAGCCAGTCAGTGTATGTTAACGTAATGCTCCAGTTATTGACATAACGTCCAGTCACTTAATATATGTGGACATGAGGTTATGACATTTTATGGCTCATCTCACTTTGGAGCTCAGTGTGCTTCTGGTTTGCAGCCTTTCTTTCAGCTGAAGCTTATTTGAATGAGCCTTTATGGATGTTTATGTAGATTGATGCCAGTTGCTATGAAGGGTTTGTATAAAGCCCAGTAGTTTTCTAACATTATCTTTTTAAGTCTTTGAGAGTTGTTAGAGTTCACTGAGGCCATTTTTACCTTCTCTATTAAAAAACAACAACAAAACAAAACAAAAAAAAAAACAGATTGCATAGAGAACCTACCCAAACACTGGACTTGCTGTAATTATCACTTGCGGATGCTTGATGCTCATTAGCTCCCGGATATAAGCAGGGTACATTTGGGACGTGGCCCGAGCCATGAGCTGCTGAGCTTCTGCTGCTGCCAGCTCCTTCCTCACACTCCTTTACACACCCATACGCAACAAAGCGGCGAGAGCAGCGGCCGTTGCCTAGCGATGGTGTTGCCATGGCTACCGGCCAGCTAGCCAACTCCCGGTATAAAGAATACATTGTTATATGTACATCAAGTTCAGGGAAAAGAGAGGGGAGGCCACAGAGTTTTAACTTCAAGCTTCAAGGAGTGTATGTTTGTGTGTGTGTGTGTGTGTGTGTGTGTGTGTGTGTGTGTGTGTGTGAAATAAACATGAAAGATAGAGAGAGAATGAAAATTCTCTTTATGATTTTCCATATGTATGAGGCCAGGGAGTACAGGGGGTGAATGATATTGCAGTCTGGCTCATTTGCTATTCCGTATTAAGAGCAAGACGGAGGGCTGGGGGGTTGCAGCACTGGGAATGGATTCTGAAAGTAATTTGAGCTATATCAGAATAACCTCGCCACCCCCATCCAACATACTGTCTCCCTCTGTCTTTTGTCTCTGCCTTTCTCTCTCCCCACACACACATTGCTCAGTGACAGCAGGAAAAACAAGGCATTCCAAAGAAACAGCTCCTGTATCGAGGCAGGATTGTTGTGAAGTCCTCTCAGGACAGCTTCTGTGTAATAAAGGCCTTCAGATGACAAAGGCATGGCTGCACACTTCGAATGATAACAATAAGGGATAATTCAGTGAGGTTCAGCCATATACAGAGATACACATTCATCATGAGCTTCAGGTGTTTCATATAAATTTTAATCTGAACTTTACATGAAATTTGTTTTATTTTGCTGCTGATCAGCTGTATGGCACTACATCATGTCTTATAGGTATGTACCCTTTTAGGTTGTGTGTTTGTGTGTCTGTGTGTGTGTGTGTGTGTGTGTGCAGAGCATGGATCGGTTTTTATTAAACACAAAAAGCTCTTCATTTTGTCCCTTTGCAGTGTCGCTCTGCTCAAGGCCCAGTGTAATGTGACATAGAGGCATACAGAATATGGAAAAAAAAACAGGAAATGCAGCAGTCTGAAAAAAGGTTATTATGCAAAATTGCACTGGCAATAAATCTGTGTCCAGGGTACTGATGGTGTGGTGTGTGTGTGTGTGTGTGTGAGAGAGAGAGAGAGAGAGAGAGAAATATTGTGTGATTGTTCGCATTTTTGTCTGAATTTGTCTGCATGGCTGCATCTGTTAATGTGTTGCAGTGGGTGCCCTGTTTCAATGCCAATATGTTCTATACACATTTCTGTGGGAGGTTTTATTGAGACTGCAGTAGCGTATGTGTGAAGGAACGCTTAGATATTAAAGTGGAAGTGTGTTTCGCTGACAAGTAAGTGACAGATTTCTTCTCCCCACACAATTTCTACACTATTTACACTTACACAACCCGATCTGGGTTATAGATCTGCCTATTATTATTAACATCTCTACTCAACCCCGTACCCCTTCATCAAATTATCCAAGCAGCCAATCATATGGCAGCAGTGCAGTGTGTACATTTTTTTTTTTTTTTTTACAGATAGAGGTCAAGGGTTTCAAGTTCACAAACATCAGAATGAGGAAAATGGTTGTTGGTGTCAGACACTGCCGAGAAAAACAGTCTGTACACATAGTGTACACAAAAACCTGGTGAAAAACATACAAGTGAGCAGCAGTTCTGCTCGAAGCAGCCTGGCCATTTTCCACTGAACTCTCTCATCAGCAAGGCTTTTCTACCCACAGACAGACTGCTCACTAAATGTCTTTTTATTTACTATACTATACTGTATAGTATACTGTAATATAATATAATACATGTAGACAGAGAGCGAGAGACCGAAAGAAAGAGAGATTGCTATACATGCTGTGTATTTTAGTAATAAATGTATATAAATGTTAAAGTAGTAATGTGGTCGTTTCCAGAGAAACAGAACGTCCTTCATTAGCTGTTTAAGTGTGAGATGTAGGAGGTCTGTATATGTAACTGTTAGAGCCCATGAGTTTCATAACTCCACTTTACTGTTTTGTGTCTTAATCATGCATTTCTGTCACAGGATTTCAGAAAACACTTGATTGTGAGCACACACAAGCACACACACACACACACACACACACATACACACATACACATACACACATTCATGTTGGAAGAATGCAGTAGATAATTGCCTCTGCTTGTTGTCTGTGGCACTGTAACGATGCACTGAAACGATGCTCGGTTTTAAGTGTGCCATGAAAACATTCCCACACCTTCAGACCATCATCATCAACCTGAACCTGATGACACAAGCCAGCTGGGTTAGTGGACTCGTGTCACATAACCGAATCATTTCATCTTCCATCTAACCAAAATATTAAGCGTACCTAATCCAAAGAATTCTGTAAAATTCATGACTTCATTTAAAAATCACGAGTTGAAGCAATAACCTGTGTGAATAAATTCCTGAACATCACATGATGAGCTCTAAAACGAAACAATTGAAACCAGGCTTCAGGTGCATGAAGAGGAAGACTGTGACTGCTGCTGTAATTTCTCCAGGTTCAGGTTGCTTCATTGTGGGTTGTGGGTCTCGTGGTACACTTCAGATAGAGAGCAGTGCTGCACTGTGGTGTTTTTGTTGGTCTTGGTTAATGGCCGCAGTGCGACTGTGTGTGCGTTTATATTGAGTATAAGGCATGAGGCTGTGGAACAGGTGGTTGTGGGTAATTCCTGTGGAAGTGCTAATTCAATAAGACCTTATCGACCAGCTAGGGACGGCCCGATCTGACCAGAATCTGATTTAGTTCCTCTGGATCCATATGAAAAAAGAGATGCGGAAGGCTGACAGAGAGACAGAAAGAAGCGAAAGAGAGAGAGAGAGTTGGGGTGGAAGGAGGGGGTGTTTTACCAATGTATTTCACCGTCTCTGTTTTTTTTTTTTTTTAAGTCCCATGGGGTTGCAGACACACTTGAAAGCTATGAAGTGTGCTGTTCTGCCTGTGTTCTCCCTGTAATTGGACAAGTGCAGCACTGGGATGTGGAGAGAAACAGAGATGGGAAGGATCATGGACTACAGAAACTCATAGAATCTGTTTGTACCTCTCTCCTGTTTTACCTTTCAGACAAAGCCAAATACATTTATCCATTAAAGAGTGAATCAGTTAGGTAGAACAAAGGAGAGTTTAGATATGTGCTGCATACTACAGTGTGTGTGTATATATATATATATATATATATATATATATATATATATATATATATATATATATATATATATATATATATATATATATATATATATATATATGCATTGATGACATATGAGCTGCTGAATCATTTTGCAAGACTTTGTCATGCTGTAGAAAAAAGCAGCGAGAGAATCTGGGCATGTGTGCATGCACTCCTGCTCCGTGGGGAATAGTGAGCAGAGTCTGCAGTTGAAATAAATGACAGCAAGACAAAAGAGCAGATTTCCACATGCTCTTCTTTTCCATGAAAATTGCTACTAGATTGACAAGAAATTGTGTTTTTGCTTTCGAGGAATTCGAGCATGTGTGTTCAACAATGCAGTTTTGTGCATGCATCTCCTGCACATGTTCCTTTGTTTTGGGTGTAACGTTGTTTTTATGGCGTTTTAATGTTAGATTGCGTGTTATATAATACTGTAATACTAGAGATGATGCAGTTATCATCTTATTACTGCTCAGTGAGAGTGAAAGCGGAAGAGATCCATAGCGCTGTACACTTTTTAGCCTGATACTGTACATGGGTGTAGAAATACAGTACATAGGTTTACGATAATTCAGCATTCAGCACTTGCCTGCTGCTCTAATTATAGACATTAGATGCTCTGCTCTCAGCGAGAGTGCCATGGAGATTTGCTCACTTTCTTATTTACCGTGTGCTGCACCCCGGCTCTGTCTCTCGTTGCTTCACTTCTCTTCTGTTCTCTTCACTTCTCTTCTCTTTTCTCTACATACTTTCCATATCCTCCGAACCTGCTTCCTGCCTCCTGCTCACCAGCAGCTCACTTTATGAATCATCGAGCTTTAAATACAGCCTTCCTGTGCTGTTCAGATTGTATTGAATGTCGGTGTATATTGTCAGTAATAAATACATACTGTATGCACCATTTACATTACAGACCAAGCTTTTCCTTCTAAACACACTGCCAGAAAGCTCAGCTCCACTGTCTTATGCATGCAGGTTTTTTCACCGTTGTGCAGAATGCAAATATCTGTCAAATTTATTGAATTCTATCTATCTATCTATCTATCTATCTATCTATCTATCTATCTATCTATCTATCTATCTATCTATCTATCTATCTATCTATCTATCTATCTATCTATCTATCTATCTATCTATCTATCAGCCTGTCTAACATCAGCATTGTTTTATTACTTTGCAGGATCTCAGATAGCAGCATCCTCATTACGTGCTGAAATAAAAGAAATAATACAAAATACACATTTGAGTCACTTCTCTGCAGTAATGGAACAGTTTATCTTAGTTTATTAAAGTATCTCTTACTGATAGTGGCTTGACTCTTTCCTCCACGGGATCTGCTTCACTATTCAGAGTTTGCAGGTAAAGTTGCTTGGATTCAGGTCTGGGTTGCACCGGTGCCTAAGTGTTTTTTCTGGAAGCACCATTCAGATTATGCAAATTACCTTCCAGATTTTTTTTCCAGCAGAAGCTTCAGGGACAGGCTTTTTCAATAGCGCTGAGCTCACTGACTTTAATCACATGCAGTTGCCTTTGAACCTGAAAAAAAAAAAAATCAGGAATCCAAAATGTGGTCTGAAGACAGAAATTGCATTTTCCTCCATTTTCTATAAAATGCAACACAGTGTAAGATGAAAGCAAGAGACAATTTAAAAAGGAGAAAATTATAGAAAAAAGAGTAATATGATGGGTGTATGAATGGGTTTGTTAATACAGCAAGCAGAGAAATAAACGTCTAATAAATGGAGTCTGCTATACCGCCAATATATTGATGGATGAACATCTTAATTCTGAATATTTATCACTGCAAATGTAGTTAAATTTAACAATAATTCTTATATCCACATTAATCAGTGGCATATAAAACAGCACTCGATCTAGCACATCCTAATATTTTACATTTTTTCACGACTCAGTGCGGCTGTGAGATACAGAGCTAACTCCAGGTCAGAAGATGAATGATTTTATACTTTCAGATTGCAATTTTGAACTTTCACATGAATAAAATAGTGCTGATGTTTTTGTTCATTGGATATGTTGTGCTGTAATGAAAACATGACCATGGTTTGAAGGATAAGCTGACCGTGCACTCATCTGCTACACAAACAGCTATCTATCAGTACATTCATAACTTTATCCATAACAGAATGATCCTTGAGATAAACAATGTCTCTGTGTAAGATTAACATCCTCCATGTGTCCTGGACTTTAAAGAGACGACATTGTTAATTAACAGTGTATAATAGTCAACAGTGCTACGTTTATTTATCATTGGCTTGGAATGGCATTGCATAGTTTTTAGAGTGCATTAACAGCCCAAAACATACATATTACCATGGCAGCTGTCAGATAGTCAGATAGAGCTGATATCATGCAAGAAAGGTCCATAGTCAGAATTATGTGTATAACATATGACACACTTCTGTCACAGCTTCACTTATATCAATGGTGTGAATACCAGCATGTGCAATTACAGTATTAAAGGTGTTTTAAGGTAAGATTAGATCTCTAAAGTATGTTAGGTGGGTTTGACATTTGAATGATTCCTGATCATGTTCATGAAGTTCCACCTCGAAGATCTTTTACTAGGTGAGCTGTAAAATGTCTGACATCCAAACACAAACAGGCATTCCAGACCAATCAGCTTTCCAAACAGATTTTTCTCAGTGGCTTAATACATTTTTTCTAAATTTAGCTAAAGGTTTTCTTTCATATTCCACATATTTAAATGGAATTTGTATAAGTAGGGAATAAAAAGCACTTTTAAATCTTTGTGCTCTTATCTTAATTCTGAATACAGCCCATAGTATGAAGAGTTTCAGGACCCTGGACAGCACCACGTTCTCTCCTGCACCACTGTGCTGCTGCAGGTTTGTGATGTGAACCACAGTGTTGTGTAGAAACTCCACTGTTTGTAGAGTGTGGGGCCCATGCAGCACATATGGATCACAGCTTTTTAATATTGCACTGAATAGTGCTGTCTTCCTTTTATCCTGATCAGAGGTTCTCTCTCTCTCCCTCTCTCTCTCTCTCTCTCTCTCTCTCTCTCTCTATGTCTCACTCTCTGGGGATTAGTGAGCAGAACAGACCCATGGAATCTTAAAAAAGAAACACTGCAACAGTCCCCCCACCTCTCTAACATACACACCCACACACACACACACACACACACACTTCACACCGATGTTAGAATCTCAGGGGATGGGGGTGGATTAATGACCTCACTGGAGAGAACCCAAGCTCTCCAAATCATCCGGCTGTGTGTGTGTGTGTGTGTATGTGTGTGTGTGTGAGCTGATGTCTGAACATTAGCTATTCTCTGGAGGAGCACAGCAATCCCATCCACATATTATCTATTAGTGCACCTAAGCGTTTTTTTTTGTTCTCATATTTAGCCGCTTTAAGCCAATCTTACGTCGCTCCACACTTCCCCCTTTGGGAGTCAGACTGAAGCGTTTGGCTGTGATCATGTGAAACCAGTGTGTAAGTAGCTGGGTGTGAAAGCTGCCAGCTAACTTGTCTTCCTTGTTAATGATATAACGTAGTAACCTCCTGTGGCGTACCTGTCTCTCAGTTCCCAGCATCCCCTCTGTTCCTGTGACAATATTTAACAGAGCCGCGGGCCTCCTGGTGAAGAGTCTCCTCCTCCCCCAGTACACACTCGTACAGTCAGAGAAGGTCTCTGCTGCAGGTCTCAGTAATGAACACTAGCACACGAGAGAAAACTCATTACTCAGCTCCTCTCTTGTTGTCTTTTTTTCCTTTATATCTTTACATTAAGCATTTGTAAAAGTTCAATACGTTGCCCAGGATGTGCTGTTTGCTTCTTCCACACTGACCTGGGATTTTTTTGTCTTTTTTAAATATAGTTGTAAAATAGACAATATATCTTATTAGCAGGATAAAGACATCTCTATTAAAAGAGAAAGAGACGCTTTCCACAGCAGAAGCCTGATGGCAGAGGAATGGAAATGACAGATGGAGGGAATGTGACAGCAGCTCTTTTTTTTCGTGTTGTTGTTTGTTTCACATGTTTCTAAAGACTAGCCATTCTTTAACTTACATTTCACCCGTAATGGTGCAGCAGGAATCTTTATCATATAAATATACACCCTGTAATACACTCATTACAGATACAGATTTAGGCACAACCATGAAAATGCATGTTTTAGACCCAAACAGACATGAGGACTGAGGCTGACCTCTTGTGTACTAATTTTTGCCCCCCTTTTCTGTTGTGCCACAGCCAAAAAAGCAGCAGATGGCTCGGTCATCCCCAACGGCTACTGTGACTTCTGCCTCGGAGGCTCGAAGAAGACGGGTTGCCCAGAGGATCTAATCTCCTGCGCAGACTGCGGACGATCGGGTGTGAAGACAAACTCTCTTACAAAAACTCTAACATAAAACCCATATAAGTGTGTGTGTGAGTGTGTGTGTGTGTGTGTTTGTGTGTGTTTGTGGAAAAAAACATTAAATGTTTAAAGATGTATTCATTGTCTGCTCTCAGATTCTTCTGGGACTCTAAATGAGTGGTTTGTTAAGCAGATCCTGTAAGACTGTAAGTTAATGGAAGGAGTCTGAGATTAAACAGCGTTACTGTCCACTGGAAGACGCATTTACGCCTCTAATTAGAGCGATTCAAGCCGGCATTTTCCACTTACATTCACAAAGATGTTCTAATTCTTGACTACTTTTCTTAAATCTAATCTCTGAAGTTTTCACAAACTTTTAACTGTATATAGACTATCTGGCCAAAAGTATGTGCACCCCTGACCATCACACCCATATGTGCTTCTTCCCAAACTGTTTGTACAAAATTGTATAATTGTAATGTCCCTGTGAGTCCAAAACCATGTTCCAGCATGACAATGTCCCTGTGCACAAAGCAGCTCCTTGAAAACATGGTGTGTGAAGGTTGAAGTGAAGAACTCAAGTGTCCTGCACAGAGCTCAGACTCTGACTTAACCTCTCTGAACACTGACTGAACCCCAGACCTCCTTATTCTTACAACGTCAGTGTCTGATCTCACTAATGCTGTTGTAGCTGAATGATCACTAATCCCCAGAGCCACACTCCAACATCTAGTGGAAAACCTTCCAGAAGAGTGGATCTCATTAGAACAACAGAGGGAATCAATCTGGAATGAGATGTTTAACATGCACATATGGTCAGGGGTGCACATACCTTTGGGCATATAGTGTATGTGAATATAATATACAGTATGTGTGTATTATATTGCCCTTCAGAATTATTGGAACCCTTAATAATAAGAATGAGCAAAACGAGTTTGTGCAAAAGAAGCATGCCAGTGAATGTACATATAAACGAAGCAGTACAGTAACTTGTTAAGTGACTTGAAATCCTGATCCTCTGTGTGTGAGAGGAGAAGAAGTTAGACTTATTTCATAATAAAAAGTTTGACAAAATTGGAAATTGCGAGGAGGACGACACACTGCCCCCACACAGCGAGGAGAAGAAGGTGGTAGTGAAGGAGCATGAAGTGAAATAAGCATAGAGATCACAGTAGAATTGCAGAGTTTATTTGATTCTTCTAAAGATTTAAAATCAGCTGTTAAACTGCACCTTCATGCCTGAAGGCATCTCCCAACATCAGGAGGCTGAACTTCACCATGTCATTAGATCTACAACTGGGCATCACAAGCTGCTGTCAGAGGAACCAAAATCAAACTTTTTGGTCATATGATGGTGACTGCAGAGAAGACCACCCCAATCTCCAGATTTGAACCCTACTGAAATCTTCTTGTCTGAATTGAAAGAGAAATCTTTTTCACCCTGTGTGTAATTCATTTTATACAAGAAATTTGATGATGTTCATGAAGGGTGCCAATAATTCTGTAAAGCACTTGCATGTGTTTGTGTAGGTATTTCACAACGATCTTCATATATAGCTGTGTGTAGGAAATAAACACATTAAAGTTTCTGGCATGTGAAGAGTTTCAGAGCAGCTTCATTTGTTCAGCCAGACTGTGCATGGGGTCCAGGCTGCAGAACCGTTTGACTGAAGGTGGTGGAGAAGCAGAAGACCTTTTTTAAACTCTGCTCAGTCCACATAGACCACACAGCCTGGATCATATGTACTACAACGTATAAACATGCAACAACTGAACAAATATTAACGTAATGAAATAAAGCACAAAGCTCATCTACAATTTGTGGAGCTTGTAAAAAGGAAGGTGACAATTGAAACGGAAAGCCTTTAAAGCATAAATGGCCTTTACTAAGTTCACTACAAACAACCAGAACAGATTCAATGCACCTCGGCTTTGTTCCTACAGGCTGTGGAACTGCACCCAAGAGATCCTCTGAAACACTTTGTTTGGATTTTTTTGTCTGTCCAGGACACCCGTCCTGCCTGCAGTTCACAGTCAACATGACGGCAGCCGTGAGGACGTACCGCTGGCAGTGCATCGAGTGCAAGTCCTGCAGCCTGTGTGGCACCTCCGAGAATGACGTTAGTTACCGTTTTATTTCCTCTTCACACGTCCAGGTGGCTTGACACATCAAGAATATTGATTCTGTTTCTATCTGTGTTCTCCTGGCTGTAGGATCAGCTTTTATTCTGTGATGATTGTGATCGAGGATATCACATGTACTGTCTAAGTCCACCGATGGCAGAACCACCAGAGGGTATGCAGTCCTAAAGCTCTAATATCCATTATAAAGGATGAGAATACTGTGATCAGTCTGGAGTAAGGTTGCATCAACGGCATAGTTTTCAGACTGAGTATAAGTACAAGCGCATGTTTTTTATTCATTAAAACCGACACTAATGTTGAAACAGAAATGAGTAACCTAATGCTGTGTGCTGGTAGTAATCAACTTCTTTATGTTGTAATGATGTTCTGGTGTGTAAATAGTAAGCAAACGTTCAGACATGAGTCAGTGCTCAGTGCTGGCAGAGCTGAAGTGCTCACTCGCTTCAGTGTGTTTGTGTGAACACAGTGCTCTCATTTTAATGACCACGCTTACTGATACTGCTCTGTGCTCTCACATGAGCTGCCCTCGCAGTCTCTGTTTGAGATTCCAATTAAATGCTATAAAAAGATGTGAAATACATCCAGGTCCATATCATTTATGTTGTCTTTTCTTTACAACGTACACCAGGTTCACATCACATCGTACCAAGCAGTATAGTAAAGTGTGAAGATGCTGTGTCAGTAACGATGCATTTCTTATTCTATAGACGACTGTTTTTTGTCTACAGCACAGTGCAGAGCTGTACAATGTTGTTCAGCAGTATGCAGTGTAAAGTTATGTACTGTGACCTCTCCTCCACAGGGAGCTGGAGTTGTCACCTGTGTCTGCGGCAGCTGAAGGAAAAAGCCTCTGCTTACATCATGCTGAATTAATCTTCATCGTTAGGTCGGGTTGCAGCCGTCCGGCCTCTGCCTCCACAGCCTCCTCATGACAAACCGACACGGCAGATTGAAAAAGACGGTCAATTCGCATTGAAAGAAAAATACCATACGCTGCACCAGTCCTGCAGGGAATTAGCAACCATCCACTTCATGGAGAGAACAGGTTCCTCCTTCATTTCTGGTGCACAGCAGACGTGCCTGCTCTTTATTCAGCCCTGAACACACTCTCCCACGTCTCCCTAATCATTGTCTCCAGCTATAAGACTAGGGAGGGATTTCTATTGATGCACACGTTTATTTGGCGCTGCTTAGTTGAGAGGCGCCAAGCGCCTCATCACTGAAGAGTCAGTTTTAACGTGTGGCTCAAGAGGGCACTTGAATGGCAAGAGACTCTGAGTGTTCTCGTTGGAAAAACACATTGACTGCTGATGAGGAAAACGCCACGAGATCTCCCGGTTTCCATAGTGGCTTTTGGATCACGAAGCACCGCTAATACTCTTTTTCAGCTATGGTGCCGCCCACTCTCTGCAGCCCACTGTGAGAGGTAGACACCAGCAGGCTACAGGACCGTACCCAAACACCAGGACTAGAAAGAGAAGAGCTCATTACAGCTCCAGAGAGAGAAATGAATCAATGTATTATTCAGCTCCTTCTGAGGTGGAGCTCAACACATCACCCCCAGATCCAATGTTGATCAGAAGAAATCTGATGGCCTGCAGTCTTAAGAGACTTGGATTTGGATTTACCTGAGAATACCTGTTTTTAACACACAAACTTTGGTGTTGCGAGATGTTGTGAACGGATTCCCTTTAAGCTCAAGGAGGTCTGAGGTGCATGTCGTTCAGCTCGGGTGGTACTTTACGTCAAAAAAGATCAAACTTTCTGCTGTCATTATCCTAAACCCCAATACCCCCCCTCCAGACACACACACACACACACACCCCTGCTTTTATTTCCTTCTGAAAAAGCCAATATAAGATATTCTCTCTGTGTGTTTGTCAGGGTGTATAGTAATGAATTATGTCCAGCCTTGTTTTAAAAACAGGGCCTTAATGTTTGTTCTTTTTTATATTATTACTTTGGATGCATGTTGTGATACTGTTTTAAAAATTAACCTTTTAACGGGCGGGAAAAAAAACCTACGAAAGCACACTTAATTTGCAATAATGTGTTTGTGACCCTCTCGGGGGACGTTGCGTCTGTGTGTATGTACGTGTGACACTTTTTGTGGAACCGTGAATCTAGGCATCGTATTGGAAAGGCGCAGGGTTTTGGAGCTCGAGCTTATCCATGAAGGCACCGTATTTCCTTTCACTTCTTTTTTCCCCTTTTTACTATTTTCTGGACAAACCGAAAGCCAGTTCCGAGACAAACTGTAGCGCCTCGTTTTTGTACAATGAGCTCTTTCCTATCTGTGAGTCTGCTTTGTGTTCTGGGACTTTGTAATTGCAGTGTGCTTTAAAAAAAAAGTAAATAACTCCAGTAGAGTGTTACTGGGATGCCAGCATGTATATGTGACTTTGTGCTGAGGCGATTTTGAACCCAAAGTCCCGTCCATCTGTGGCCTACCTGAAAGAACTGTCTGCTTTTTTTTTGTTTCAGCCCACAAGCTTTAAGTTGGGAGACACTTGCTGTAAATAAATTTTTGCTCTCTTATTTTCGAATGGAACGTACTTGCCATATGACTCCTGGAAAATGTTATGACTTCATTAAAAATGTGAAAACTAAGCTTCCTGGATTATAAAATCTGTCGGGTCATTTCTATTTTTGTATTTTCCAGAACTGTGGTTCGAGCCATTAGATGGTCATTGCTTACTATGAAGAGTAGAAGTGTTTCATGTTTATCCAGAAGGCTGAGCTTTTCTCCATCAGTATGGTTACTTTTCCCGACCCTTTTTTTTTAGTACTGCAATCTTTTGAGTACTTGAGTACTTTTGTGCACTTGTTTAAATATTTTGCACTGAGTGTGACTCTTTTCGACTTGATGACAAAAGCAATGAAAATACAGCCAAACCTGCATGTTGTGATGCCTTAGTTTACAGCAGAATTACAGACAGAATGTAGTTTTTCTTTCCCTTTCACACATTACACAAAACACTCTAAGGCCACATCCACATGTGTACAGATGTTTTTGAAAACCTGTTTCATTTTCTGAGTTCACACAAAAAAAAAGGTCACTGCCTTTATATATATATATATATATATATATATATATATATATATATATATATATATATATATATATATATATATATATATATATATATATATATATACATATATAAATCAGTTTAATTGAACATGCTGACATGGCAGCAGCATCCTCTGCACAGACACTGCCTGTGTTAGGAGCTCTGTTTATCACGACCTCAGACCAGGGTGTTACCTTGGGGTCTGTAATTTGTTTGCAGTTTAATTTCAGATTGTTTTATTTATTGCATACAGGACCGACACATAGTCATATACTTCATGTTTGTCATGAGTGTCTCCAGCACTCAGTGTGTGTGTGTGTGTGTGTGCTGTTAATATTATCCTTAAGTTGTTTAACACAACTTTTGATGACATGCTATTGCCATGCAGTGATTTTTTTTTGGAAATAAGAAGGGTTAAAACTGTTTTGCGGTTTTCAAAAAGTTCCTCATACGTGTGAACGTGGCCTCAGTATTTGAGCAGAAAGGACGTGAAGGATGTTCCCTGCTTAAAATATACAGTAAAACAGTAAAGGTGCATTTTCTCTGCGGCTGCTGCCTTCCAGAAGGGTCTGTGATTAGTCTAAATGAAACTTGTTAGTTTGTTGGCCTTTACTGTAGGGGTCGGTCATGTGATCTGATTGTATTCATATCTTGAATGAAGTAACGTGTTTGAGTGAGTAAATGTACAGTAGAAGGTGTTTACCGGCTGCTTTTCGGCCCTGCTGTGTCCGAGAGTTGCTTTGAAAGTTCCACAAAAACTTCAGTAATTAAAGTGTATGTCTTGGGCTAGAAAATATCTCAAATAAATATTTTTAAATTGGTAAATCATAAATATAGTCCATATAGTCTCTCTCTCTCTCTCTCTCTCTCTTTAACACACACACACACACACACACACACATCCCCGGTGGTCAGTGGAAGTCAGAGACAGACTTTTTGTCTTTCTGTTTTTCCTGTTCCTTGTTGTGCTGTGATCTTTGCTTGCATCTTATTTTACCCAAAGAGATGTTTCTTTCGAGGAGAGTGTGAACGGATTCATTCCATGTCAATGTTCAGAAAAAAAGTGAAAGTAATAAACACCACAGATAAAAGGAATGAGCTTCAGCTCAGGCTATTGTCATTTTTCACTGAATCATTCATGTTTAACAAACTGATGCATTGATTTTAAGTGAAATGTAGTTGGCAAGTAGTGTGTTCTTGGTGTCACATGTTTCTCTCTTTTAAATAATCAAATCCCCTTTTTTATTTCTGTCATTAAAAAATACAGATGTGTCATCAGTCCTGCTGTTATTATTCCTGCACGAGGCTGTGAAAGGATGTGGAAATGTCTCACAAAATCTCAGCAAGGTGAGGTGTTTATTATAATGGCTTTTACAGGTTATCATCATCTGTACTGCAAAATACACTCATATATGAAGACCTGTGAATTTATCATTTAAAACATGCCTTTAATCCTTTAGTATGTGTCGTTATACCTTTAGAAATAATTTATGGTACATCATTGACCTGATGAATCTTTAACACTTCAGTCTTCTGTGTTTAGTTCACATCCATCTTTAAAGATACTGAAGGTAATGAAGATGGTTTCCAGGAAATGTCCATACTGCTGTCTTTATTTGTGTGTGAGTGTGTCTTGTAAATAATTCCATTCCAGTTCTGTAGTAACAAAAATTATTTTGGGCATAAACCATTTCATTGCTTAAATATTTCTGGTTTTGTGAATTCTTCCATTTCTGGACTCAAAAATCCTCACACCCCGGTCCCAGCAGTCCCCAATATCTCACTTCCCAACACACACACACACACACACACTCCTACATGCACCAAAATCAGATCATTACCTTGGGCGCAATCTCACACTGTATATGTCTCTGGCTGCCTGGAATCATGGCAACTCGTTTGTGTGTGTGTGTGTGTGTAAACACACGTGTGTCTGTGTGTATGTTGAAGCGTGATTGGAGACCCCAAGCCAATTACCACATCCAGCAGACAGGCTCCGACTCCCAGCCAATAGGAGCGGAGCTAGGCCCGAGGCGGTTGCCATGGTAACTCGGCGGGCCTGCTTGCATGGCGGATGATGCCGGGGTGATAGATTACTGTAAGTGGATGGGGTGTGTGGAGGGAGGGTGGGGGCGGTCATGCATAAATATAATGTATGAATAAATTTGGAATGCGTTGACTTTATATATCCACAGCACGAGGAAAGAGGAGTTTAAGTGATCCAGTTCAGTCTTTTTTTCACACAGCGTCTGAGTGTCTGGATCGGAGCAGTCCAACCATCTCAGCAGGGTATTTTGGCACACCTTTTGTTTTGAGGTGTTCCATGTTGAACCATATTCTCCATGTAACTGAGAAATGTGCAGTTGCAACCAGCTTCAACTTCACTGTGAGACGCGACAAGAACATAGAAAGACCAACAATTATAACGTTTGTGTTCTTCAAGTAGAATCACACAGAGAAACGTCATTTTCCATTCCAATACCTGAAGTGTTACATTTCTGCATCCTATATGCTGAAGCCAGACCAAAAAAGAGAGAAAAAACTCGGAATGTAAACAAACATAACATTGATACCACCACCAGCAGCAGCAAACACCAATACCACCACCACCACCAGCAAACACCAATAACATCAACATCAATAACACCACCAACACCAATAACACCAGCAGCAGCAGCAAACACCAATACCACCACCACTACCAGCAAACACCAATAACATCAACATCAATAACACCACCAACACCAATAACACCAGCAGCAGCAGCAAACACCAATACCACCACCACCACCAGCAAACACCAATAACATCAACATCAATAACACCACCAACACCAATAACACCAGCAGCAGCAGCAAACAGCAATAACACCACCACTGCCAGCAAACACCAATAATATCAACACCAATAACACCAGCAGCAGCAAACACCAATAACAGCACCACCAACAAACACCAATAACATCAACGCCAATAACACCACCACCAGCAGCAGCAAACACTAATAACACCACCACCAGCAGCAGCAAACACTAATAACACCACCACCAGCAGCAGCAAACACTAATAACACCACCACCAGCAGCAGCAAACACTAATAACACCACCACCAGCAGCAGCAAACACTAATAACACCACCACCAGCAGCAGCAAACACTAATAACACCACCACCAGCAAACACCAATAACACCAACACCACCACCAGCAGCAGCAAACACTAATAACACCACCACCAGCAAACACCAATAACACCAACACCACCACCAGCAGCAGCAAACACCAAAAACACCAATAACACCACCACCACCAACAACAACAACAATAATAACAACTGTTGTGTTTAATAACTCTGTGAGATTAAGGAATTAAACATTTCCTTGTAAAATCATTTTGACATAAAGAATATCTTCTGCTAATATATTGCCATCACTGACACTGTCACCTCTTATTCTTCACAAAATGTTTCTTCACAAAATGTTTGCTTAAATGTTTACTGTATGACCTAAGATCAGTTTTTCTTCTCGTCTCTATTACAGTCCAGTCAGAGTGCAGAGCCCTGGTCCTTAACTCTCTTACTGACGTTCTTCTACTCTTCTGCCATCTAGTGGTCACTCTCTAGCATGAACCCTAAGGAGTGTTAATCTTAAAAATCTGAGATGTTCTATTCCAATATTATAAATACCGTCATATATTCCTGTATAACTCTTCAGTACTGTAGTTGTTAATAAGGCACGATCACAATGATAAGCATGAACCTTTTTTGGGGGTTTTAAAAGAAAGGATGGAGCTGTAGTCAAAGCATGCATGTCTAAACCCATGACTCAGTCTCAAGACTTCTCACAAAATAATTAGCACGTCATGTGTTATAGCAAACCACTCGTGAAGTGTGATTTAATCACGTAAATCTGAATCCAGCATCTTTTATCCTCATAATATCAGCAACTTCTGCTGCTTTAAGTCTTCATTTGCTCTTAAGGCAAAGTCAGACTTTTGCCATGTCCACTGATGATGTCGCGGAAGTGGAAGTCTATGTGGTGAACACACAGACAAGTGGAGCATTACACAGTCGCATGTCTCAGTGCAGTGTAAGGAAATATAAGCTGTCTTGGAAAGCTGCTCAGCTCAGACTCACATCAGTGGACCACAATTGTCTGTTGCTATAAAGACCCAGAGAACATGAAACCTTGAGAACATCATAGGAAGAAGGCTCTTTGCCCAAATCTTGATGCCCTTCTGTCGTCTCTGGCCGATTGCTTTCCTTACAACAATGTGATGATTTGGTATTGAGCAACATTCAGGACTGCTCTTTATGGAGGGAACAGCTGAAGAACATCTTCTCACCCAAGTAGCTTCAGCATCTCCAAGTCTCAAAAATTAAGTCTGCATTCACATCAAATCTGTGACATGGAGTTGACTTGCAGCATATACATGAATCAAGAACTGTTTTCGGCACTTCCTGTTCATCAGGTTAGAGTAGTGCTCTCACAGGGTTCTCCAACTAAAGTGTGTGTGCAGACCGCAGTGATTACTCTGAGAAATCCTAATACACAGGAACATTGTGAAGGTGGAATTAGTGATTAGCTCAGAAGCATACACAGATACAAAATCTGGGTTTTTGTGTTAAGAATAAATTGGACAACTGTAACAACATCTTTAAGAACTCTAGTACTCCATAGAGATCCTTCCACAATACGAGCTCTGGCTCCATGGGATCCTCAATGAAACGCCAGGTTAGCTGTGTAGAGTTGCCATGGTGACCGACCCTGCTGAAAAATCCTGCTTTGCAATCCCGATGTTCCTCAGGACTGAGGTAAGACCAGAACACAGTGCAGGGTGTAAAAACTGCAGCTCAGAGGTGAACAGCGTGACTAATCACCACAGGAGTGTTACAGAAAAGGACACACACAAAGGAAAAAATGTCTTCATCTAGTGACCAAAACAAAGAAATGCAGGTTGAGTGTTTCAGTGACGGAATAGAAAGAGGACATCAGAATGGAATAAAATGCCGCGGAGGAATAATTTAGAAGAGATCAGAAAATATGATATCAGAACAGAACAGGTGACATCATAATACAGCACGTCAGAAGAGAATAATCTTTATAATAACCATTATTATAGACCAGGGGACAGTAGAGCAGAGACATGGCAATATAATTATAGAGATACATCAGGATAAAATGGGTCATGTAATAATATTAGACATTAGAACAGAACCAGAAGACAAGAATGAAAAGATATCTGAATAGAACAGGGGAATTATGAAAGAAAACATCCTGCAGATGACATTAGAAAGGAATAGAAATAGAACAGGTGACATCATAAGTAGACAAAAAGAAAAAGGTGACATCATCAGAAATGTAAATGATGTAGCGTAAATGACATCACGCTAAAACAGGGGGTATAAATATATAGAAGACTTCAGAGTAAAACAGAAGAGATCACAGGAGAAGACTTTTGAATAGAATTGTAAAGTCTGGGTGCCCCCACCCAGTGCAGGGCTCGAACCTGGAGCTCCCTGGTCGCCATGTGTGCCCGCACGCCATGGAGTCAGACTCATATGTGGTATTCAAACAAGCACTGTTTTATTAACAAAAACACAATAAATGTGGCAGACTAACCTGGTAACTAAGACATGACAGTGAATAACAGAAACAGAAACAATGACAGACAAAGACAGGTACAACAGGATCCCTCTATATAGGGCAGAACATTAGGGCTAATGAGGAACAGGTGACACGGTGGGAATAAGAACAATGGGGAAGGCGTGGCACAAAATATACACAACAACGCAGGCTCCAGGGATTCGCCTGCCAGCACCCTCACAAGGCCTGGCAGGGAACTGTTTAGCTGTTCCTGACATAATCCCCCCTCTAAGGCATGGCTCCTGAAGCGCCTCCAGCATAGCTGAGGGATGCTCCAGGGATAAGTGGGAGATGTAGTCCAACATAGAGGGGAGACGCAAGGTGAGATGTAGTCCATAAGTGCAATCTACAGTGATGCCCCAGAACCTGGGGGCAAGGTGACATCCGACACGGGCAGGAGGCGGAAGGGAAGCGTCCTCCACCTGAATTGCCAAGCGGCGTCCTCCACGGAACCCCATTGTAGAGTGGCGTCCTCGGCTGGCAGGATGGTGGAACTATGCTTCCATAGGGTCTGATAAAAAGGGAGTGTCCCCCACAAGACATGGGATCGAGTGGCGCCCTCTATGAAACTCCATTGTGGAGCAGCATCCTTGACCTGGACAAAGATGGGGGGACCTCCCTGGGGAAACAGTCCACCTGCTTGAAACAAAAGGGCTTCCCAGGCAGGTGGGCTGCCAGATGTCATCCACTGGTAGTCCAGGGCCCTTGCTAACAGACTGCAGATCCTTGCCGGAGACAGGAGCTCACTGGAGAATATCACTGGATCTTCTAAAGCGGTTGGTCATTCTGTAATGTCCAGGCATCCCCGCCCAGTGCAGGGCTCAAACCCGGTGCTCCCTGGCCACCATGTGGGCCTGCACGCCATGGAGTCATACCCATATGCTGGATTCAAACAAGCACTGCTTTATTAACATAAACACAAGACATGACAGCGAACAGAAACAATGATTGACAAAGACAGGTACAACAGGATCCATATATATATATATATATATATATACGTATATATATATAGGGCAGAACATTAGGGCTAATGAGAAACAGGTGACACGGCAGGAATGAGAACAATGGGGAAGGCATGGCACAAAATACACACAACAACGCAGGCTCCAAAGATTCGCCTGCCAGCACCCCCTCCAGGTCTGGCAGGGAACTGTCAAGCTGTTCCTGACATAACCCCCCCTCTAATGCTCGGCTCCTGAAGCACCTCCAGCGTAGCTGAGGGACGCCCCAGGGATAAGTGGGACATGTAGTCCAACATAGAGGGGAGACGCAAGGAGAGATGTAGTCCATAAGTGCAGTCTACAGCAATGCCCCAGGTCCTGGGGACACGGTGACATCCAACACGGGCAGAAGGCGGGAGGGAAGCATCCTCCAACTGGATTGCCGAGCGGCATCCTCCACGGAACTTCATCGTGGAGCGGCATCCTCAACCTGGACAAAGATGGGGGCACTTCCCTGGGGAAATGGGGAAGGAGTCCACCTGCTCAAAACAAAACAGCTTCCGAGGCAGGTGGGCCACGGGATGTCATCCACTGGTAGTCCAAGGCTCTCACTAGCAGACTGCAGATCCTTGCTGGAGACAGGAAGTTACTGGAGAAACCCTCTGGGTCTTCAAAAGCGGTTGATCATTCTGTATCGTCCAGGCACCCCCACCCAGTGCGGGGCTCAAACCCGGAGCTCCCTGGTTGCCGCGTGCACCCACACTCCAGGGAGTCAGACCCATACGAAGTATTCAAACAAGCACTACTTCATTAACATAAACACAAGACATGGGGCCGACAAAGACAGGTACAACAGGATCCCTATATAAATAGGGCAGAACATTAGGGCTAATGAGAAACAGTTGACACGGCGGGAATGAGAACAATGGGGAAGGCATGGCACAAAATACACACAACGGCAACTCTACAGATTCGCTTGCCAGCACCCCCTCCAGGTCTGGTAGGGAACTGTCCAGTTGTTTCTGACAAGAATAATATACGTGAGGCCGGATTAGAATAGTTCAGATGACCACAAAATAAAATTGGTGACATTATAATAGACATTACACCACAAGAATTTAAAGAACATCAGAGGGTAATAGGAGACATCTTAATAAGTGATACACATCAGGATAAAGTAATGCAGATGAATCGGAATAGAACAGAAAGCATTCTATTAGAATACTGTATAAAATACAGTATCAGTGCTGAATAGCACAGATGGCTTTAACATCTATTAGTAATTAATTAGCTCAGCTAATCTGATCTGATGACACATGTATCATTGTGATATCACCTGTTCTGTTCTGATGTCATCTCTCCAGGTTTATTCTCACATCCTTTATTATTGAATCAATTTTACCACCTAATCAGTTATATATTAGTTCAAGTGATAAATCCATATCAACTTTAAAAACATCCCATCCCTTGTTCTTGTAGAAAGCTAGAAACCAGGTCCTAAACTTCTGAACATGAACATGTATGTAAAATCTCAGAAAAACAAAGAGGAAGGAAGCTATTGAAGGAAAATTGCTGTGACCTCCAGAATGTGGATGCTTTAAAACAAATCATTCCAAATCAAGTCCAAATATTTGAGTCAATCTTCAGTCCAATTAGTCCAATTCAGTCCAATCCTACAATACTGCTAGATGCACTGTGCTACATCAAACTCTCAGATGGGGCTAAACTTAACACTGCTCTTTGTGAGCTGATGGATTTCATGTATTACTGTTGCATCATTTAAACATGTTAAACCTGTCTACATTCATCTGTCCATGTTGTGTCCATCATTCACCTCCAACTATCCAAACATTTGATCAAATGTAAACCAAACAAAGGCAGATGAACCCACAAGAATAAACATTTTCTTCTCAACTCTTCTTGTCTAGTTCACATTAAGTTGCTGAAATGTTATGGTTTTTCTGCAGTGTGTACTAAGAGTGACCTGAGGTCAGGTTTGTGGAGCTTTGGATATAGAATCCTGGGAAAGTATCACATGGCAGAATATTTGTGTAACCTTTGTGTGATCTGATAAAGTTTGTCAGAAGGCCATTGATCAGGTCCTTCGCATGAGTCACATGAAATATTGTTTCTATTGTAACCACCATGTTTATCATCTTCAGTTGTTACTAAAACACTTATATCCTTTATATTTCTAGGACAATGGAGTTATTATAATTTTGTTCGATTGTATACTATGTACAATATTGCTACAATGTCATGTGACCATAGTTTATTTATTTAGCCACATCTGAATGTTTGCTCTGTTGTCTTGCCAAAACTTTGATAATGCTAAAAATAATGAAAAAAAAAAACTAGCCCTGTAGATAAGGAGGTTGCTATAAAAAGAGCAAAAAGTGTAGATAGTTTGCACAAATTCCTGACAGACTCACTAGACTGTGAGTGTTTAAACCGTTCATTCATGTTGTCTGGTGGTTTTCTGTGTGTTCTTGTAGGCTCCTTGCTGGGACTAAGCCACAGTGATGTGGTGTCTGACTTTAGCGATGAGCCTGAGTGTATAAAGTACTTCTACAAAGGGAAGGTGCCTCAGTGGGGGTCGGACACACCCGGCGCTACCCATCTCTGCCAGCGCTTCCAGAACCGGTTTCATTTTGCCACGCTGTATGACACACACCATCGCATTGCTGTCTACTCGGCATACATTTTTGAGCCCAGCAGCGGTGGAGGCAGAGAGAAGCGCTGGTTTGTGGAGCCCCAGGTGAGGGCTGGAGGCTGACAGATTCAGGATGTGTACGGGAACACATCTTTCCTTCTTAAACTCTCTTATAAGACTGCATATTTCTGACAAAATTCTTTTTGTCCTCGGAAGAGTGGAATTGAATGTTTACTACATGTCAGTTTTTACACTGGAATCTGTCTTGTGTATATTGTGTACCCTTCATGTTTTACACTTGTGTTTTGTTTCAGTTGGTGAATCAGAACTGGGCAGGGGAAATGAGAGAGGGATACTGGCTTGGACAGGACAATCCTGGTGTCTACTTGGGCGAGAGACAGGCTCTGAATGAGGATTTCACGCACTCAGGGTTTGATCGTGGTCACCTCAATCCTAATGGACACCATGCAGGTCTGTACTGATTACAGCTGACTGCTGAATGCTGATGAAGTGGTTTCAATACATTATTTATATCAACACACATGTAAGAGTACTTCAAAAGAAAATATGAAAGCTTAATTTTTTTTATATTATTTGCACTTAACCCAAATATCCCTGAATATCCTGCCCCATTATTACCCTTTTGTCATATTTATTGACTCCTCCCTTTTGTTTTGTTCATGGTTTTAGTCATTTAATCAATGTCATGCTTGTTATATCAGTGGTAATGTAGTCTATGTTAATTTAGTGACCTTACCCTCTTGTCAACCCAGTGCCGAGCCGTAATGCTACGTTCACCCTCACAAACGTGGTGCCTCAGAACCCAAAACTGAACCAGAAATCTTGGGCCAATCATGAGTCCACGCTGGCGAAGATGTTCAGCACTCAGTGTGACAAGGCCTACGTGCTGGTCGGTGCCATTCCCTCTGCTGACAACTGGATCATCAAGAATAATGTTAAACGTGTCAATATCCCAGAATACATGTGGAATGCTTACTGCTGCATTGATAGCAATGGCTCTCCCGTTCGCAGTGGAGCTGCATTCGCCCTCAACACTGAGCAGAACCTCGTTGAGCAGTGCACGCTGAGTGAAATGGTTAGCTTCCTCCAGCAATACTCCAACACACCAGTAGGAGAGCTGTTCCAAAATCAATGCCAGTAACAGCTTCCCATACTGCTTATTCACTTTTACAGCTTGACATGGGATAGCCAGCAGAAATCCATCTAAATTGTATATCTGTTTACCGGTTTTGGTATTTTTGGTGAGCCACAACTAAACCTTGATCCTCCCTGTCCAGTAAAAACAATATTAAAAATAATCATACAGACACAAGTCATGAGTGTCCGTTAATGTTCACATCAATCATCAGATTAGAGGAAAAATTAATGGCTTTAACTGTGGCGTGGTTGTTGGTATCATATGAGCTGGTTTGAGTATTTCAGAAAATGCTGATCTCCTAGAATTTTCATACAACAGTCTCTAGAGTTTATTCATATTGGTGTGAAAAACAAACAAACAAAAAAAAAACCACTGCGTGAGACACTATACAGCTGTGATGAGCAGAAAAGCATCACCATGTAACATTAGAGGCAGGAAACAGGAACAGGAATCTGAGGCTCCACTCAGCACAGACTGACCCAAAGTGGACAGCTGAAAATTTAAAAAAAGACCAGATGGTTGTTCCAGTCATTGCTCACTGTACAGTTTTTTTGATATTGTGTCTCATATCTCCATTCTTATGTTCCATAGCAACATGTTTAAATGTAACATCTATGAGAATACATGAAAACATACTAACTTTTTATACTACCTTTCCACAAATTCCAGAGAGTCTAGTGAGGAAACAGCTCTTTATAGTGTCTGTAAAATGAACTAACCTGTTTTCTGGACATTCTACAATCAATAAACTAATCGAATTGTTGACACATTGCTGTGTTATAAGAGGAATAAAACACTCTGGGACTTGTTGTTATTGGAATATATCCTTGTGGTAGTAAGTGGAACTCTATTCTACGTCATGCAACATTACACACACTGTTGTTGCATTCCTATAGAATTTACACGCCAATGAAGCCACTGGTTTAGATGGAAATCTCAAGAGTGTAATTTTGCTGTATGACTGAAACTTCTATTTATATCACTGGTACTGTTACTGACATTTTTTGATCAAAGATTTAAAAACGTAAAATCAAATGAATTGTTGGGTGCTGTGTGATCACTCTCTGTGGCTCTTTCTACTACAGAGAGGATCTCTCAAGAAATAAAACAGAATATGATTTAAAAAATACATTTATTATTATTATTATTATTATTATTATTATTATTATTGTTGTTGTTGTTATTATTATAAATGTCTTATGTCAGTCCAGACCTCTGTGTGGATTGGACATACAACAATTTTAATAAATCACAATTCCAAAATTTGTCGCTTGAAATATTTTTGTTTTTAAATCAATGTACTGAGTATACAATGTCAATTACTTACTCATGATTTCAATGAAACATTCACAGTCTCCACCTGCTGGTGTAAATGTGTAATGCACGGAAAGAGTCACCGAACGAGTCAGTGAATGAATCTGAATGAATCTTTTTGGCGAACAGAATCAAACGATTCAAAAGAGCCACGGAGATGTCTCGAATTTACCGCCTCTTAGTTTCCCACATCTACACAATCTTAAGCAGGTGGTTTTAATGTTATGGTTGATCGGTGGGTACATGCTATATGTGTATACGCCAACAGAGCAAACAGAATCCCGCCTCCTGTCAGAGGATTGGCTGAAACAAATAAAACGATCCCGCCTCCTGTGAACGGATTGGATGACATGCGCAAAGAGTCAAATGATTGGTCAGTGTAGTATGCGGTAGCGTGCAGTTTTGGACACAGACTCGGACAAAGTGAGGTCTAAGAAGTTCATAAGGAGGTTTAGCTAAACATTTCACTGATTGCCTGCGTGAGTGTGATTATAATTCTTACACATGCTTATCTTGGTTTTATTGCATAAACGGAGATACGATAATACACTGAGATGTCGTCTGTTGTGGTATCTACTTGAGCTGATTTGTATGTAGCTACCGTCTCGCGCTAGCTGTGTTTATTCATAACAATGCTTTAACTACAGAAGAGGTCAGGCGGATAGAACAATAACGCAAGCGATTATGTTAGCAAAACATAAACAGGTTTAGGTGTGGTTGTAAAGGTGAACCTTTTAATAAATCCTCACCTGTCTGATGTGAGCAGTGTGCAGTGAGCATGCAGTGTGTGCTGGTGAGTGCAGCAGGAGCCCGGATACAGCTCCCTGACGCACGTGCCCTGATTTTGGGTCGAAGTCCTGAGTCCGGAGTGAAGGATAAGAAATGTTCAAGACACCAAGGTAATCTATCTATGGCTAAGAATGGAATAACACACTTCTGTTATCTGTACCTATCACCTACTAAAGTGTTCAAGAGGAAGAAAACAAATGGGGATCATTGATTGGTTATTGGGAACACTGGGAGCCTCCATCATTAATAACCAGGTCAAAGTCACTGAAATTATTCACAATTCTCAAACTCTTGGCCTTTACCTGTGTGATTGTGATGTACACTTTGTGTTGCTTCCACTTGATGGGCTGATTAGATAATTGCATGAATTGACAGGTGCACAGGTGTTAAAATGGCTAGTGAGTGTATAAATACAAGTCTACAAAAAAGATCGGTGGCCGAGAAGTGCAAAACACAAAAAATCAGAAAACAAAATGACAAATCAGAAAGCAAAATAACAAATCCAAAAACACAACACAATTTTCTTTTTTTATTCTTTTCCTTTTTCTCAGTTGCTATGTTTGCTTGTTCAGTTGTTGTGCGCTATTTTCTGTATTCTGTTTCCGAACAATAAAAAACAAACAAAAAAAACACAACACAATTTAAACAAACCGGAAAGGTTAAGGATAGTTTGCGAAAGGAATTCTTACCGCTGATTGGAAGAGACGTCTGTCACTCAGAATATACAGGAAGTCCAGCAGTAGAAAGTTGATTTGTGTGTGTATATGAACACAGCTCTGCTCTTATAACGCTCCTTACGTTGTTTAATCTGGAATTGTTTGGTGTTCGAAACATACCTGCGTTCTTTAGGTGTTTTTACACATCACATCTCGCATCAGATGACATTTTAGACATCTTTATGCCATGATGTGCTGTGAGTATATCCAAAATCATGGCATATGAATGTCCATTTCCAAAGTAGCAATGAATAAATTCTATTTTCTTAATACATGTACAAGAAATAGTTATATACACAATTTCCAGCTTCTTGTATATCTTAAGTGATAGATGTCTCATCCAATCAGCGGTAAGAATTTCATTTGCAAACTATACCTACCTTTCCTGTTTGTCTGAATTGTTGTTGTGTTTTTGGATTTGTTATTTTGTTTTTCGAGACTTATTTTGTTTTGCACTTCTCAGCCACTGTAAAAAGGCCTTAGTTTTGACAGAGTTTAGTACAGTAATAAGCACTTTTAGGTGCAGCTGTAAATTTGCTAGCTGATTGTTAACTCCTTTATTTTGCTTTTCTCTTTTGTAGTCAAACTTGTAGCTGACTATGCTAATCAAGAGGTTCTTGTGACCCAGGTAATAATAAATAATTTTATACTGTTAAAATCATGAATAGGTAAAGTATCTTTTGATTTTCAATCCACACATCTAACATGACCCCCATTTTTTTATTTACTATCCAGCTTGGTCCAAACCCATCTTCAGTGGACGGGCAGGCTCTGGGTCGTGGCCAGTCTGGACACCTGAGTGTAAACAGCACACTGTACCTAGTAAACCAGAGTTACCCCTTCACTGTGCAGTTTTCTGACTCAGCTGACAAGAAGACGGGAAAAGGAACAGATGATAAGGAGAGAACAGAGAAAGCCTTGGATAGTAATGTTATGAATGTTCAGCAGAAGAGGAACATCCAGGATTTCTTTGTTTCTTCACCTAAGAAGGTACCTATGAATCTATTATAGTTTCAGATAAAAAAGAAATACATTGTACAGAATAAAAGAATGCACTATTATGTTGTGTATGCTCTATAATATTTCCTAAGTCAACAAAAAGAACGCTTGATTCTGAAGATGATGCATCTGATGCTAAACGTGGACGCACATCGGAGAAATCCGGTGAGGATGAAGAGAACCTGTTGGAGGAGAAACTCAGACAGCTGCAGCAGTTTGCACAAAGCACAAGCACACAACAGTCACCATCACAGCCCTCTGGCACTGCGCCTTCTGCCTGCTTGAAGAGTCACTGGCAGCAGATCGGCAATCTCCTGCTCTACACTGCGGCAGGAGTTGCTGGAAGCTCCAAGGTGAGAATCAGTGAGGAGGCTATCAGAGTTACTAATCCCCGAAACATCCAATTTATGTTCAACAACTTAATGATCATTATCAGATTTGTGGTGATATTTTTAATAGTAATATATCGAGTGACTCACAAAGCTCATAGATTTTGGGCAAATAGTTAAGCTTGAATCAGCATCTTTTTATGTTGGTTAATTAGTCCCTCTAAATCTCTCCTCTGCTTTGGTGCTACTTCGTAAGTGAGGATTAAAACACAATGCGATTTATTCAAATGTTACATGAAAATAATCAGTGCTTGGTGTGATGTTTCAGCATTACCTCAAGTCTTCTGTTCCGCTTTTACAACAGCACTTGAGTATACTAGAGTACATCTAGAGCCTGAATATAATCCTGATTTGCCTTGCGGCTGTGCTACTGTCAGAGATGCTGTTAAACAATTAATCAACACCTTCTGACCAATCAGGTTTGAGAACTCAACATTGCTGTGGTATAAATGTGCATATCTTATCCTGACTGCTTATTAAAGCAATGAACTAAGAAAGGTGACAGTACTGAGGAAGTATAAGTGACTGTATGTGTTTGTTAACTTGCTGCTTGATCTTATATTGAAATTCACACTCTAGCGTCATATTCGTTCTAACTCAGATAGCAGGGTTCGACATTGATGGCTGCATTATTACTACAAAGTCAGGGAAGGTCTTTCCCACCGGCCCGGATGACTGGAAGTAAGTCTGATTTGTATAAAATGTTGGAATCTCCTCATACAGTGCTTGGTATTGTACTGTTACATTTCTGCACTTTGATTTTCTTTAGGATCCTTTTCCCAGAGATTAAACCCAAACTGAGCGCTCTGTTAAAGGAAGGGTTCAAGGTGTGTTAAGTTCAATTAAGTTATTGCTGCACACAGAACAAATTTTTATGCATCACATTCACAGCCATAGACAGTAGGACACACAAGTAAAAAGGTTGTTAACAGTCTGTATCAGGGAAAATCTGTGTGTGTAAATATGAATGTTTGTCACTGTGTAGGTGGTGTTTTTTACCAATCAAATGGGAATTGCTCGAGGAAAACTCAGACCAGAAGTGTTCAAGTCTAAAGTTGAGGATATTCTTGAGACACTGAAATTACCTGTGCAGGTTTGTGAGGAATATAAATCATAATACTGTATTTTAGAGGCTTAAACAGATCCAAATAAGGTTAAATAGCTCTCCTGTATATGGTGTGAATGTAACACATGCATGATGTATTTCAGGTGTTTGTCGCAGCAGGTCCAGGAATTTACAGAAAACCAGTCACAGGAATGTGGGAGCACTTATGTGAGAAGGTGAGTTTATTTTTGGAGAAATTTCATATTTCGCTACTCAAAGTGCAAAGAATTCACAGCTTCTCTGTGTACCTGTCTAATGCTGAGTTTACACTGCACGACTTTTCAGTCGCCGACTAGTTTTGCAAAGTCACAGACTAGTTCTGCAAAATCAATGCAAAGTGGAACTTGTGCACACGAGTGAATCGCGCAGTGTGAATAATCAAAAACTCTATCTGAGTGAGTCGCCGATGAGTTGTGCAGTGTGAAGGGAGTTCTGACTGAAAAATACCTCAGCGATGACCTACAGCCAATGAGAGAGAAAGATACAGGGCAGCGGGCGGTTCTGGGAGGAGTTATAGACCACAATATCAGCAAGCATGGCTTCAGCTGGAGCACAATATTATAGTTTAATAGAGTTTATAGGTTTTTCTCAGAAAAAATGCCTTAAATATAGTTATCAGTATAAATAAAAAGCTTTACAATAGCACCAAACAGAAATAAAGCAAAAACATTTGCTTGACCAGCCACAGCAGCACATTGCAAAATGATTTATTTGTTTAATTATGCAGAACGCACAATCCTTGTTCCCTGCACTGACCATTTGGATCACGAACGGTACCGTTTCCAGTCTTGCGCGAGAATCCTGATCTCACGTGTGAATTTGCGTTATTTCCTTATTATTTCTCCCATATGTTTGGTTGTGAAACGCAGTTTGTGGACCAGCCGGAGTTGTAGGTGATTCTTCCTATTGTGAAGTCATACAGTGTGAAAGTTCCTGTCGCCGATCAGTTGTGCAGTGTGAACACAGCAGTGACTGAATGCTACCCTAAATAGTCATGCAGTGTGAAAGCAACAGTGATCCGATGACTTGAAAATTGCACAGTGTGAACTCGGCATTAATTATCAAGAAAGACGACAAAGAAAAGTCACGCTGATTAACATGGTGAACTCAATACCAAGCTTCCATTCTAAACCAGTAAACTAGTACTGTTCATCAGTCTAATGACTGTGTCCTGCATTTTTGAACACTACTAAATTCAAGACAAATTGATTTTCTTATATGCAACTACTGTATATGCTGTTTTATATAATTTTTGATATTTATATAAAAGGTGAAATTATTCATGAGGAAAATGTTGAAAAAGCAGATTCTTTTTTTTTTATGACCAGATTTGACTGTATATGTTACTCTGATGAATAAAGGCCTGTGGGGTGAAGTTTCTGACATTTGCAAATGATCTATAATATACACTGTGTTTTCCAGGCAAACAATGGAATAATTGTGAATAAATCCCAGAGTGTTTATGTTGGAGGTGAGTGTCTGTGGAAGGAAGTGTTTTGTAAATGCCTGGTTCCAGTGAAGCTCGTTTTAATCTTAATTTCTTAAGAAAAACAGAGAATTAAATGAATCCGCAAAAATAATTTTTGAAAGATTTTCTGTGATTTAACCCCTCATCCTGAACTGCCCAAAAATAAAGGCTTATTATTCAGACTTTTTGATAGCTTATACTGATGCATTCAGGGTTTTTAAAAGGGGAATTTGAAGACCTGATACTGGACCCAGCTATTTAAAGTAAATTAGTAAATGATTTGCTCTTCACGGTTTTTTTGGACTAGATGCAGCAGGTCGTCCTGTAAATTGGGCTCCAGGGAAGAAGAAGAAGGACTTCTCCTGTAGTGACCGGCTGGTGAGATGCAGCCCATGGCCACTACTTGCTTACAGTAGTGATGAACATAAAGTAGCACATTTTACTGCTTACTTTGTATAAGATATTAACACAAATGTGTTCTTAAAAGTTGATGCACATTATTTATTGTTCACTTTCCTGAGGACTTCTTTTATCCTGAGGATAAAATTTTAAATGGCATATTTCTTTCATTTTGTTTCTAGTTTGCTCTGAACATTGGTATACAGTTTCACACTCCAGAGGAGTTCTTCCTTGGTTGGAAAGCTGCTCCCTATGATTTGCCATCATTTGATCCGGTGAGCTGTGGAATTGCTTGTCTGTGTTTGCCTCTGTACAGATTTACTCAGTGTATTTATGCTTAGTTGAACTGGATCTTAGCTGATTGGACCTGAATGGACCACATGACACTGTGATACTGTGTTCACATTTACATGACACTGTGAATTAGTATAATTATTCACTGTAGAATTTTATAACCTGCAGAGAGGTTTAGACCCAAAGGGACGTCTGTATGACCCTCCTACTGCCTCGCTCACTTCTACCTGCCAGGAAATCATTGTTGCTGTTGGATTCCCTGGTTGTAAGTTTTTTTTTTTTTTTTGTGAAAGGTTTCTTAAATGCTTTTGTAGCTTGACAAAAATCCTATTAAATGACCTTACCCTTGTGTTTACTTTTGCAGCTGGCAAATCCACTTTTTTTCAAACCCACATCATTCCTAAGGGATACGTGTACATAAACAGGGTGAGTATATGAGGGGTCATGCCACCTCAACACTCCTGAGGTGGTGTATTTAGTGCTAGATTCTTTTCAGAAGTCCAGATTAAAAGCTTGTTTATTTAAAAAGGTATGCACATAGTGTCAGCCTGTCTATAACTGCAGTTTTAAAATAAGAACACTATTAAAATGATGTGAAGTTAAATCTATATTTTAACAGCTCTGGTATAAAAAGCTCTAATTCTTTCACACAATAGATCTGTACTGATTTTCATTACTTGCCTAAAATTTAAAGAGTTGGAGTTTTTTTTTTTTTCTCAATTTTACATTGGAAAGGGAAACATCTGGGTTAGACTAATGAATTACACACCTATCCAAATATTGAGAAACAGTGAGAGATTCTTTTACACCATGGGTGTCCAATCATATCCACAAAGGGCCGGTGTGGATGCAGGTTTTCATACCAATCCAGCAAAAGTCACACCTGATTCCACCTATTTAATCAATTGATCTTGGCTTTCAGTAGACTCAGGTGTGGCTTCTTCATGGACTAAATGAAAACCTGCACCCACACCGATCCTATCCAGGTAAGATTGGACACTCCTCTTCTAGATAATAATGATGATAACGATGATGATGATGAGGTATTCTTGCTAGGACACACTGGGGTCATGGCAGCACTGTGTGTCAGCATGTGAACGTGCACTGAAGGAAGGACACAGTGTGGCTGTGGACAACACTAATCCTGACCTCGAGTCTCGAAAGCGGTGCATATTTTAGTTTCTTTACTGATCAGTGTTTTTTTTAAGCTATTGCTATAGATTATACTCTCAAAGTTCATGGCACTAAGGAAGATCTGACCTGCTCCATGCTTCCCTTCACAGGTATTTGGATGTCAGTAAGAGTGCTGGAGTTCCCTGCCGATGCTTTAACTTCGCTGCCTCTCTGGAACAAGCCAAGCACAATAACAGGGTGGGCAGAGTCTTCTCTGTCATGTGGTGTTGCTGCAGGTTACACCACATGATTTGCTTGACTTATTAACCTGCCTGTACATTTGACTTTATTAATGTGGCTTCTACATTTTGGTCACAGATTCATGGTGAAAGTGTTAAAGTAAACTGCAAATTTAAGAGAGTGCTAAAATGATCAGTAATTTTCTTAAAATATTTCAGGCAAATGTTATTTTTACGTATGCTCTCTATCCCAGTGTAACATCTTCAGTGGTGCGTCCCGCTCTCTGGTGAATCCAGCAGAGTTTTCTCATCTTCAGGCCCATTTTACATACCAGGAAAAACTACTGGCAATCTATCATCAGCAGTTCACCCAGCTACAGGTCACGAATGAGCAACTAACTAATTCCGTTACAGTACTGAGATCTGAGCTCACCATGATGGCACTCCCAGATAAGTTTGATGGTTCATCGGATAAGTGTAGAGAATTTTCATGCCAATGCAACATTTATATCATTCACCACCCTGAATGTTACTCAAATGAGGGTGACTACATGTGCGTTAATAATGTCTACTCTTACGATTAAGGCATTGGAATAGGCATCAGCGGTGTGGGATTCTGACCCCCGAATCTGGAGCTTGTTCATCTTCTTTTCCCAACAGATTCGGGGGTTTTTTGAATACCCTGCAGGGGGTATGGACGTTTCACTTTAGCTACTTCAATTAAATCAAGGTACATACACAGCAGCTGATTACGCCATCCACCTCCGTACCTTAGCTGCACAGTAGGTGGAACGATATTGCTTTGATAGATATCTTCAGGAAAGGACTCAATCATCGCCTGCAAGCGGAGCTAGCCTCATTTACTATATCACAGTTCATTAACCTGAGCATATGATTGGACAATATGTTGTGCAACCAGTCATCTAAAGCGGCCTCCCAAGCTTACCTCTCCTTTGATGAAACCACACACTCTGCATCCTCCACAACAGCAGAACCCATGCAGCTAGGAGAGACCCAAGTCACAGCAGAGGAACGACAGAGGCGCATGCTCCCATATCTGTGCCTATATTGCAGACAACCAGGATACCACTGTGCTAACTACCCAAACAAAGCTGCTACAGTAAGTTCTACTCCTTGCCCTTATAACTTTTGTTTACCTGCTCAAGTGGGCCTAGCTCCTCTTATTGAGCCCTGGTGGACTCTAGCTTTGCAATAAACCTCATTGACCACCAAATTGTTCAGGAACTGGACATTCCTATTGTGCCATGTACCATGTAAATCAAGATCATAGCCAACCCATTGGGGCGGCTATATTACCCATCAGACCGTCCCACTAGAGCTTCAAATTTCATACAGAAACTATTACACTATTCATCACCTCCTCTCCAGCAAGCCCCATAATTTTGGGGCACTTCCTTTGTGAAAAGCCCAGAAATCGATAAGGCTTTTATGGTTCCCACTGAGGTCCTCCTGTCCAACACTTCTCCACCTAAGAGAAAAGCCCCTATCCATCCCGGAATGCCAGGCCATGGAGGACTACATTGAGGAAGCCCTAGCCTTCAGGTTTATTCGACCCTCTACCTTCCCCGCAGCGGCAGGCTTTTTTGTGGAAAAGAAGGATGCGGCCTACCTCCCTGAATAGACTAGCGGGGGCTTAATGCTATAACCGCCAAACACTCTTATCTGCTACCCTCAGCACTGGAGCAGCCAAGCTGTTCACCAAACTTGACCAGAGAAGTTCCTACAACCTTGTTTGAATCAGAGAGGCGGATGAGTGGAAAATGCCGTTTATCACTGAGGGGTCACTATGAATATGGTGATGGTGATGCCGTATGGCTTGACCAACACACCAGGAGTCGTTCAATCATTTATCAATGAACTGTTTCGTGACCTAATCACTGTCATAGTCTACAAATTGATGAAATACTTATATATTCTGAGTCCAGAGAACATGTTGGTCATGTAAGAAAAGTCCTTCTCTGCCTCCTGCAACACAGTCTGTTTGTCAATTTGTGAAGGTGGAATGTGAATTCCACCATACCATTTATATCCTTCTTGGTATATTACTGTCCATCTCCAGTGTGAAGATGGATCCATGCAAAGCACAGGCATTGACGAAATGGCCAAGGGCCACAGTGATCAAGGAGCTGCAAAAGTTCCATGGTATGGCAGCCAAGTTGTACCCCTGTGCTTATTATTCACAAAAATTTATCCCAGCATAACTCAGCTGTGACATAGGAATGGGAGTTGCTGTCGATTAAAGCCGCTCGAGAATAATGGAGGCATTGGCTTGAGTGGGCACACTGTGCAATTCAAGTAATTTCAGATCACAAGGATCTAGAATACCTCAAGGGGGTCAAGAGATGGTCAAGGAGAACCCATGCCAAGCCCTCTTCTTCACAAGGTTTAATTTCACATTCACATACTGGCCATGTACAAAAAATAGCAAGGCTGATGCATTGTCTCAACAACATGACCCCCTCCAGCCTTGCCACCGATCCTGAGTGTTTCGGGTGTATGGTCTCCCGGAGTACATTGTGTCAGATGGGGGGTCCAATTTACATCCTGTGTCTGGAGCATTCTGTTCCAGATTGAACATTAACATCAGCTTTACATCGGGGTACCATCCACAGTCTAATGGCCAAGTGGAGTGGCTTAATCAGGAGATTGGTGGCACCTCCTACTGTAGTTGAGAGCAAAATTGGTGGAGCAAGTTTATTCCTTGGACTGAGTATGCACAAAACTCATTGACTGACTCCTCCACAGGATTAACCCCCTTCCAATGCATCCTAGGGTTTGAACCACCCTGGTCAGGGGAACCTTCACATGTTCCAGCAGTAGATGACTGGTTCAGATGCAGCAGAAATATCTGGGAAGATGCTCATTTTCGGCTGCAGGGGGCAGTCAGGCACCAACGCATACAGGCTGATCAATGCCAGCTCCCACATCTTGATTACCAACATGGCCATCTAGTGTGGTTATCGACCAAGAACTTCAAGCTTCAGCTCCCATGTAAGAAATAAAGCCCGCATCTGCATTACATTCCATTTAAGGTTTTATGACAAGTGAGCCCAGTCACATACCAACGTGAACTCCCACCATCATATCAAATATCCCCATCTTTCAATGTGTCTCTGCTTAAACCTGCCAACAAAAACCCCAACCAAAATGCCCAAGTCGCTGTCTCTCCACCCCCACTGGACATAGAAGGCTCCCAACATACATAATCGGGGAGATTCTCAACTCCAGACGAAGAGGGGGTCGACTTCAGTATCTAGTGGACTGGGAGGGCTACAGCCCAGAGGAGAGATCATGGGTGGACAGGCGAGACATCCTTGACACAGGACTTGCCCCCCATCTGGGGAACACCTTAGTAGAACACTAGGAAGTGTGTACCTTCAGTTGTACCTCCTGCTCTTCACCACCAGAGGAAACCCTCACCTGAATACTGACACTTCCGGGTCATTCAGTTTACTTCCTGTGTTTTAGCCATTTAAGCCATGCTTAGGCTAAGCTAGGTGCGAAGTATCATCACTTATCCTGCATTACCAAGCCATGATTCATTGTTCGTGTTTGCTTTCCAAGTTATGACCTAGTTTCCGGTTTTGCGCTTTTGGATTTCTGTATTGGATTTGTCTGCCATGTGTATTACTGTCTTTGGGAAATTTGAACCCTGCCTGTTTCTGGTTTTTGCCTTTGCCTCATGTATTGGATTGTTTGCTATTGTTCACCATTAAACTCTACACATGGATTCTTCTACTCCTGTCTTAGCAAATACATTACAACCAGGAGGTGAAGGCATCATATTTTCAGGTTGTCTGTATTTCCTATAAATCTGTTCCAAACAGGATGAAGGTTTTTCGATTTTACAAATATCTTTAAAATTGTGATTAAGCTCATTGAGAATAATAAAAGGTTGTTCTGTACAGCTGTGGCCAAAAGTTTTGAGAAGGACACAAATATTAATTTGTCTGCTGCTTCAGTATTTTTAGATCTTTTTGTTAGATGTTACTATGGTATACTGAAGTATAATTACAAGCATTTCCTAAGTGTCAAAGGATTTTATTGACAATTACATTAAGTTTATGCAAAGAGTCAATATTTGCAGTGTTGACCCTTCTTTTTCAAGACCTCTGCAGTTTGCCCTGGCATGCTGTCAATCAACTTCTGGGCCACATCCTGACTGATGGCAGCCCATTCTTGCATAATCAATGCTTGTCATGCTCGAGTTTGTCAGAATTTGTGGGTTTTTGTTTGTCCACCCACCTCTTGAGGATTGACCACAAGTTCTCAATGGAATTAATGTCTGGGGAGTTTCCTTGCCATTGACCTGGAATTTTGATGTTTTGTTTCCCAAGCCACTTAATCACTTTTGCCTTATGGCAAGGTGCTCCATCATGCTGGAAAAGGCCTTGTTCGTCATCGAACTGTTCTTGGATGGTTGGTAGAAGTTGCTCTCGTGGTATGTTTTTGTACCATTCTTTATTCATGGCTGTGTTCCTAGGCAAAATTACTTCCTTGGCTGAGACGCAACCCCACACATCAATGGTCTCAGGATGCAGGACTGTTGGTAGCACTCACCCTTTCTTCTGCAGACAAGCTTTTTTCCAGATGCCCCACACAATTTGGAAAGGGGATTTTTCAGAGAAAATGACTTTACCCCAGTCCTCAGCAGTCCAATCCCTGTACCTTTTGCAGCATATCAGTCTGTCCCTGATGTTTTCCCTAGAGAAAAGTGTCTTCTTTGCTGCCATTCTTGACACCAGGCTGTCCTCCAAAAGTCTTCTCCTCACTGTGCATGCAGATCCAGTCACACCTGCCTGCTGCCCTTCCTGAGCAAGCACTGGTGGTGCCCCGATCCCACAGCTGAATCAACTTTAGGAGACAGTCCTGGCACTTGCTGGACTTATTTGGCCGCCTTGAAGCCTTCTTCACAACAATTGAACCTCTCTCCTTCAGTTCTTGATCAGATAAATGGTTGATTTGGGTGCAATCTTACTAGCAGCAATATCTTTGCCTGTGAATCCCTTTTTGTGCAAACCAATGATGACTGCACTTGTTTCCTTGCAGGAAACCATGGTTAACAGAGGAAGAACAATGATTTCAAGCACCACTGTCCTTTTAAAGCTTCTAATCTGTTATTCTAACTCAATCAGCAGGACAGAGTGATCTCCAGCCTCTTCATCACCCTTGTTAACGAGAGAACCATTGACATGACAGCTGGTCCTTTTATGGCAGGGCTGAAATGCAGTGGAAATGTTTTTTTCGGATTAAGTTCAATTTCATGGCAAAGAGGGACTTCATCTGATTACTCTTCATAACATTCTGGAGTATATGCAACTTGCCATCTTAAAAACTGAGGCAGCAGACTTTGTGAAAATTAACACTGTGTCATCCTCAAAAGGTTTAGCCACAGCTGTACAATACAATACAACACAGGAATTAAATGCTATAGTGATTACAGATCAAATCTGTGCAGCAGGAATCACATGGAGGGATCCTAAAGGTCCAGGACTTCAACTGTGTCTTATGTAATGTGCTCATTTCTCATTTTTCACTATTCCAGTTTAGAGAGATGGTTCCTTCAGCCACCAAGCACGCTCCTGTCAATGACATGGTCTTCCACAGCTACAAGTGAGTGAACACTGCAGTAAATGCAATTCTGCCTTTAACACTTCGTCCAAGTAATGCCCCACGTACCAGGACCAGTCCGATACACGGTCAAATCCGGCCCAACTAATGAATTTTGAATCCATTTTCTAAATTGGAATAGGGGAAAAATCTGAAAGATTAGAATAACTAATGGAGGAGTTTCACTGAAAAGACCATCAATACTTACCCAGTCACAACTTACATTTTAATTTATAAATATTTTCCAAACTCTACTGATTTCCCCATTTAAAGAGATTCATGATCATTCATAACCCCAGTTCAGATGGAGGGAACATGGAGTGTGTAAGCCACTGTGTATATAGTAAAGACCAGAATTTGGAGGTTTTTTCTTAATGAATTAATTTTCTAAATGTATTCTGTAGTGTTGCTAATATATATTTATTTTGCCTGTGCATTCAGAATGTGCCTTTCACATAAATCAACATATTTATAACTTGTTCTTGATGTTACTGGTCACCTAGCTTTACACTGGGCACAGTGAATTGTGGATAACCCCTGATTGTTTGTGTGTGTGTGTAGGAAGAAATATGTGGCTCCTGCTCTATCAGAGGGCTTCTCTGAAATTCTGCAGATCCACTTTGTTCCCAGTTTTCCTGATCATCGGTCTGAGGAGCTTTTCAGGCAGTTCTCTGAGGGCTGAACAGAGAAAGTGACCACAGGATGGACACCAAAATGCAAAGAATCTCTAGTATCAGTACAGTTCTGCAACATTAATGCTGAGTTCTTGAGTTCTGCTGTTTTATCTACTGATGTGTGTCTGCGTCATTCCCTTGTGTGTCTTCATTTTGAAAAAATCTACAACAAACACATCTGCTGCTTTTTTAAAGTGACAGAACATCTAATGCTAAGTTTATTCTGGGATTGCAAAAAAGAGACATGATTTATAGGTTTACAGGAAAAGAAAAAATTTTACCATTTAGTTTGAAAGCAATTCTTTTATTAAACAATGAATAAAACAGAATGAATAGACTGTTTGGCTACTTAAGATTATTTTATTATACTGATTGATTTGATAAGTTTAATTTTTGCACAATACACTGACTTGTGAGCATGTGGAGTAGTTTGCACAACAAATACATGATATGATCAGTTAAGCAATGTAGAACATGAAACTGTTAAAAGAATGACAGTTTTACAGTTTCACCAAAAACAAATAGAGCTGATGGGTTGATGTTAGTTCCCCAGAGCAAATCATTAGATGAGCAAAAAACGTACAGCAATAAAGTGATTTTCTTAGAGTAAATGAAGCAGTTTCACTACAGAGCTGATCGCATTACATGGATATATGATCATTTCTCCACTCATACACCTTTAACATACTTATTTGCAAACACTGTGTTCATACTGCAGTGAAATGTGTCCTGGATCCGATGTGTTTTATATGTGACACAGATAATAATAAAAAAAAATCTTATTTTTAACTTTGACTTTCAGCTTACTTTTACTAAATCAGTTACGTGACTGATATGTGACAGTCTGAAGATTTGAATTATTAGATTTTTGTCTTTTTTATTGTTTATCACAATATTAAAATTCATATATCAGCGATAAGTAATCTTGGGTTCACACTAGTCTCATAATGTGAAATGTGAAAAAACAAATCAGATTGGAGCAATACAGTCAAATTCTTTAGGCTTGTATTGTTCTATTAATGACATTTCACTTGTTCTTGTTCTGTTAATAATATAATGTGTTCTCCGCTTCAGTACCCATGTGATGACCACAGCTATAAGACACACTACGATGGTCATCACACCGAGTGAAAAGATAATAGCAGTCAGGTTCAGGCCTGGAATTGAGCTGGGTGTTGGAGGTGGTAGGTTCAGGCCTGGATTTGAGCTGTGTGCTTGAGGTGGTAGGTTCAGGTCTGGCTTTGAGCTTGGTGGGGGTCTATGAGTTGGGACATACTTGGTTACTCGAGCAATGTTGGATATCTCAGACTTTGCTGCTTGTTGGTCCACTGACTGAATAGCAATGAACAGCGTAGTGTGATGTTGAAGTGTGATACTGGGCTGGAAAGTATGTTTTTCAGGTGAGCCGAAGGTTTGAGGGACGAGTCCAGAAGTGTTGACCAGATTAGTGCTGCTGAAGCTGTATTGGATTGTCTTAAAATCTTCACTCCACCTGATTTCATAGGATTTGGCTTGAAAGAAGAAGCATTTAAAGTGTCAGAGATTCTTATTTATACTCAGTAAATTCTCTAAGGCTATGATCGATTGTGCATGGAGAACATCTCTCATATGTACACTAAGGGTTGGAAATGTTGGAATCTATCTATCTATCTATCTATCTATCTATCTATCTATCTATCTATCTATCTATCTATCTATCTATCTATCTATCTATCTATCTATCTAATCACACACACACAGGTAGATAAATAGATAGATATATATATTTGCATGGTATTATATATACATTATATACAACCACATCTGAAAATCTAAAGAAAGTTTTTTGTATCAATAACAAATTAGTTTAATTGTATGACTACTTCAGACTTTCAGTCAAAGACATTGAAATAGTGTCAAATGTGATGGATCGTAAAGAGTCTGTGTAAGCGTGCACTTGACTCACCTCTTCCCAGATCATAATCCTCACCAGGAGCCGTCCATGTGAGAATCACGGTGTCCTCCTGCAGTTCTGCAATCAGATCTGTGATCATATTCGGAGGGAAGTTTATAGAAATATCTTTTTCCACTACAAAACTCTGCCCAGTTACTGTTCTAATGAAGCTGCCCACATCAACTGGCTTCAGGTTTATTGGTGGCTCAGGAGGGTTTAATTTCACTTCACCTGCAAAGAGAATGTAGATGTCAGTTATTGCTGTATTTGTTTTTTTATTCATTTAGTTGATTGTTAATTTAGTTTTATTTTGGACACATACAGCTAAACCTGTGAGATCGAACTCAGTATTGTTCTGTTTCCACGTTAGAGCTCTTGGATTATACAGATATTGTTCACAATTCGCCTGAACTCTGCCTTTTTCCTGTTTCTGAGGGTGATTTTTCTGGTTGTTTCTTAAACAAAACTCTTGACCATATTTACATGTGCCCCAGCCTCCACACCCTAACTGACTGATAATACACATCACATACAGTCATGTGTCTAATAAACACAAACAGGTCCTTTGGAGAACAAACTAGATGCAAGTAGACAAATTACACATTCACAAACAAATGACACAAAGGGACAGATGACAGAAACGTAATTTTATTCTCTGTTGTTTTCCAGAAATAACTGTCTATAGGTAAACAAGACTTTTTTTGCAACTGGATAGAAGAAACACAGCATAGCCTTGAAACACTTGTGGTTGCCCATTTGTCTTTCGTTCCTTTGTGTATGCATAATAGTTTTCTAAGACCTCATGCTACACGTCTCATCCATCATGTTTTATTAAAGTATAGTGAAAGTCATAACGTGCAGTATGTTCATGTAGTCTTAATGAAATGCAGGAATTCTGGCTATTTTTCCTTGACTGCTGGACTGGTCAGTTCTGACTGAGTGATAATAGAAGGCAGTGGTTACCATCATCAACATATCCAGGGATGTAGAGGGCACCGCTGTGTCTGTAGGGAGGAAACTGAACTTCTGTGTGTTGATTTTCCACTCTCACTTTTAGACTGTATTTTCCACGTAATATTTTAGTTAAATATCTGGAATAGGTGCCATCACCTTTGAAAGAATCAGCTCCTGTAAAAATATCCAGCATGGAAATGGTGCTATTTAGCAAATGTTGTGTCATGAATCATTTCCACAGTTATTAGGATATAATGCACTTCTACATTCTACCAGTATTACCTGCGCCGTTATCAAGGAGCTGCAGACTGACCGATTGTCCTTCATCTGACTCAAGTGTTGCAGAAACGCTGGCCCCCAGAACAGGGTTATAATTCTGAGCGACCTCAGCCAACACCAGCAAAGGTTTGGTGTCATCACTGGTCTCCTGGATCATTCTGACTGTAACTGTGACTGGATAAACATCTTCATGAGCTGCTTGACTAATTACTATTAAACTAATTGCCTGAGCAGCTGTGCCTTCACTGAGGAACATGTACTTCCAATCACCTGGCTGCAGGAAAGGTGATGAAACAGTGTGCATTATTTAAAACTGTTTGTTTTTTATTGTCTTTATTCAAAATCACAGTAAACAAGGTTTACCTCTGCAGTTCCTGGAACAGTAAGAGTAATGGTGTTGGCAATGTCGGAGGTGTTTCTCTGGTCGTAAACCAAACCACTGGGTGACTGTAAGTACACAGTGGGTGCACTAGTTTCATAAGTGACAATAAAGGTGGTCTGGTTTCCTACAGTCCGGTCGATGGGAACTGTTCCATTCAACCAAACGTCAACCTTTTCAGTGCTTTCCAGCTGTTTAGAAACAAGTAACAACATTAGATGAATAGACTGACTGATACTGAGACACTCCCAGTGTGTGTGTATCACTTACCTGAATGGGCTGTGTCATGGGATTTCCATCGAACAGTGTCAATGAGGAAAAGACATTCACAAGCTTGTAGGAATATTTAGAATCTGGCACTACATAAAACTTTCCCCCTGCAGTATATGAACAATAATCAAAATCCAAAGCAACACTGGTGAACTAGAGCTGAAACAATCAACTATGTGACATTATGTAATATTACACACGTGAAATCTCACCTGTTTGATCTGCCATGATCTTCAGTACACTGTCTGCTTTTGGGCCAAATGATATGGTGTGAATGATTGAGCCACTTTGAACAGCTTCCTGTAAACACTCTTGAATATTATCAGTTGCTTCTCCATCTGTGAGAAATATTATTTCATCTCCGATTGTTTTATTATCATCCTTTCGAAGAACCTGAAATAAAAATAGAAAGAAACTGGCATTAATCAGTACAGACTGATTATCTTTCAGTTAATTCTTAATTCTAGACCAAAGAGAAGTTTAACATTTAACATTATGAAGATGGAATTTTAGTCAAAGAGTGTAGGAGGAGTCTTTACACGAGTCTCTTACCTTAAAGCCTTCTCTGAGTCCTTCACAGATATTTGTTGATCCTTGTGCGTTTGTTGGCAACATATGTATTAGTTTGTCTCTTGTGGCTTGTCCATCTATTAACGTCAGTGGGCTGAGTACTTTAGCTTTGGTGCTAAAAGTCACAAGAGCCACAAACTGCTGTTCTTGTATGCCATGGTTTAAAAAAACTGATGCAGATTGTTGTTGTTGTTTTATTCTTGCGTTCTTTAAAGGGGAAAAAAATATGAGATATTTTCTATAAATTAATTGTTTTTTTTAAATATCTGCAATGCACTGATGGTTTTCATTTGATTTATAAGGTGTACGTTTTTATGGAAATATGCTAAAGAAGATATACTTGAAGTGAGCTGTTATTGTATCAGATGACTGCTGTTTAGCTAAACTTTCAAACTTGAAAGAGCATTCATTTATGCACAGCTCTCTTAAGATCCCATCACACCATCTCAGTGGGATTCAGCTCTGGAGTTTCACATGTCTATTCCAGTACCTGTTTATTCCAGTACCATTCAGATGACTTAGAGAAGACACAAATTCAGACCATTTGGTTTCTTTTGGTTATTTTTTGGAAAGCATGACTACATATTGAAATTTGTTTTTTGTGGTCTTCAAGTAGTTACAGTAATCTGTTGTTTGTAAATAAGGACAAAAATCTGCTACATTCCACTAGTTTTAGCCAGCACTTTTGCTTTGGAGGGCTATTTTATGTGAATTAATATACCGCCATGCTTCCTGAGACATCAAGCACGAGGCAGACGACCCGAGTTCCCCTCTGTAGGACTCTGAATGTTGGAGCTGGCGGTGGAGATGGAAGAGGCTTTAGATTGTGAAGGGCATCTTTGTCTACGGATTCCTGAAAGATCACTGTACGTGTTGAGAGCTTTTTACACTTTGAATTCTGTTCATTGGGGGCTTCAGCGTTATGTTCCTCTTCGTTACAAAATGCTCTTACCTACAAATAAATCACAGTGTATATGATGAAGGCATCAAGCAAAAATGAAAAAACTATTAAATTAAAATGGATTGGAAACTATGTTGAACAGTAGCCTTACTCACTGAATCCATGCTGGGCGAGTACATTATTGAGACATTTGTAATTTGCTTTACATTTGGAAAGAATTTACAGCTGGATGTGGGAAGGCCAGTCATATGAAACCAGCAAGATTGAGTACTTTGATTAATAACTTGTAATGTCTCTCCTAAAATTTTATCACTACACCTGAAAAAAACAACACAACACATTACTGACAATTACTGCTATAATATACATTTATGTTTAATAATTTTTGCTCTTCTATAGGGAGGTGAATATAGGACCTTGTTGGTTTATTCTGACCAGCAGACAGGTAAAAGGGCTCATTCTTATTATATTCATCAAATACCCCCCATCTGAGGTGAGCCCATTCATGCACAAAAACTCTTCCTAAAAGTAAAACATGTATAATATTATATTTTGTTGCTACAGAGGAAGTTAGAAATAATACATTTCTATGAGTTGATGCCTCTTGATTGTTTTTAATGTGTGTGTGTGTGTGTGTGTGTTTGTTTTAAACACAGGTTAGTTCTCACCTTTAGGTCCGTATACATTTTTGTACAGATCTTTGTCTAACAGATACTTTGGGGTGAAATGAATGTATTGAGCCTCAGTTCCACAGCCTGTGACTTGGGGAGTGTATGGCTCATCACCAAATGCAGAATTTGCGTTATCAATTCTTATTCTGCCCTAAAAACAAAATGTTTAGAATATTTTGTACATATTATATTAATAATACACACAGTTTCTTGAATAAATGAGAGACGTGTCAATAAATGATCCTCAGCACTGAATGAAGGTTGTACCTTGTCAAAGCATTCTGTTGTTGCTCGCTCATACTTTCCTGTAGTCCAGTTTGGTGGTACTAATATCTTCACCTCCTTGAAGTACAGCTTGTGGTCTAAAGCTTCAAACAGAAATTCTGATCCACTGACAATCATTTCCTGTGGAGACAGAAGAGTGGAATGTTTATGTACAGTATGTGTGTAAATTAATGTAAGTAATCAGACTTTACTGAGCATTTCAATGCACATGAAGCCACAGTTTTTCTCAGGTACACTATTTCACTTAGCCCTAGAAGAAACCTGGATCATTGCTCATCCTGACTCAAGCAAAATGTTTGTATGCACTCACTGTCCACGTTATTAGGAACACCCTCATGCTCATTCATGTAGTTACGTAATCAGCTAATTATTTGGCAGCAACACAATGTATAAAATCAGGCTCAAAATGTATGAAACCAGAATTTTCAGAGTTTCAGTTACTGTTCAAATCAAACATCAGAATCAAGAATAAAATCTGATCTGAGACTTTAACCGTGGTGTGGTTCTTGGTGTCAGATGGGCTGGTCTGCCTAGGGTTAGGTTTTATCTCTTCACAGATATCCTTCATTGGACAATAAGATCTAGAGGCACAAGCAACTGCACAAGCGGTTATGTTTCCTAACAATGACCATAATGATGTCAGTAGAATAAATGTCAGATGATTTAAACACCACTTGACTAATATTTGTTCAGAGTTGCTGATGAAATTCAGTCTTTCTGTTAGATAAACCTGGTGTTTTTACTGGCCACTTAGACATTATAAAGGTTTATCTGCCGTTATCCATCTGGAGTGTGTCAGCGCTCTTCACCGGTCTAATGTAGTCAAGTGAAGGACCATCGTAGACCATCTGAGATTCAATATCTGATTCAAATTTACATTTACATTTCTGGCATTTGGCAGACGCTCTTATCCAGAGCAATGTACAAGAGTACTTTGAAGTCTATATCAATGAATACATTAACACTGGTTCAACAGGTTACAGACTTAGGATACCATCAGCCTAAAAACTATGTTGGGAATTTTTTCAAATCAACATACATAAAACAAACAGGGAAAACTACACCAGGTTATGTATGTAACCCGGTTCCCTGAGAAGGGAACGAGATGCTGCGTTATGGCTGACACTATGCATTGGAGAATCACCTCCTACACGTGAGAGAGGAGGCTCCTCCTGACGTGAATCTCCCAAGGAGCACCACCCAGAAGGGAAAAGAGAAAGCCACAGGGGACAGTGGGACGAACATAGCCACTTCTGTCTGGCCAAAAATTGCCATATGCATTCCACCACCTTCATGGACATGCCACTCCCCAGGTCTCAGCCTGCTTCTCGATCATGTGTTCTGGAGTGTAAATCGCTCTCAGTGAGAGTAATCTGGCATCTACCTAGGGACAGATCTGGTCCACCAACCTGAACAGACTGCCCTAATGTTTGTTGATGCTAGATGAGCTACGACTGAAGAAAGAAAGACATGTACGTCTTGGATGACAAGGGGGTGAGTAAATTATTTGTAGATTTTTGTTCTTGGAGTGAACTTCTCCTTTAAGTGATTCCACAGCCATGCAGTACCTCATTATTCAGGTTAATATTACAGTTGAATATCACAAATAAAAGTCATGACATTCTGTTTTACAGCAATCAAGTTATTTGTGTGATTTTTTTTTTTTTACATTTTACTGTTGTTAATATTCAAGGTGGAATTACTGTCCGTTTCCCATCATTAATGTTTCCTAATATTAGTTAACAATAAGTACAAGTAATTGTATTGCTATTTTCAATGTATTATAATAAATTAATTAAATTAATATTTAATGTATATTACAATTTTATATTTTAATAAATTTTTTTGTATTTCTATTTTTAACTATTTTTATTCTACTTTTATGACACAGGCACTTCGCCTGTATATTCTACTGTGTACAGTTGTGAATGGGGCACAAGTAAAAATGTGACTGTTCATTGGATCAAAAACAACTTTGGACAGTTTAACATTCACAAACATTTTTCACTCTAAATTGCATATTCACACCGATTCTGGAAGATATTATGAGTCCAATATAACAGGGGTTCCCAAACTTTTCCCACGACCCCCAAAATAACGGTGCCAGTGATCGCGACCCCCACTATCCTCGGAGATGGTTAAAATATACAAACGTTGCGCGCAACGGCGCACACGCACCAATGATCCAATCCAAACACGAGACAACACTAAAAAGCACAACAGCCTAACAGCCATATCATTTTTATTGTAATTTACTCGTTAAATTTCAATATTAACCTCACCATCTGTACACACACCGATGCACTCGCTCCAAGACAGTCCATCTTCTTTTAGTTTGTGGTCAAATGTCCTCAACTGTGCATGTTCCCTCCAGCGGGGTGCAAAACAGAAAGTCCTCGTTAAGTTTTCCGGTTAAAACTGTATCTGACGAATACAAGCAGCTGGGCAGTTTGATACATCTCTGGATTCATCTAACTGTAAAGCGTATTTCCCTTTCTTCACTCTCTCCCCCAGCTGACACGTTATATCCTGGGCCATGTCGGAGATGCGCTGGGCAATAGTCCCGCTAGACAGCGGCACCGATTCTAGCTCACGGGCCAGTTTATCCCCATGCATAGCCCGACTTATAGCTATAGCAGTGACAGTGGTGCTTCTCCGCTGGTCTCTCCGCTGGCCTCCCTGTGTTGTCTTTGGTCGATATTAACCAACGTTTCATTTTAACAAAAATCTCCTAAGCCTAAAAAAGATGGTGCTGTAAAGTGATCTGAAATAAGATGGTGCTGTAAATTGATCTGAAATAAGATGGTGCTGTAAAGTGATCTGAAATAAGATGGTGCTGTAAATTGATCTGAAATAAGATGGTGCTGTAAATTGATCTGAAATAAGATGGTGCTGTAAAGTGATCTGAAAAAAGATGGTGCTGTAAATTGATCTGAAATAAGATGGTGCTGTAAATTGATCTGAAATATGATGGTGCTGTAAAGTGATCTGCTGCAACTGACACTATTGCTGTGTCTTTAACCTGTTAATCACCTCAGGGGTGACCCCCACTTTGGGAACCACTGCAATATAATAAGACATTTAGAAATATGAGAGAATATTTGACATCCTTTGAGGTGATCTGGTTTAATTTCTCTGCAGGGTGGTACAACACATTCCTGCTGTCTGTACAATAATCAGACTTTTCTAATAATGTTATATGGCATTTTTGAGGGAGATGCCTGTTGAACCGCATCAGAGAACTCATTAAAATATCTTCTTTAAATCAGTTCATGGAGGTCTTAAGAGTAAGCAAGCAAATAAATAAATAAATAAATAAATAAAAATACCTTGATTTGGTTTATAATGTCTTCATTCTCTGGCACACTGGGGCTGATGACGATCAGAATATCGGTGTAGCCGTTTCCATCCAGTCTGATTGTTGTAACTGGTCCCAGTCCACTGAGAAACAGCAAAACCACTGCTAACATCTTTACCATGTTTGTCTAACTTTCACCTTCATAACAAGAAATCTAAAATGTGCAAATTTCTAGGTCAGTAAAAACAGGGCAAAAGTGTTCTTTTTACGAGTTCAGAAACACGAAAGGTGTACTTCACAATGAGGACAAAACACACAATGATTGAAAATTATACAGAAATTATCATGGAAATGAAAGCATTTAACAGGGAGTTAAGTATAGGTGGAGACAGGACATGAATCAGAACAAAAACACACCAGAAAGGAAATGTCTCACATCATGAAGTTGGATAAGGTTTTACGTGGATGGAAATCAGATTGAATGTATTAATTTAGAAAGACATTCAGGTCATGGCAACCACATACATTTACAAAAGCATTTACAAAAGGAAGCAGTGAAACTGAAAAGGTTACTTGCTTTTAAATATTATAAATATAGAAGATTATTTGTACAGATGTTTATATTTGACTCCACATACAGGGGACTAATATAGAATATGAGTGGGTTTAATATGTGAAATTGGTTTTAAAAGGATTTTACAGAAAATTCTTATACAATAAACATGCACCTTATGCTTAGTTACATTTATGGCTAAAATCACAATTTTACTGTTAGCCCTTAACATATTGGGTGGTATTCAGCAAGTAAAGCTATTTTAAAAATTAAATTAAATTAAAGTTTTTAATCGTCTTCCTAATATTATTTTCCTATTAACTATTAATGTAACAGGGTTGAGAATAGTGTGATGGGGTTGAAGATTGTAACAGGGTTTAACAGGGTTGAAGGGACACTTTACTTGTAATTTTAATTTAAAGGTATGTCTTCAGCCTAATTGAATATGGACTTTTTGAGAAGTCCAGTTCGCACTGCTGCCACTGCCTCTGAGCTGATCATGCAATATCTCTGAACAACTCCTTGATCTCCCCTTTGGCCACTGCTCACAACCTTGGGATAACCATGGACAATCAACTGTCCTTTTCCTTCCATGTTACTAATGTCACACGTTCATGCCAGTTTCTTCTGTACGACATCAGAAGGATTTGGCCATTTTTATCCACACAGGCTGCTCAAGTGCTTGTTCAGTCTCTTGTCATTTCAAGACTGGACTACTGCAACTCTCTACTTTCAGGTCTACTTTAGAATGCAATTCGTCGGCTGGAAATTATACACATTGCAGCTGTGTGACTTGTCTTTAATCCTCCTAAGTTCTCCCACACCACCTCACTGATGCGTTCCCTCTATTGGCTTCCAGTAGCTGCGTGCATCAGATTTAAAACACTGATGCTTGCCTACAAAGCCAAGAATCCCTCTGATACCTCTGCACCTCACTCCCTCTGATCTATTAGCACTGCTCGACTGGTCCCACCATCTCTCAGGGTACAAAATAGGTAAACATAAACTCTTCTCTGATCTGGCACTGAGGTGGTGGAATGAATTTCCCATACAATTTCATGTTTTTGTACTGCTGAGTCACTGACCGTCTACCTGTTTCTGAATCACTTAAACTAGCTCTTATTTTCCCTGTTTGTTTTATGTATTGTTGTATGTTGTATGTGGATGTTGATTTCAGGAAAAAAAAATAATAGCAAAAGAACCACACAGAGTTAGGGTTTGTGGAGAAATGCTTTTTTAGAGTTTATTGAGACAGATTACAATTTATACAAACCAAAGATGTGGTCTTTGTCATTATCTACTGTACTGTACAGTAAAAGGCATTATCCATGGGTAACAAAAGGAGTTCAACATTGAGAACAATGATTCAGTGATTATACTTTTTTTTCTTAAATGTTTTATATCAAATAACAAACTAGGCACATGAAGAATGAAGATTTTCAGAAGAAGTCAGGATTTATCGCGATGGAAAATAAGATCTAATTTATTTCTTACAAAATACGCAGAAAAAAGAAGCAGTGAAAGTGAAACATTTCAGGTTACATGCTTTTATTAATGATAGATATTTCCAGTGAGAGATTTTAAAGCAGTAGATTGTAAAGTAATCTAAAGTTCATGCTCCAGATCAGCAGGCAATGGTAATGCTCAACAAGTTTTTTGAAAAACCGAGGAAGAAGGAGAAGGAGCAGAGGAAGGAGCGATGAACTAGGCCGATTCTGTTGAGCTGTTAAGCTAGTAAGCTAGCATGCCGGGTAGTTATTACATGTAATTACACAGCGTGTGCATTTAAAAAATAGTTTATATTTCTTCACATATGCTTATCTTGGTATCATAACAGGCATACGTTAATACACTGAGCTATTGTCTTTTGTGATATCTACTAGAGCTGTTTTGTATGTAACTACCGTTTTGTACTAGTTATGTTTATTTAAAATAATGCTTATTAGTTAAAAGTAACTATAGATGAGGACAGAGGTCAGGTGGATAGATCAGTCCTGGAGGGACTGATAGCGAACATAAACAGGTTCAGGTGAGGTGAAACTGTCTGAGGTAAGCAGTGTGCTGTGAGCATGCAGTGTGTGGCAATGCTACTGATTACTGACTGGTTGTTGGGAACAGTGGGAACCTCCATCATCAATAACTATGTCAAAGTCACTGAGTGACTCAGCATTAATTATCAAGAAAGCAGTAGTGACGACAAAGAAAAGTCACGCTGATTAACATGGTGAACTCAATACCAAGCTTCCATTCTAAACCAGTAAACTAGTACTGTTCATCAGTCTAACCCTGAAAGAGATTAACCAAACACTGTAAAACAGATGTAATGGATTAATGACTGTGTCCTGCATATTTGAATACTACTAAATTCAAGACAAATTGATTTTCTTATATGCAACTACTGTATATGCTGTTTTATATAATTTTTGATATTTATATAAAAATGAAATAATTCATGAAGAAAATGTTAAAAAAGAAGATTCTTTTTTTATGACCAGATTTGACTGTATACATTACTCTGATGAATAAAGGCCTGTGGGGTGAAGTTTCTGACATTTGCAAATGATCTACAATATACACTGTGTTTTCCAGGCAAACAATGGAATAATTGTGAATAAATCCCAGAGTGTTTATGCTGGAGGTGAGTTGGAGGTCTGTGCTGGGTCTGCAGGAAGAGATAAGGAAGGAAATGTTTTGTAAATGCCTGGTTCCAGTGAAGCTCGTTTTAATCTTAATTTCTTAAGAAAAACCGAGAATTAAATGAATCCGCAAAAATAATTTTTGAAAAATTTTCTGTGATTTAACCCCTCATCCTGAACTGCCCAAAAATAAAGGCTTATTATTCAGATTATTCAGCTTATACTGATGCATTCAGGGTTTTTAAAAGGGGAATCTGAAGACCTGATACTGGACCCAGCTATTTAAAGTAAATTAGTAAATGATTTGCTCTTCACGGTTTTTTTGGACTAGATGCAGCAGGTCGTCCTGTAAATTGGGCTCCAGGGAAGAAGAAGAAGGACTTCTCCTGTAGTGACCGGCTGGTGAGATGCAGCCCATGGCCACTACTTGCTTACAGTAGTGATGAACATAAAGTAGCACATTTTACTGCTTACTTTGTATAAGATATTAACACAAATGTGTTCTTAAACGTTGATGCACATTATTTATTGTTCACTTTCCTGAGGACTTCTTTTATCCTGAGGATAAAATTTTAAATGGCATATTTCTTTCATTTTGTTTCTAGTTTGCTCTGAACATTGGTATACAGTTTCACACTCCAGAGGAGTTCTTCCTTGGTTGGAAAGCTGCTCCCTATGATTTGCCATCATTTGATCCGGTGAGCTGTGGAATTGCTTGTCTGTGTTTGCCTCTGTACAGATTTACTCAGTGTATTTATGCTTAGTTGAACTGGATCTTAGCTGATTGGACCTGAATGGACCACATGACACTGTGATACTGTGTTCACATTTACATGACACTGTGAATTAGTATAATTATTCACTGTAGAATTTTATAACCTGCAGAGAGGTTTAGACCCAAAGGGACGTCTGTATGACCCTCCTACTGCCTCGCTCACTTCTACCTGCCAGGAAATCATTGTTGCTGTTGGATTCCCTGGTTGTAAGTTTTTTTTTTGTGAAAGGTTTCTTAAATGCTTTTGTAGCTTGACAAAAATCCTATTAAATGACCTTACCCTTGTTTACTTTTGCAGCTGGCAAATCCACTTTTTTTCAAACCCACATCATTCCTAAGGGATATGCGTACATAAACAGGGTGAGTATATGAGGGGTCATGCCACCTCAACACTCCTGAGGTGGTGTATTTAGTGCTAGATTCTTTTCAGAAGTCCAGATTAAAAGCTTGTTTATTTAAAAAGGTATGCACATAGTGTCAGCCTGTCTATAACTGCAGTTTTAAAATAAGAACACTATTAAAATGATGTGAAGTTAAATCTATATTTTAACAGCTCTGGTATAAAAAGCTCTAATTCTTTCACACAATAGATCTGTACTGATTTTCATTACTTGCCTAAAATTTAAAGAGTTGGAGGTTTTTTTTTTTCAATTTTACATTGGAAAGGGAAACATCTGGGTTAGACTAATGAATTACACACCTATCCAAATATTGAGAAACAGTGAGAGATTCTTTTACACCAGGGGTGTCCAATCATATCCACAAAGGGCCGGTGTGGATGCAGGTTTTCATACCAATCCAGCAAAAGTCACACCTGATTCCACCTATTTAATCAATTGATCTTGGCTTTCAGTAGACTCAGGTGTGGCTTCTTCATGGACTAAATGAAAACCTGCACCCACACCGATCCTATCCAGGTAAGATTGGACACTCCTCTTCTAGATAATAATGATGATAACGATGATGATGAGGTATTCTTGCTAGGACACACTGGGGTCATGGCAGCACTGTGTGTCAGCATGTGAATGTGCACTGAAGGAAGGACACAGCGTGGCTGTGGACAACACTAATCCTGACCTCGAGTCTCGAAAGCGGTGCATATTTTAGTTTCTTTACTGATCAGTGTTTTTTTTAAGCTATTGCTATACATTATACTCTCAAAGTTCATGGCACTAAGGAAGATCTGACCTGCTCCATGCTTCCCTTCACAGGTATTTGGATGTCAGTAAGAGTGCTGGAGTTCCCTGCCGATGCTTTAACTTCGCTGCCTCTCTGGAACAAGCCAAGCACAATAACAGGGTGGGCAGAGTCTTCTCTGTCATGTGGTGTTGCTGCAGGTTACACCACATGATTTGCTTGACTTATTAACCTGCCTGTACATTTGACTTTATTAATGTGGCTTCTACATTCAGATTTATGGTGAAAAGTTAAAAAGTAAACTACAAATTCGAAACAGTGCTAAATGATCAGGGACGTTCTTAAAACATTTCAGCGAAATGTTATTTTTATGTATGCTCTCTATCCCAGTGTAACATCTTCAGTGGTGCCTCCCACTCTCCACCACCAGAGGGAACCCTTTGGTGAATCCAGCGGAGTTTTCTCATCTTCAGGCCCATTTTACATACCAGGAAAAACTACTGGCAACATATCATCAGCAGATAACCCACCTACAGGTCACGAATGAGAAACTAACTAATTCTAAGTACTGAGATCTGAGCTCACCATGATGGCACTCCCAGATAAGTTTGATGGTTCATCGGATAAAGGCCTGGTCACACCACAAGACTGTAACCGCCGGCAGATCGCGTTGCTGTTCAGAGTACATGACTTCACTGTATGTCTTTATGTCTTTTTGTTCTTTGTTGCGGTGTTCACACTACGCAACGCTTTGTAAATGATCCACAAGAGGGGGTCGCACACCCCACGATCTGACAACAACTCTTGTCACCCAACTCCATCCCCAAACCACGTTTTGTCACGAAAACACACGCGACAGGTGCATCCGGAAATGACGCGAGACTTTCGGTAGAGGTTTGTTTTGAAAATGGACGTCGGCAGGAGTCTCGCTCTAAATAAATGTTAATTTATTAAAATAAATGTTGTGTCCACATTATTTTTGAAGCCATGTTGCTGCTGCTGCTTTTCTTCTGGTGACCTCAACTCTGTTGACTTGCTCTCTCATTGGCTGAAGGTTGTAGCTACAATTGACACCACGTGATGTCGAGTCGGCCGACCGTCCCAGATATTTAACATGCCAGATATATGGATTTTGTCTGCGAGGTGTCAGCGAGCCTCTTTGATGCATTGTTGAGTAGATCACACATAAAGATTGCCGAGCGCTGATCACCCACTGATTTTCCCACGATCACAGACCAATCTGTCGGCGAGCTCGTTAATTTGCAAATCAGGCTTAAATTGGTCTTAAAATCCTGTAGTGTGAACTAGGCTTAAGTGTAGAGAATTTTCATGCCAATTCAGCATTTATATCATTCGCCACCCTGAATGTTACTCAAATGAGGCGAGTACATATGCGTCAATAATGTCTCTGTCTCTGATGTTTTCCCTAGAGAGAAGTGGCTTCTTTGCTGCCATTCTTGACACCAGGCTGTCCTCCAAAAGTCTTCTCCTCACTGTGCGTGCAGATGCAGTCACACCTGCCTGCTGCCCTTCCTGAGCAAGCACTGGTGGTGCCCCGATCCCACAGCTGAGTCAACTTTAGGAGACAGTCCTGGCACTTGCTGGACTTATTTGGCCGCCCTGAAACCTTCTTCACAACAATTGAACCTCTCTCCTTCAGTTCTTGATGATCAGATAAATGGTTGACTTGGGTGCAATCTTACTAGCAGCAATATCTTTGCCTGTGAATCCCTTTTTGTGCAAACCAATGATGACTGCACTTGTTTCCTTGCAGGAAACCATGTTAACCATTGGTTCTGTATTATCAGATACATAATATCAGATTATGTATCTGATAATACACATCACATACAGTCATGTGTCTAATAAACACAAACAGGTCCTTTGGAGAACAAACTAGATGCAAGTAGACAAATTACACATTCAGTCAACATACAAATGGCATGAAGAGACAGATGACAGAAACGCAACTTTAGTCTCTGTTGTTTTCAAGAAATAACTGTCTATAGGTAAACATCACATTTTTTGTCATTGGATGGAGGAAACACAGCATGGACTTGAAACACTTGTGGTTGCTCATTTGTCTTTCGTTCCTTTGTGTATGCATAATAGTTTTCTAAGACCTCATGCTACACGTCTCATCCATCATGTTTTATTAAAGTATAGTGAAAGTCATAACGTGCAGTATGTTCATGTAGTCTTAATGAAATGCGGGAATTCTGGCTATTTTTCCTTGACTGCTGGACTGGTCAGTTCTGACTGAGTGATAATAGAAGGCAGTGGTTACCATCATCAACATATCCAGGGATGTAGAGGGCACCGCTGTGTCTGTAGGGAGGAAACTGAACTTCTGTGTGTTGATATTCCACTCTCACTTTTAGACTGTATTTCCACGTAATATTTTAGTTAAATATCTGGAATAGGTGCCATCACCTTTGAAAGAATCAGCTCCTGTAAAAATATCCAGCATGGAAATGGTGCTATTTAGCAAACGTTGTGTCATGAATCATTTCCACAGTTATTAGGATATAATGCACTTCTACATTCTACCAGTATTACCTGCGCCGTTATCAAGGAGTTGCAGACTGACCGATTGTCCTTCATCTGACTCAAGTGTTGCAGAAACGCTGGCCCCCAGCACAGGGTTATAATTCTGAGCGACCTCAGCCAACACCAGCAAAGGTTTGGTGTCATCACTGGTCTCCTGGATCATTCTGACTGTAACTGTGACTGGATAAACATCTTCATGAGCTGCTTGACTAATTACTATTAAACTAATTGCCTGAGCAGCTGTGCCTTCACTGAGGAACATGTACTTCCAATCACCTGGCTGCAGGAAAGGTAATGAAACAGTGTGCATTATTTAAAACTGTGTTTGTTTTTTATTGTCTTTAAAAATTGTCAAAATCACAGTAAACAAGGTTTACCTCTGCAGTTCCTGGAACAGTAAGAGTAATGGTGTTGGCAATGTCGGAGGTGTTTCTCTGGTCGTAAACCAAACCACTGGGTAAGTACACGTGAAATCTCACCTGTTTGATCTGCCATGATCTTCAGTACACTGTCTGCTTTTGGGCCAAATGATATGGTGTGAATGATTGAGCCACTTTGAACAGCTTCCTGTAAACACTCTTGAATATTATCAGTTGCTTCTCCATCTGTGAGAAATATTATTTCATCTCCGATTGTTTTATCATCATCCTTTCAAAGAACCTGAAATAAAAATAGAAAGAAACTGGCATTAATCACCACAGACTGATTATCTTTCAGTTAATTCTTAATTCTAGACCAAAGAGAAGTTTAACATTTAACATTATGAAGATGGAATTTTAGTCAAAGAGTGTAGGAGGAGTCTTTACACGAGTCTCTTACCTTAAAGCCTTCTCTGAGTCCTTCACAGATATTTGTTGATCCTTGTGCGTTTGTTGGCAACATATGTATTAGTTTGTCTCTTGTGGCATGTCCATCTATTAACGTCAGTGGGCTGAGTACTTTAGCTTTGGTGCTAAAAGTCACAAGAGCCACAAACTGCTGTTCTTGTATGCCATGGTTTAAAAAAACTGATGCAGATTGTTGTTGTTGTTTTATTCTTGCGTTCTTTAAAGGGGAAAAAAATATGAGATATTTTCTATAAATGAATTTTTTTTTTTTTAAATATCTGCAATGCACTGATGGTTTTCATTTGATTTATAAGGTGTACGTTTTTATGGAAATATGCTAAAGAAGATATACTTGAAGTGAGCTGTTATTGTATCAGATGACTGCTGTTTAGCTAAACTTTCAAACTTGAAAGAGCATTCATTTATGCACAGCTCCCTTAAGATCCCATCACACCATCTCAGTGGGATTCAGCTCTGGAGTTTCACATGTCTATTCCAGTACCTGTTTATTCCAGTACCATTCAGATGACTTAGAGAAGACACAAATTCAGACCATTTGGTTTCTTTTGGTTATTTTTTGGAAAGCATGACTACATATTGAAATTTGTTTTTTGTGGTCTTCAAGTAGTTACAGTAATCTGTTGTTTGTAAATAAGGACAAAAATCTGCTACATTCCACTAGTTTTAGCCAGCACTTTTGCTTTGGAGGGCTATTTTATGTGAATTAATATACCGCCATGCTTCCTGAGACATCAAGCACGAGGCAGACGACCCGAGTTCCCCTCTGTAGGACTCTGAATGTTGGAGCTGGCGGTGGACATGGAAGAGGCTTTAGATTGTGAAGGGCATCTTTGTCTACGGATTCCTGAAAGATCACTGTACGTGTTGAGAGCTTTTTACACTTTGAATTCTGTTCATTGGGGGCTTCAGCGTTATGTTCCTCTTCGTTACAAAATGCTCTTACCTACAAAAAAAATCATCAAAAAAAAAAGAAAAATTTAATTAAATTTAATTAAAAATTAAATTAAAATGGATTGGAAACTATGTTGAACAGTAGCCTTACTCACTGAATCCATGCTGGGCGAGTACATTATTGAGACATTTGTAATTTGCTTTACATTTGGAAAGAATTTACAGCTGGATGTGGGAAGGCCAGTCATATGAAACCAGCAAGATTGAGTACTTTGATTAATAACTTGTAATGTCTCTCCTAAAATTTTATCACTACACCTGAAAAAAACAACACAACACATTACTGACAATTACTGCTATAATATACATTTATGTTTAATAATTTTTGCTCTTCTATAGGGAGGTGAATATAGGACCTTGTTGGTTTATTCTGACCAGCAGACAGGTAAAAGGGCTCATTCTTATTATATTCATCAAATACCCCCCATCTGAGGTGAGCCCATTCATGCACAAAAACTCTTCCTAAAAGTAAAACATGTATAATATTATATTTTGTTGCTACAGAGGAAGTTAGAAATAATACATTTCTATGAGTTGATGCCTCTTGATTGTTTTTAATGTGTGTGTGTGTGTGTGTGTGTTTGTTTTAAACACAGGTTAGTTCTCACCTTTAGGTCCGTATACATTTTTGTACAGATCTTTGTCTAACAGATACTTTGGGGTGAAATGAATGTATTGAGCCTCAGTTCCACAGCCTGTGACTTGGGGAGTGTATGGCTCATCACCAAATGCAGAATTTGCGTTATCAATTCTTATTCTGCCCTAAAAACAAAATGTTTAGAATATTTTGTACATATTATATTAATAATACACACAGTTTCTTGAATAAATGAGAGACGTGTCAATAAATGATCCTCAGCACTGAATGAAGGTTGTACCTTGTCAAAGCATTCTGTTGTTGCTCGCTCATACTTTCCTGTAGTCCAGTTTGGTGGTACTAATATCTTCACCTCCTTGAAGTACAGCTTGTGGTCTAAAGCTTCAAACAGAAATTCTGATCCACTGACAATCATTTCCTGTGGAGACAGAAGAGTGGAATGTTTATGTACAGTATGTGTGTAAATTAATGTAAGTAATCAGACTTTACTGAGCATTTCAATGCACATGAAGCCACAGTTTTTCTCAGGTACACTATTTCACTTAGCCCTAGAAGAAACCTGGATCATTGCTCATCCTGACTCAAGCAAAATGTTTGTATGCACTCACTGTCCACGTTATTAGGAACACCCTCATGCTCATTCATGTAGTTACGTAATCAGCTAATTATTTGGCAGCAACACAATGTATAAAATCAGGCTCAAAATGTATGAAACCAGAATTTTCAGAGTTTCAGTTACTGTTCAAATCAAACATCAGAATCAAGAATAAAATCTGATCTGAGACTTTAACCGTGGTGTGGTTCTTGGTGTCAGATGGGCTGGTCTGCCTAGGGTTAGGTTTTATCTCTTCACAGATATCCTTCATTGGACAATAAGATCTAGAGGCACAAGCAACTGCACAAGCGGTTATGTTTCCTAACAATGACCATAATGATGTCAGTAGAATAAATGTCAGATGATTTAAACACCACTTGACTAATATTTGTTCAGAGTTGCTGATGAAATTCAGTCTTTCTGTTAGATAAACCTGGTGTTTTTACTGGCCACTTAGACATTATAAAGGTTTATCTGCCGTTATCCATCTGGAGTGTGTCAGCGCTCTTCACCGGTCTAATGTAGTCAAGTGAAGGACCATCGTAGACCATCTGAGATTCAATATCTGATTCAAATTTACATTTACATTTCTGGCATTTGGCAGACGCTCTTATCCAGAGCAATGTACAAGAGTACTTTGAAGTCTATATCAATGAATACATTAACACTGGTTCAACAGGTTACAGACTTAGGATACCATCAGCCTAAAAACTATGTTGGGAATTTTTTCAAATCAACATACATAAAACAAACAGGGAAAACTACACCAGGTTATGTATGTAACCCGGTTCCCTGAGAAGGGAACGAGATGCTGCGTTATGGCTGACACTATGCATTGGAGAATCACCTCCTACACGTGAGAGAGGAGGCTCCTCCTGACGTGAATCTCCCAAGGAGCACCACCCAGAAGGGAAAAGAGAAAGCCACAGGGGACAGTGGGACGAACATAGCCACTTCTGTCTGGCCAAAAATTGCCATATGCATTCCACCACCTTCATGGACATGCCACTCCCCAGGTCTCAGCCTGCTTCTCGATCATGTGTTCTGGAGTGTAAATCGCTCTCAGTGAGAGTAATCTGGCATCTACCTAGGGACAGATCTGGTCCACCAACCTGAACAGACTGCCCTAATGTTTGTTGATGCTAGATGAGCTACGACTGAAGAAAGAAAGACATGTACGTCTTGGATGACAAGGGGGTGAGTAAATTATTTGTAGATTTTTGTTCTTGGAGTGAACTTCTCCTTTAAGTGATTCCACAGCCATGCAGTACCTCATTATTCAGGTTAATATTACAGTTGAATATCACAAATAAAAGTCATGACATTCTGTTTTACAGCAATCAAGTTATTTGTGTGATTTTTTTTTTTTTACATTTTACTGTTGTTAATATTCAAGGTGGAATTACTGTCCGTTTCCCATCATTAATGTTTCCTAATATTAGTTAACAATAAGTACAAGTAATTGTATTGCTATTTTCAATGTATTATAATAAATTAATTAAATTAATATTTAATGTATATTACAATTTTATATTTTAATAAATTTTTTTGTATTTCTATTTTTAACTATTTTTATTCTACTTTTATGACACAGGCACTTCGCCTGTATATTCTACTGTGTACAGTTGTGAATGGGGCACAAGTAAAAATGTGACTGTTCATTGGATCAAAAACAACTTTGGACAGTTTAACATTCACAAACATTTTTCACTCTAAATTGCATATTCACACCGATTCTGGAAGATATTATGAGTCCAATATAACAGGGGTTCCCAAACTTTTCCCACGACCCCCAAAATAACGGTGCCAGTGATCGCGACCCCCACTATCCTCGGAGATGGTTAAAATATACAAACGTTGCGCGCAACGGCGCACACGCACCAATGATCCAATCCAAACACGAGACAACACTAAAAAGCACAACAGCCTAACAGCCATATCATTTTTATTGTAATTTACTCGTTAAATTTCAATATTAACCTCACCATCTGTACACACACCGATGCACTCGCTCCAAGACAGTCCATCTTCTTTTAGTTTGTGGTCAAATGTCCTCAACTGTGCATGTTCCCTCCAGCGGGGTGCAAAACAGAAAGTCCTCGTTAAGTTTTCCGGTTAAAACTGTATCTGACGAATACAAGCAGCTGGGCAGTTTGATACATCTCTGGATTCATCTAACTGTAAAGCGTATTTCCCTTTCTTCACTCTCTCCCCCAGCTGACACGTTATATCCTGGGCCATGTCGGAGATGCGCTGGGCAATAGTCCCGCTAGACAGCGGCACCGATTCTAGCTCACGGGCCAGTTTATCCCCATGCATAGCCCGACTTATAGCTATAGCAGTGACAGTGGTGCTTCTCCGCTGGTCTCTCCGCTGGCCTCCCTGTGTTGTCTTTGGTCGATATTAACCAACGTTTCATTTTAACAAAAATCTCCTAAGCCTAAAAAAGATGGTGCTGTAAAGTGATCTGAAATAAGATGGTGCTGTAAATTGATCTGAAATAAGATGGTGCTGTAAATTGATCTGAAATAAGATGGTGCTGTAAAGTGATCTGAAATAAGATGGTGCTGTAAAGTGATCTGAAATAAGATGGTGCTGTAAATTGATCTGAAAAAAGATGGTGCTGTAAATTGATCTGAAATAAGATGGTGCTGTAAATTGATCTGAAATATGATGGTGCTGTAAAGTGATCTGCTGCAACTGACACTATTGCTGTGTCTTTAACCTGTTAATCACCTCAGGGGTGACCCCCACTTTGGGAACCACTGCAATATAATAAGACATTTAGAAATATGAGAGAATATTTGACATCCTTTGAGGTGATCTGGTTTAATTTCTCTGCAGGGTGGTACAACACATTCCTGCTGTCTGTACAATAATCAGACTTTTCTAATAATGTTATATGGCATTTTTGAGGGAGATGCCTGTTGAACCGCATCAGAGAACTCATTAAAATATCTTCTTTAAATCAGTTCATGGAGGTCTTAAGAGTAAGCAAGCAAATAAATAAATAAATAAATAAATAAAAATACCTTGATTTGGTTTATAATGTCTTCATTCTCTGGCACACTGGGGCTGATGACGATCAGAATATCGGTGTAGCCGTTTCCATCCAGTCTGATTGTTGTAACTGGTCCCAGTCCACTGAGAAACAGCAAAACCACTGCTAACATCTTTACCATGTTTGTCTAACTTTCACCTTCATAACAAGAAATCTAAAATGTGCAAATTTCTAGGTCAGTAAAAACAGGGCAAAAGTGTTCTTTTTACGAGTTCAGAAACACGAAAGGTGTACTTCACAATGAGGACAAAACACACAATGATTGAAAATTATACAGAAATTATCATGGAAATGAAAGCATTTAACAGGGAGTTAAGTATAGGTGGAGACAGGACATGAATCAGAACAAAAACACACCAGAAAGGAAATGTCTCACATCATGAAGTTGGATAAGGTTTTACATGGATGGAAATCAGATTGAATGTATTAATTTAGAAAGACATTCAGGTCATGGCAACCACATACATTTACAAAAGCATTTACAAAAGGAAGCAGTGAAACTGAAAAGGTTACTTGCTTTTAAATATTATAAATATAGAAGATTATTTGTACAGATGTTTATATTTGACTCCACATACAGGGGACTAATATAGAATATGAGTGGGTTTAATATGTGAAATTGGTTTTAAAAGGATTTTACAGAAAATTCTTATACAATAAACATGCACCTTATGCTTAGTTACATTTATGGCTAAAATCACAATTTTACTGTTAGCCCTTAACATATTGGGTGGTATTCAGCAAGTAAAGCTATGTTAAAAATTAAATTAAATTAAAGTTTTTAATCGTCTTCCTAATATTATTTTCCTATTAACTATTAATGTAACAGGGTTGAGAATAGTGTGATGGGGTTGAAGATTGTAACAGGGTTTAACAGGGTTGAAGGGACACTTTACTTGTAATTTTAATTTAAAGGTATGTCTTCAGCCTAATTGAATATGGACTTTTTGAGAAGTCCAGTTCGCACTGCTGCCACTGCCTCTGAGCTGATCATGCAATATCTCTGAACAACTCCTTGATCTCCCCTTTGGCCACTGCTCACAACCTTGGGATAACCATGGACAATCAACTGTCCTTTTCCTTCCATGTTACTAATGTCACACGTTCATGCCAGTTTCTTCTGTACGACATCAGAAGGATTTGGCCATTTTTATCCACACAGGCTGCTCAAGTGCTTGTTCAGTCTCTTGTCATTTCAAGACTGGACTACTGCAACTCTCTACTTTCAGGTCTACTTTAGAATGCAATTCGTCAGCTGGAAATTATACACATTGCAGCTGTGTGACTTGTCTTTAATCCTCCTAAGTTCTCCCACACCACCTCACTGATGCGTTCCCTCTATTGGCTTCCAGTAGCTGCGTGCATCAGATTTAAAACACTGATGCTTGCCTACAAAGCCAAGAATCCCTCTGATACCTCTGCACCTCACTCCCTCTGATCTATTAGCACTGCTCGACTGGTCCCACCATCTCTCAGGGTACAAAATAGGTAAACATAAACTCTTCTCTGATCTGGCACTGAGGTGGTGGAATGAATTTCCCATACAATTTCATGTTTTTGTACTGCTGAGTCACTGACCGTCTACCTGTTTCTGAATCACTTAAACTAGCTCTTATTTTCCCTGTTTGTTTTATGTATTGTTGTATGTTGTATGTGGATGTTGATTTCAGGAAAAAAAAATAATAGCAAAAGAACCACACAGAGTTAGGGTTTGTGGAGAAATGCTTTTTTAGAGTTTATTGAGACAGATTACAATTTATACAAACCAAAGATGTGGTCTTTGTCATTATCTACTGTACTGTACAGTAAAAGGCATTATCCATGGGTAACAAAAGGAGTTCAACATTGAGAACAATGATTCAATGATTATACTTTTTTTTCTTAAATGTTTTATATCAAATAACAAACTAGGCACATGAAGAATGAAGATTTTCAGAAGAAGTCAGGATTTATCGCGATGGAAAATAAGATCTAATTTATTTCTTACAAAATACGCAGAAAAAAGAAGCAGTGAAAGTGAAACATTTCAGGTTACATGCTTTTATTAATGATAGATATTTCCAGTGAGAGATTTTAAAGCAGTAGATTGTAAAGTAATCTAAAGTTCATGCTCCAGATCAGCAGGCAATGGTAATGCTCAACAAGTTTTTTGAAAAACCGAGGAAGAAGGAGAAGGAGCAGAGGAAGGAGCGATGAACTAGGCCGATTCTGTTGAGCTGTTAAGCTAGTAAGCTAGCATGCCGGGTAGTTATTACATGTAATTACACAGCGTGTGCATTTAAAAAATAGTTTATATTTCTTCACATATGCTTATCTTGGTATCATAACAGGCATACGTTAATACACTGAGCTATTGTCTTTTGTGATATCTACTAGAGCTGTTTTGTATGTAACTACCGTTTTGTACTAGTTATGTTTATTTAAAATAATGCTTATTAGTTAAAAGTAACTATAGATGAGGACAGAGGTCAGGTGGATAGATCAGTCCTGGAGGGACTGATAGCGAACATAAACAGGTTCAGGTGAGGTGAAACTGTCTGAGGTAAGCAGTGTGCTGTGAGCATGCAGTGTGTGGCAATGCTACTGATTACTGACTGGTTGTTGGGAACAGTGGGAACCTCCATCATCAATAACTATGTCAAAGTCACTGAGTGACTCAGCATTAATTATCAAGAAAGCAGTAGTGACGACAAAGAAAAGTCACGCTGATTAACATGGTGAACTCAATACCAAGCTTCCATTCTAAACCAGTAAACTAGTACTGTTCATCAGTCTAACCCTGAAAGAGATTAACCAAACACTGTAAAACAGATGTAATGGATTAATGACTGTGTCCTGCATATTTGAATACTACTAAATTCAAGACAAATTGATTTTCTTATATGCAACTACTGTATATGCTGTTTTATATAATTTTTGATATTTATATAAAAATGAAATAATTCATGAGGAAAATGTTAAAAAAGAAGATTCTTTTTTTATGACCAGATTTGACTGTATACATTACTCTGATGAATAAAGGCCTGTGGGGTGAAGTTTCTGACATTTGCAAATGATCTACAATATACACTGTGTTTTCCAGGCAAACAATGGAATAATTGTGAATAAATCCCAGAGTGTTTATGCTGGAGGTGAGTTGGAGGTCTGTGCTGGGTCTGCAGGAAGAGATAAGGAAGGAAGTGTTTTGTAAATGCCTGGTTCCAGTGAAGCTCGTTTTAATCTTAATTTCTTAAGAAAAACCGAGAATTAAATGAATCCGCAAAAATAATTTTTGAAAAATTTTCTGTGATTTAACCCCTCATCCTGAACTGCCCAAAAATAAAGGCTTATTATTCAGACTTTTTGATAGCTTATACTGATGCATTCAGGGTTTTTAAAAGGGGAATCTGAAGACCTGATACTGGACCCAGCTATTTAAAGTAAATTAGTAAATGATTTGCTCTTCACGGTTTTTTTGGACTAGATGCAGCAGGTCGTCCTGTAAATTGGGCTCCAGGGAAGAAGAAGAAGGACTTCTCCTGTAGTGACCGGCTGGTGAGATGCAGCCCATGGCCACTACTTGCTTACAGTAGTGATGAACATAAAGTAGCACATTTTACTGCTTACTTTGTATAAGATATTAACACAAATGTGTTCTTAAACGTTGATGCACATTATTTATTGTTCACTTTCCTGAGGACTTCTTTTATCCTGAGGATAAAATTTTAAATGGCATATTTCTTTCATTTTGTTTCTAGTTTGCTCTGAACATTGGTATACAGTTTCACACTCCAGAGGAGTTCTTCCTTGGTTGGAAAGCTGCTCCCTATGATTTGCCATCATTTGATCCGGTGAGCTGTGGAATTGCTTGTCTGTGTTTGCCTCTGTACAGATTTACTCAGTGTATTTATGCTTAGTTGAACTGGATCTTAGCTGATTGGACCTGAATGGACCACATGACACTGTGATACTGTGTTCACATTTACATGACACTGTGAATTAGTATAATTATTCACTGTAGAATTTTATAACCTGCAGAGAGGTTTAGACCCAAAGGGACGTCTGTATGACCCTCCTACTGCCTCGCTCACTTCTACCTGCCAGGAAATCATTGTTGCTGTTGGATTCCCTGGTTGTAAGTTTTTTTTTTGTGAAAGGTTTCTTAAATGCTTTTGTAGCTTGACAAAAATCCTATTAAATGACCTTACCCTTGTTTACTTTTGCAGCTGGCAAATCCACTTTTTTTCAAACCCACATCATTCCTAAGGGATATGCGTACATAAACAGGGTGAGTATATGAGGGGTCATGCCACCTCAACACTCCTGAGGTGGTGTATTTAGTGCTAGATTCTTTTCAGAAGTCCAGATTAAAAGCTTGTTTATTTAAAAAGGTATGCACATAGTGTCAGCCTGTCTATAACTGCAGTTTTAAAATAAGAACACTATTAAAATGATGTGAAGTTAAATCTATATTTTAACAGCTCTGGTATAAAAAGCTCTAATTCTTTCACACAATAGATCTGTACTGATTTTCATTACTTGCCAAAAATTTAAAGAGTTGGAGGGTTTTTTTTTTTCAATTTTACATTGGAAAGGGAAACATCTGGGTTAGACTAATGAATTACACACCTATCCAAATATTGAGAAACAGTGAGAGATTCTTTTACACCAGGGGTGTCCAATCATATCCACAAAGGGCCGGTGTGGATGCAGGTTTTCATACCAATCCAGCAAAAGTCACACCTGATTCCACCTATTTAATCAATTGATCTTGGCTTTCAGTAGACTCAGGTGTGGCTTCTTCATGGACTAAATGAAAACCTGCACCCACACCGATCCTATCCAGGTAAGATTGGACACTCCTCTTCTAGATAATAATGATGATAACGATGATGATGAGGTATTCTTGCTAGGACACACTGGGGTCATGGCAGCACTGTGTGTCAGCATGTGAATGTGCACTGAAGGAAGGACACAGCGTGGCTGTGGACAACACTAATCCTGACCTCGAGTCTCGAAAGCGGTGCATATTTTAGTTTCTTTACTGATCAGTGTTTTTTTTAAGCTATTGCTATACATTATACTCTCAAAGTTCATGGCACTAAGGAAGATCTGACCTGCTCCATGCTTCCCTTCACAGGTATTTGGATGTCAGTAAGAGTGCTGGAGTTCCCTGCCGATGCTTTAACTTCGCTGCCTCTCTGGAACAAGCCAAGCACAATAACAGGGTGGGCAGAGTCTTCTCTGTCATGTGGTGTTGCTGCAGGTTACACCACATGATTTGCTTGACTTATTAACCTGCCTGTACATTTGACTTTATTAATGTGGCTTCTACATTCAGATTTATGGTGAAAAGTTAAAAAGTAAACTACAAATTCGAAACAGTGCTAAATGATCAGGGACGTTCTTAAAACATTTCAGCGAAATGTTATTTTTATGTATGCTCTCTATCCCAGTGTAACATCTTCAGTGGTGCCTCCCACTCTCCACCACCAGAGGGAACCCTTTGGTGAATCCAGCGGAGTTTTCTCATCTTCAGGCCCATTTTACATACCAGGAAAAACTACTGGCAACATATCATCAGCAGATAACCCACCTACAGGTCACGAATGAGAAACTAACTAATTCTAAGTACTGAGATCTGAGCTCACCATGATGGCACTCCCAGATAAGTTTGATGGTTCATCGGATAAAGGCCTGGTCACACCACAAGACTGTAACCGCCGGCAGATCGCGTTGCTGTTCAGAGTACATGACTTCACTGTATGTCTTTATGTCTTTTTGTTCTTTGTTGCGGTGTTCACACTACGCAACGCTTTGTAAATGATCCACAAGAGGGGGTCGCACACCCCACGATCTGACAACAACTCTTGTCACCCAACTCCATCCCCAAACCACGTTTTGTCACGAAAACACACGCGACAGGTGCATCCGGAAATGACGCGAGACTTTCGGTAGAGGTTTGTTTTGAAAATGGACGTCGGCAGGAGTCTCGCTCTAAATAAATGTTAATTTATTAAAATAAATGTTGTGTCCACATTATTTTTGAAGCCATGTTGCTGCTGCTGCTTTTCTTCCGGTGACCTCAACTCTGTTGACTTGCTCTCTCATTGGCTGAAGGTTGTAGCTACAATTGACACCACGTGATGTCGAGTCGGCCGACCGTCCCAGATATTTAACATGCCAGATATATGGATTTTGTCTGCGAGGTGTCAGCGAGCCTCTTTGATGCATTGTTGAGTAGATCACACATAAAGATTGCCGAGCGCTGATCACCCACTGATTTTCCCACGATCACAGACCAATCTGTCGGCGAGCTCGTTAATTTGCAAATCAGGCTTAAATTGGTCTTAAAATCCTGTAGTGTGAACTAGGCTTAAGTGTAGAGAATTTTCATGCCAATTCAGCATTTATATCATTCGCCACCCTGAATGTTACTCAAATGAGGCGAGTACATATGCGTCAATAATGTCTCTGTCTCTGATGTTTTCCCTAGAGAGAAGTGGCTTCTTTGCTGCCATTCTTGACACCAGGCTGTCCTCCAAAAGTCTTCTCCTCACTGTGCGTGCAGATGCAGTCACACCTGCCTGCTGCCCTTCCTGAGCAAGCACTGGTGGTGCCCCGATCCCACAGCTGAGTCAACTTTAGGAGACAGTCCTGGCACTTGCTGGACTTATTTGGCCGCCCTGAAACCTTCTTCACAACAATTGAACCTCTCTCCTTCAGTTCTTGATGATCAGATAAATGGTTGACTTGGGTGCAATCTTACTAGCAGCAATATCTTTGCCTGTGAATCCCTTTTTGTGCAAACCAATGATGACTGCACTTGTTTCCTTGCAGGAAACCATGTTAACCATTGGTTCTGTATTATCAGATACATAATATCAGATTATGTATCTGATAATACACATCACATACAGTCATGTGTCTAATAAACACAAACAGGTCCTTTGGAGAACAAACTAGATGCAAGTAGACAAATTACACATTCAGTCAACATACAAATGGCATGAAGAGACAGATGACAGAAACGCAACTTTAGTCTCTGTTGTTTTCAAGAAATAACTGTCTATAGGTAAACATCACATTTTTTGTCATTGGATGGAGGAAACACAGCATGGACTTGAAACACTTGTGGTTGCTCATTTGTCTTTCGTTCCTTTGTGTATGCATAATAGTTTTCTAAGACCTCATGCTACACGTCTCATCCATCATGTTTTATTAAAGTATAGTGAAAGTCATAACGTGCAGTATGTTCATGTAGTCTTAATGAAATGCGGGAATTCTGGCTATTTTTCCTTGACTGCTGGACTGGTCAGTTCTGACTGAGTGATAATAGAAGGCAGTGGTTACCATCATCAACATATCCAGGGATGTAGAGGGCACCGCTGTGTCTGTAGGGAGGAAACTGAACTTCTGTGTGTTGATATTCCACTCTCACTTTTAGACTGTATTTCCACGTAATATTTTAGTTAAATATCTGGAATAGGTGCCGTCACCTTTGAAAGAATCAGCTCCTGTAAAAATATCCAGCATGGAAATGGTGCTATTTAGCAAACGTTGTGTCATGAATCATTTCCACAGTTATTAGGATATAATGCACTTCTACATTCTACCAGTATTACCTGCGCCGTTATCAAGGAGTTGCAGACTGACCGATTGTCCTTTATCTGACTCAAGTGTTGCAGAAACGCTGGCCCCCAGCACAGGGTTATAATTCTGAGCGACCTCAGCCAACACCAGCAAAGGTTTGGTGTCATCACTGGTCTCCTGGATCATTCTGACTGTAACTGTGACTGGATAAACATCTTCATGAGCTGCTTGACTAATTACTATTAAACTAATTGCCTGAGCAGCTGTGCCTTCACTGAGGAACATGTACTTCCAATCACCTGGCTGCAGGAAAGGTAATGAAACAGTGTGCATTATTTAAAACTGTGTTTGTTTTTTATTGTCTTTAAAAATTGTCAAAATCACAGTAAACAAGGTTTACCTCTGCAGTTCCTGGAACAGTAAGAGTAATGGTGTTGGCAATGTCGGAGGTGTTTCTCTGGTCGTAAACCAAACCACTGGGTAAGTACACGTGAAATCTCACCTGTTTGATCTGCCATGATCTTCAGTACACTGTCTGCTTTTGGGCCAAATGATATGGTGTGAATGATTGAGCCACTTTGAACAGCTTCCTGTAAACACTCTTGAATATTATCAGTTGCTTCTCCATCTGTGAGAAATATTATTTCATCTCCGATTGTTTTATCATCATCCTTTCAAAGAACCTGAAATAAAAATAGAAAGAAACTGGCATTAATCACCACAGACTGATTATCTTTCAGTTAATTCTTAATTCTAGACCAAAGAGAAGTTTAACATTTAACATTATGAAGATGGAATTTTAGTCAAAGAGTGTAGGAGGAGTCTTTACACGAGTCTCTTACCTTAAAGCCTTCTCTGAGTCCTTCACAGATATTTGTTGATCCTTGTGCGTTTGTTGGCAACATATGTATTAGTTTGTCTCTTGTGGCATGTCCATCTATTAACGTCAGTGGGCTGAGTACTTTAGCTTTGGTGCTAAAAGTCACAAGAGCCACAAACTGCTGTTCTTGTATACCATGGTTTAAAAAAACTGATGCAGATTGTTGTTGTTGTTTTATTCTTGCGTTCTTTAAAGGGGAAAAAAATATGAGATATTTTCTATAAATGAATTTTTTTTTTTTAAATATCTGCAATGCACTGATGGTTTTCATTTGATTTATAAGGTGTACGTTTTTATGGAAATATGCTAAAGAAGATATACTTGAAGTGAGCTGTTATTGTATCAGATGACTGCTGTTTAGCTAAACTTTCAAACTTGAAAGAGCATTCATTTATGCACAGCTCCCTTAAGATCCCATCACACCATCTCAGTGGGATTCAGCTCTGGAGTTTCACATGTTTATTCCAGTACCTGTTTATTCCAGTACCATTCAGATGACTTAGAGAAGACACAAATTCAGACCATTTGGTTTCTTTTGGTTATTTTTTGGAAAGCATGACTACATATTGAAATTTGTTTTTTGTGGTCTTCAAGTAGTTACAGTAATCTGTTGTTTGTAAATAAGGACAAAAATCTGCTACATTCCACTAGTTTTAGCCAGCACTTTTGCTTTGGAGGGCTATTTTATGTGAATTAATATACCGCCATGCTTCCTGAGACATCAAGCACGAGGCAGACGACCCGAGTTCCCCTCTGTAGGACTCTGAATGTTGGAGCTGGCGGTGGACATGGAAGAGGCTTTAGATTGTGAAGGGCATCTTTGTCTACGGATTCCTGAAAGATCACTGTACGTGTTGAGAGCTTTTTACACTTTGAATTCTGTTCATTGGGGGCTTCAGCGTTATGTTCCTCTTCGTTACAAAATGCTCTTACCTACAAAAAAAATCATCAAAAAAAAAAGAAAAATTTAATTAAATTTAATTAAAAATTAAATTAAAATGGATTGGAAACTATGTTGAACAGTAGCCTTACTCACTGAATCCATGCTGGGTGAGTACATTATTGAGACATTTGTATTTTGCTTTACATTTGGAAAGAATTTACAGCTGGATGTGGGAAGGCCAGTCATATGAAACCAGCAAGATTGAGTACTTTGATTAATAACTTGTAATGTCTCTCCTAAAATTTTATCACTACACCTGAAAAAAACAACACAACACATTACTGACAATTACTGCTATAATATACATTTATGTATAATTATTTTTGCTCTTCTATAGAGAAGTGAATATAGGACCTTGTTGGTTTATTCTGACCAGCAGACAGGTAAAAGGGCTCATTCTTATTATATTCATCAAATACCCCCCATCTGAGGTGAGCCCATTCATGCACAAAAACTCTTCCTAAAAGTAAAACATGTATAATATTATATTTTGTTGCTACAGAGGAAGTTAGAAATAATACATTTCTATGAGTTGATGCCTCTTGATCATTGTTTTTAATGTGTGTGTTTGTTTTAAACACAGGTTAGTTCTCACCTTTAGGTCCGTATACATTTTTGTACAGATCTTTGTCTAACAGATACTTTGGGGTGAAATGAATGTATTGAGCCTCAGTTCCACAGCCTGTGACTTGGGGAGTGTATGGCTCATCACCAAATGCAGAATTTGCGTTATCAATTCTTATTCTGCCCTAAAAACAAAATGTTTAGAATATTTTGTACATATTATATTAATAATACACACAGTTTCTTGAATAAATGAGAGACGTGTCAATAAATGATCCTCAGCACTGAATGAAGGTTGTACCTTGTCAAAGCATTGTGTTGTTGCTCGCTCATACTTTCCTGTAGTCCAGTTTGGTGGTACTAATATCTTCACCTCCTTGAAGTACAGCTTGTGGTCTAAAGCTTCAAACAGAAATTCTGATCCACTGACAATCATTTCCTGTGGAGACAGAAGAGTGGAATGTTTATGTACAGTATGTGTGTAATTTAATGTAAGTAATCAGACTTTACTGAGCATTTCAATGCACATGAAGCCACAGTTTTTCTCAGGTACACTATTTCACTTAGCCCTAGAAGACACCTGGAGCACTGCTCAACCTGACCCAAGCAAAATGTTTGTATACACTCACCATCCACTTTATTTGGAACCAATCAATTAGCCAATCATGTGGCAGCAGCACAATGCATAAAATCATGCAGTGAGATCAGAAGTTTCAGTTACTGTTCAAATCAAACATCAGAATCAAGAATAATGTCTAATCTCTGAGACTTTAACCGTGGTGTGGTTCTTGGTGTTAGATGGGCTGGTCTGCCTAGGGTTAGGCATTATCTCTTTACATATGTCCTTCAGTGGACAATAAGATCTAGAGACACAAGCAACTGCACAAGCGGCTATGTTTCCTAACAATGACCATAATGATGTCAGTAGAATAAATGTCAGATGATTTAAACAAACACCACTTGACTAATATTTGTTCAGAGTTGCTGATGAAATTCAGTCTTTCTGTTAGATAAACCTGGTGTTTTTACTGGCCACTTAGACATTATAAAGGTTTATCTGCCGTTATCCATCCAGAGTGTGTCAGTGCTCTTCTCTGGTCTGATGAAGTCAAGTGAAGGACTATTGCAGACCATCTGAGATTCAATATCTGATTCAAATTAAGTGTGATAGGCCCTCAAAGAGTACAGTACTGTACTAACAGGGCAGTGAAATAGATCCTTACAATGTCGATTACACCAGAGGCGAAAGTTCAAAACAGTCTCCACAACCTCGATTGGGAGAACAGAGTCTAGGAGCTGGTCCCCCTCAGAGGTTCAGAGGACCAGAGATTCTAAATCTCAGAGTGGGGGCCTGAGACAGATCTGGTGCACCAACCTTAACAGAGGGCTCAAACACAGACCGCCCTAATGATTGATGAAGTGGACCACCAAAGGTAGCCCGTAAGTTTCAGGAGAAAGTGTTTCAGCACTGGAAACACAACCCCATCTTCAGGCAATCTGTGTGCCATGAGAGACTGGATCCCTCCCAAATGGCATGGGTAGGACGGGCGTCTAGGGCCGCTCCCTAACCCGAGAGGTGGGCATCTGTCGAAAGAGTCTTGCAACAATGACACACCCATAGAGTGGGACCCAAGGTGAGAAACAGGGGTCTGTCCACATAAGAAGGGTATGAAGTTCATGAGGCGTGACCTTGTGACCCTGGAAAGGGTGTCTGCAGAGGTGAAAAACCCTGCTCCTGAGCCAAACCCAAAGGAATAGCTTTGGCCACTACAGTTATGAGCCAAGCACCCTCTAAGTCTGGGAGGCAGAGAGGCACTGGCCTAGTCAAATTTTAAAGTCAGACCTTTACGGCAGAAAGGATGGAATCCCCCCAAGCGGGAGACAGACATGCCTGCATCGTGGCTGAATCCCAAACTATCCCCCAGAAGGTGGTTCTGAGACAGGGAGAAAGCACACACTTCACTAGGTTGAAGCTTAGGGATCTTATGTGTTTGCAAGCACAGCATTCAGTGCCTGGCTGCCACTTCACTCGCCTGAGTCAAGATAAGCTAGTCATCTGGATAATTGATTACATGGATGCCCTGGGGTGCCATGATGGCAGAGCAGCCTCTATGCATCAGCTCATTGCAAGTGCAAAGCTGCCATTGTGTGCAGCACCGCACCGGCTCCACTATCTCAACCTGCAAGGCCTATGATCTAAGTTGCGGTGCTGCCTCAACAGCAGACCCGAGGCATGAGGCTCAGGCGTTTGGCTGGAGAAAACAGCCAAGTGAGAGTGGAGTTTACGGAGAGGAAATATTACGCAGTGCACACGGCCGGCTTCCTCGAGAGCCGAGAGTGCATGCTCCTCTATCAAAGAAACAACACAGAAAAAGTGCAAGTCGTCCCATTTTAAGGTAGTGGGGCACGGATGCACGCAATTTCTAAGCTTGCCATCTTTCCTAATCTTTTATATAAGTATATCTTCTTTTTCCATAGTTTAGACAGACAGGACAAACAATTGACACGAACAGCTTCTGGGAGACAAAGATGCTGGAGTAATGTGACGTAGATGCCCTTTTATGGTCTTGCTGGCAAGCTCTGCGTCGTCACATGACTTACCAGAGCTGATGAATTGGTGTGATTTCACACGGAGCTTCGGACACAATTTCCACATAGAAGCGTTCCCATAGCGTCAGCCATGATGCAGTGTCAAGTTCCCTTGAAAGGGAACAAAAGATAGTTTAAGTGCTTCAGGAACAGGTAGGTCTTCATCCGGCATTTGAAGACAGTCAGTAACTTAGCTGTACGGACATCTAGGGAAAGTTCATTCCATCACCATAAATTAAATTAAAATATTGGGTGGTATTCAGCGAGTAATGCTTTAGTTTTTGTCTTCCCAATTTTATTTTCCTATTAACTATTAATGTAACAGGGCTGAGAATATTGTGATAGGGATGAAGATTGTAACAGGGTTTAACAGGGTTGAAGGGACACTTTACTTGTAATTTTACTTTAAAGCTATGTCTTCAGCCTTATTGAATATGAGGCTGCAAATGAAATATACAGGTGATAGAATTTTCTTTTGGGTTCACTTTTTGAGAAGTCCAGTTCGCACTGCTGCCACTGCCTCTGAGCTAATCTTGCAATATCTCTGAACAACTCTTTGATCTCCCCTTTGGCCACTGCTCACAACCTTGGGATAACCATGGACAATTTTTTTTTCCTCCAATGTTACTAATGTCACACGTTCATGCCAGTTTCTTCTGTACAACATCAGAAGAATTTGGCCATTTTTATCCACACAGGCTGCTCAAGTGCTTGTTCAGTCTCTTGTCATTTCGAGGCTGGACTACTACAACTCTCTACTGGCAGGTCTACCTCTGAATGCAATTCATCCTCTGCAAATGATCCAAAATGCAGCTGTGTGACTTGTTTTTAATTCTCCTAAGTTCTCCCACACCACCCTACTGCTTTGTTCCCTCCACTGGTGTCCAGTAGCTTCACGCATCAGGTATACTTTTAGACGATACATCCCTGTTCTGGCACCAAGGCGGTGGAATGAAATTCCCATGTTCTTACAGCTGAGTCACTGACAGTCTTCAAACCTGTTCATAAAGCACTTAAACTAGCTCTTATTTTTCCTGTTTTATGTATTGTTGTATGTTGTATGTTGATGTTGATATCAGGAAAAAGTAACAGCAAAAGATCCACACAGAGTGGTGGTTTGTGTATCAATGCTTTTTCAGAGTTTATTGAGACAGACAAGGAGTATTTATACAAACCAAAGATGTGGTCTTTGTCATTATATACTATATGTGCAGTAAAAGGCATTATCCATAGGTAACAAAAGGAGTTCAACATTAGTCATCAAAGGGGTCAACAGAGATGGCAGCAAATATCTCTACATGTAGGCTAACAACGAAGTGTCTGCTCAACACATTCTTTATTAAATCAAAGAAAAGGTTCTATGAAAAGGTCATATACAAAAGATGGCATGAAATCAGCACAGAGCAGGGAAAAAAACAGGAACTTAAAACAGGACATAAATTAGAACAAAACACACAAAGAACAATGATTATACTTTTTTTTCTTAAATGTTTTATATCAAATAAACTAGGTACATGAAGAAGCACGCAGCTACCACGGAGGTCTGGGTTTGAGCCCCGCATAGGGCAGGGGTGTCCGGACGTGACACCAGCTTGGTCCAAACCGATCTTCAGTGGATGGGCAAGCTCTGGGTCGCACCAGCTTGGTCCAAACTGATCTTCAGTGGATGGGCAAGCTCTGGGTTGCAGCCAGGCTGGACACCTGAGTGTAAACAGCACACTGTACCTAGTAAACCAGACTTACCCCTTCAGTTCAGTGCAGTTTTATGGCTCAGCCGATCAGAAGACAGGAAAAGGAACAGATGATTAGGGAGAACGGAGAAAGTCTTGGAAAGTTATGAAGGTTCATCCCAAGAGGAACGTACAGGATTTCTTTGTTTCTTCACCTAAAAAGGTACCTATGAATCAGAATCAGAATCACTTTTATTGCCAAGTACTGTAGGATTTACATATACAAGGAATTTGTCTTAGTGTGCTGGTGCATAGTAAATAAATAAGTAATAAGGAAGAAGAAGCATAATTTTACACACAAACTAGAAGCTATAAGGCTATGTATAAACGTCGAGATATAGCAACAGTTTAGAAACCAAGAAAATTAAAATAAGAATAACAACACTAACAGTATATTAGTGCAGGATGTGCAAAAAGACCAGTGCAAATGCTACATACTGTGAAATTGGGACAATAACTGTACAATAGTGTAGGATATACCGAGTGAACCAATGCAAATGTTCACAGTATGAAGTAGTAATGTGTAGTATATCAGTCTGAGTAACGTAACAACAGAAAAGTGAAGTTGTTTGTTATTGTTCAGAGTGGCGAGTAAGTGACCATGTAGGGCCCTGGTTGTTGTTAATGAGGCCAGTAATGGATGGAAAGAAACTGTTTTTGTGGCGTGAAGTTTTAGTCTTGATGGACCGCAGTCTTCTGCCAGAGGGGAGTGCCTCAAAAAGATTGTGTCCAGGGTGAGAGGGGTCGGCCACAATCTTAACTGCCCGCTTCAGGGTCCTGGAAGTGTATAGGTCCTGGAGAGGAGGCAGACTGCAGCCAATCACCTTCTCAGCAGAGCGAATGACCCTCTGCAGTCTACTTTTGTCCTTAGCAGTGGAAGCAGTGTACCAAATGGTGATGAAGGAGGTGAGTGTAGACTCAGTAATGCTGGTGTAGAAGTGCACCATCATTGTCCTTGGAAGGTTAAACTTCTTTAACTGTCTCAGGAAGTACATCCACTGTTGAGATTTTTTAATCAGTGTGTTGATGTGTAACTCCCACTTGAGGTCCCAGGTGATGATGGTTCCCAGGAAGCGGAAGGAGTCAACAGTACTGACTGGTGAGTCACACAGGATGATAGGGGTGAGTGGGGCAGGGTTCTTCCTGAAGTCTCCTAGTCTCACCTGCTGCCTCCTGTCAGTCAGGAAGTCTGTGATCCATCTGCAGGTGGAGTCAGGAACACTAAGCTGGGAGAGTTTGTCCTGAAGCAGGGACGGAATGATCGTGTTAAATGCAGAGCTGAAATCCACACACAAGATCCTAACATAGGTGCCTGAGAAATCCAGATGCTGAAGGATGAAGTGAAGGGCCATGTTAATTGCATCATCAACAGACCTGTTGGCTCTGTAGGCAAACTGCAGGGGGTCTAGTAGCGGGTCTGTGATGGATTTGAGGTGGGTCGGCATGATGCGCTCGAAGGACTTCATGACCCATGTCAGGGCAACAGGTCTGTAGTCATTAAGTCCTGTGATCCGGGGTTTTTTTGGGACTGGGATGATGATGGAGGTCTTAAAGCAGGCTGGCACATGGCATATCTCCAGCGAGGTGTTAAAGATGTCTGTGAATACTTGAGATAGCTGATCAGCGCAGTGCTTCAAGATAGATGGAGTGACTGAGTCTGGTCCTGCTGCTTTGCGTGGGTTCTGTCTCTTCAAGACGTCACTCTCTAGGATGGAGAGAGTCGTTCTTGGGGTGGAGGAGGAGGGGGAGAAGGCCGTTGAGGTGTGTATTTGTGAGGTCCCTACTGTGGAGGGGGTGATCAGGCTGTGTTGGAGCTGATGGCTGTTGTCCTGGGGGGTGGTGACGCCAGGACTGTCCCATTGTCTTTCAAAGCGACAGTAAAACTCGTTCAAGCTGTTGGCAAGATGCAGGTCATTAGCAGAGTGGGGGGCTTTGGTTTTACAGTTTGTGATCTGTCTGAGCCCTTTCCAGACAGAGACAGAGTCGTTAGCTGAGAACTGCTGTTGTAGTTTCTCAGAGTACAGCTGTTTAGCTTCTCTCACCGCCTTGCTAAACTTGTACTTTGATTCTTTATATAATTATATATATAATTATTGTTTCAAGTAAAGAAAAATTATACAGAATAAAAGAATGCATTATTATATTGTGCATGCTCTATAATATTTCCTAAGTCAACAAAATGATCTCTTGATTCTGAAGATGACGCATCCAATGAGGATGAAGAGAACCTGTTGGAGGAGAAGCTCAGGCAGTTGCAGCAGTTTGTACAAAGCACAAGCACACAGCAGTCACCATCACAGCCCTCTGGCACTGCGCCTTCTGCCTGCTTGAAGAGTCACTGGCAGCAGATCGGCAATCTCCTGCTTCACACTGCAACAGGAGTTGCTGGAAGCTCCAAGGTGAGAATCAGTGAGGAGGCTATCAGAGTTACTAAATCTCCATTTCATGTTCAACAACTTCTTAATGACTGTTATCAGACATTTGTGCTGACATTTTTAATAGTAATCTGAGAAACTCAAGCGATTCACAAAGCTCATAGATTTTCGGCAAATACTTAAGCTTGAATCAGAGTCTTTTTATGTTGGTTAATTAGTCCCTCTTAATCTCTTGTCTGCTTCAATGCCACTTCCTACGTGAGGATTAAAACACAATGCGATGCATTTAGATGTTATATGAAAATAATCAGTGATGGTGCGATGTTTCTTCATTACCTCAAGTTTACTGTTCCGCTTTTACAACAGCACTTGAATATACTAGAGCACATCTAGAGCCTGAATATAATCCTGATTTGCCTTGCAGCTGTGTGTAACGTCCGGACGCCCCCGCCCTGTGCGGGGCTCAAACCCGGACCTCTGTGGTGCTGCGTGCGCCGGCATGCCATGGAGATAGACCCATATGCAGGATTCAAATAATCGCGGCTTTATTAACATAAACACGAGACTGGGGGGAAACTAATGTGAACACCAGACATGACACTAATCAAAGGAAACCTGAAACATGAAACAATAGCCGACAAAGACAGGTACAAAAGTATCCCTATTTATAGGGCAAAACACTATAAAACCTGACACTGTGCTACTGTCAGAGCTGCTGTTATAAACAATTAATCAACACCTTCTGACCAATCAGGTTTGAGAACTCAACATTGCTGTGGTATAAATGTGCATAGCTCCTTAACTGCTTGATTGTCTATTTAAATTCACACTTTTCATACTATTCGTTCTAACTTAGATAGCAGGGTTCGGAAGTGATGGCTGCATTATTACTACAAAGCCAGGAAAGGTCTTTCCCACCGGCCCAGATGACTGGAGATAAGTCTCTAGAGACAAGCACTAGCTCTGGGATGTGTGTCCACGACACTGTGTACTACGTAATCACGTTGAAAGGTCACGCGTGACGTAGGTGGAACTACAGACTCAGTGTTTACAAAGCGAACATGCAAAGACCAAGGAAGTGCAAATAAGTCAAACGCTCTTTACTAACAAAAAGGTAGAAGAAGAATGTATGGGTGTGTTGATATCAAGATGCAGAGCGAGCAACCACAGCTTCAACTACAAAAAAAGATGAAGAAATAATAGGTAAATTAAAGTAAATTAAAAGAGAGTAACTGAAACAAGCTGCTGCACGCTCAACAAAGCTAAACAAAAAACTGACACAAAGACATATAACTTTGTGTCATTCCACACGCAACAACTTCAAAATGGTCTTCCTTCTCCACACTAGTAAACACTGGGTCTGTAGTTGCAGCCACAGCTTCAATCACTCAGGATTTTTTAAAGGATTTTTTTGAGCAGTCAATTCCAAGTGGACGTTTTAGGTTTAAAACAATTTCCACTTCCAGGGTACACACACAAACAGACCATTTTAAACAAAAAACTGACACAAAGACATACAACTTTTTGTTATTCCTCAGCATCTTCGGAGCGGTCTTCTTCTTCTTGAGATTTATTGGCGGTTGACAAAAACAACAAAATGGTGTATTTCCACCACCAACTCTTATGGAGTGCAGATTAAATTACTTACTCCCTTTCTTATTTATTTATTTATTTATTTATTATTATACTGAAAAATAAAAATAAAACATTAATTTAGTAAGTATAACTTCGGAGGGATCCTCCTTCTCCACACTAGTAAACACTGGGTCAAACATCTGGCCTCCCTAAATTTGTCCCCCAAACATCCAACATGAGCTGCCACTCTAATGTATTCGTTCCTAATCCTGTCCAACCTTGTCACTCCCAAAGAGAACCTCAACATCTTCAGCTCTGCTACCTCCCGCTCTGACTCCTGTCTCTTCCTCAGTGACACTGTCTCTAAACCATACAGCATGGCTGGTCTCACCACTGTCTTGTACACCTTCCCCTTGATTCTCGCCGATATTTTTCTATCACACAGAACTCCCGACACCTTTCTCCACCCATTCCAACCTGCCTGCACTCGCTTCTTTACCTCTTTCCCACACTCTCCATTACTTTGGACTGTTGACCCCAAGTACTTAAACTCCTGTACCTTCTTCATCTCTTCACCCTGTAATCTGACTTTCATTCCTCTTCTCCCCAGCGCAAACCTCCACCTCTCCAGGATTTCCTCCATCTGCTCCCTCCTCTCACTACAGATCACAATGTCACCTGCAAACATCATTTTCCATGGAAACTTCTGTCTGACCTCCTCTGACAACTGGTCCATCACCATAGCAAACAGGAATGTGCTCAGAGCCGAACCCTGATGCAGTGCCACCTCCACTTTGAACTCCCCTGTCTGACCTACAGCACACCTCACCACTGTCCTGCTCCTCTCATATATGTCCTGCACCACTCTGACACACAGTGCAACTCTCTCTGACCATCCCTATACTAAATTGCATCTGTTGTGCTCTTTCTGGGCATGAAGCCATACTGCTGTTCACAAATTTCCACTACCTTCCTTGATGTAGCATTCACCACACTTTCCCACTTTCCCTTTTTCTTAGCTTCATTGTATGGCTCATCAACCTTACCCCCACATAGTTGCTGCAGCTCTGAACGTCACCCTTATTCTTAAAGATATATACACTATTACACTTCTTCTCCATTCCTTAGGCATCTTCTCACTCTCTAAAACCCTGTTAAACAAACTAGTTAAAAATTCCACTGCTGCCTCCTAGACACTTCCAGACCTCAATCTCTAACTTCAGACTCATCACCCTATCTGACACTCTCTTCACCTCCAGAACACCTCCTCACAAACTCCTCCTTCAGGACCACACCTACCCCAATTCTCTTACTATCCACACCATAATAAAACAGCTTGAATCCTGCTCCTATACTACGAGCCTTGCTACCTTTCCACCTGGTCTCCTGTACACATTGTATATCCACCTTCCTTCTCTCCATCATATCAGCCAGCTCTATACCTTTCCCTGTCATAGAATAAAACTTCCTTTAATAAAACAAAAACATTAATTTTCGAGTTATTCTCGAGTTGTTTTGTAAAATATCTCCCGGTGTCATGGAAGTCAAGCGTGATGTAGGCAGAACTATAGACCCAGTGTTTACTAGTGTGGAGAAGGAGGGCCCCTCTGAAGTTATACAGAGAGATATTTTACAAAATAACTCGAGAAATTAATGGGGTTTTTTTTATTCTTCAGTATCTTAAAAGAACTTATCACTGGGAGAGGATTTAAAAAATAAATAAATAAATAAATGAATGAATAAATAAATATATAAGGAAGGGAGTAAGTCGTTTAATCCATTCTCCATACCAGTTGGTGGCGGAAATACACCATTTTGTTGTTTTTGTCAAAGTTATATGTCTTTGTGTCAGTTTTTTTGTTTAAAATGGTCCATTCGTGTGTGTATACAATGGCAAGAAAAAGTATGTGAACCTTTCAGAATTTCTTGGTTTTCTGCATAAATTTATCATACAATGTGATCTGATCTTAATCTAAGTCAAGAGTATTGACAGTTATAATGTGACTAAATAACAACACAAAAAAATTCTGATATTTCATGTCTTTGTTGAGATCAACCATAAAAACTTTTGAGTTAATGACCTCAAAAAAGCTAATTGGAGTCAGGTGTTAGCATACCTGGAGTCTTGTTAAGAAAATAAGTTAGGAGGTATGGACTAGAGCTACTTTGACTGACACTCAAAATGCTGTTTAGAGGATGTACGGTCAAGAATTGTTGATGGACATAAAGCTGGAAAGGTTTACAAAGTGATTTCAAAGACTTTTAATTCACCAGTCTACAGTTAGGCAAACAATTTACAAATGAAGACACTTTGGGACTGTGGCTACTTTACCAAGAAGTGGGTGCCCAGTCAAAATGACCCCAAGACCACAACGAAGACTTATCTATGAGGTAAAGAAACAACGCTGAGTGCCAGTCAAAGATATGAAGGCATCATTGGAACTGGCTAACATCTGTGTTCATGAGTCTACAGTATGTAAAACATTGAAGAGGCAGGGTGTCTATGGCAGGACTAAAAAGAACATTGTTGTGTGTGCGAAAGAGCACATTGACACTCCACAGAAGTATTGGCAAAATGTTTTGTGGACTGATGAAACTAAGATTGAACTATTTGGAAAGAACATGCAGCACTACATGTGGTGTAAAAAGGGCACTGCATATAATCATGAAAACATCATCCCAACTGTAAAGTATGGTGGAGGAAACATCATGATTTGGCCCTGCTTTGCTGCATCAGGGCCTGGCCAGCTTGCAGTCATTGAGGGGAAGATGAATTCCCAAGTGTATCAAGGATACGCTTCAGGATAATGTGAGAATGTCTGTACATCAGCTGAAACTCTGTAGAAGTTGGGTGATTCACTGGTGAAACACTGGAGCAAGCCCATAACAGAATGGCTTCAGAAAAACAAAATCTGTCTTTTTAGTCAAAGCCCAAACCTCAACTCAACAGAAATGCTATGGATTGACTTGAAGAGAGCCATACACATGAGACATCTGTAATGGAAGTTTAACAGAAACAGAAGACTTTTATGTATGATCAAATGTATTTACTCAAAAGACAGGCCACAGGCAGTACGGGAGGGCAACCATGTGTCACCATCACTCACCATCAGCACTGGAGACCCCAGGGTTGTGTTAGGAGCCCCCTGCTGTACTCACTGTACACCTAAGACTTTGTGCTGGACCAAGACCAGGAAGATAATGAAGGACCTCAGCCATCCCAACAATTGACTCCTCTCTCTGTTGTGGTCAAGGAAATGTTTCCGCTCCTTGAAGGCATACAAAGAGAGAATGAGGAGGAGCTGCTTCCCGCAGGCCATTCAGGCCCTCAACCAGAATACCTAGACCTGGACATTCTGGGCTTTTTCTCTGGACTTCCTCACACATCACATTCTACCTCAGGAGATTGTTGCACACACATAACTGCAATACTCTGCACAGGTCACACTTGCAAATACTGCATGATCTTGGGTTATTTTGATGTGTTATCATTTCCTTTAAATATACACTCTAAATAACAATAGTTATATTTTGAATTTAGTAGAAATATTGTCAGCAGTTCACAAAAAATTAAACAAAACTGTTCATCTCACCAATACATGCACCTGTTATTTTGCAGCTGTATATACATATATATATATATATATATATATATACACACTATATTGCCAAAAGTATTCGCTCACCTGCCTTGACTCGCATATGAACTTAAGTGACATCCCATTCCTAATCCATAGGGTTCAATATGACGTCGGTCCACCCTTTGCAGCTATAACAGCTTCAACTCTTCTGGGAAGGCTGTCCACAAGGTTTAGGAGTGTGTTTATGGGAATTTTTGACCATTCTTCCAGAAGCGCATTTGTGAGGTCACACACTGATGTTGGACGAGAAGGTCTGGCTCTCAGTCTCCGCTCTAATTCATCCCAAAGGTGTTCTATCGGGTTGAGGTCAGGACTCTGTGCAGGCCAGTCAAGTTCATCCACACCAGACTCTGTCATCCATGTCTTTATGGACCTTGCTTTGGTCACTGGTGCACAGTCATGTTTGAAGAGGAAGGGGCCAGCTCCAAACTGTTCCCACAAAGTTGGGAGCATGGAATTGTCCAAAATGTCTTGGTATGCTGAAGTATTCAGAGTTCCTTTCACTGGAACTAAGGGGCCAAGCCCAGCTCCTGAAAAACAACCCCACACCATAATCCCCCCTCCACCAAACTTTACACTTGGCACAATGCAGTCAGACAAGTACCGTTCACCTGGCAGCCGCCAAACCCAGACTCGTCCATCAGATTGCTCAGATTGCTCAGATTGCTATCAGATTGATATAGTGTATCTCTAAGGAGTACAGCCTGTACAAGGTCACTTCCACAGAAACTCACTTACTGAATACAGGATTATAAATCCAAATTCTAATTTTATTTCTCACGTACAAAATCATACATAGTACGAAATGCTTTTTTTGACTGTCCTTGTTCCAAGAGAAAGATACATAAGATTTTAAGATAAATAGAAATATAAAAACTAACTAACTAAGTAATAAAAATATTAAAAGAATATGATAAATTAACGAAAATCCAATGAGATATAGGATATTGGATATGCATATACAAATATCTATCTATCTATCTATCTATCTATCTATCTATCTATCTATCTATCTATCTATCTATATATACACTATATTGCCAAAAGTATTCGCTCACCCATCCAAATAATCAGAATCAGGTGTTCCAATCACTTCCATGGCCACAGGTGTATAAAATCAAGCACCTAGGCATGCAGACTGTTTTTACAAACATTTGTGAAAGAATGGGTCGCTCTCAGGAGCTCAGTGAATTCCAGCGTGGAACTGTGATAGGATGCCACCTGTGCAACAAATCCAGTCGTGAAATTTCCTCGCTCCTAGATATTCCACAGTCAACTGTCAGCTGTATTATAAGAACGTGGAAGTGTTTGGGAACGACAGCAACTCAGCCACGAAGTGGTAGGCCACGTAAACTGACGGAGCGGGGTCAGCGGATGCTGAGGCGCATAGTGCGAAGAGGTCGCCAACTTTCTGCAGAGTCAATCGCTACAGACCTCCAAACTTCATGTGGCCTTCAGATTAGCTCAAGAACAGTGCGCAGAGAGCTTCATGGAATGGGTTTCCATGGCCAAGCAGCTGCATCCAAGCCATACATCACCAAGTGCAATGCAAAGCGTCCGATGCAGTGGTGTAAAGCACGCCGCCACTGGACTCTAGAGCAGTGGAGACGCGTTCTCTGGAGTGACGAATCGCGCTTCTCCATCTGGCAATCTGATGGACGAGTCTGGGTTTGGCGGTTGCCAGGAGAACGGTACTTGTCTGACTGCATTGTGCCAAGTGTAAAGTTTGGTGGAGGGGGGATTATGGTGTGGGGTTGTTTTTCAGGAGCTGGGCTTGGCCCCTTAGTCCCAGTGAAAGGAACTCTGAATGCTTCAGCATACCAAGACATTTTGGACAATTCCATGCTCCCAACTTTGTGGGAACAGTTTGGAGCTGGCCCCTTTCTCTTCCAACATGACTGTGCACCAGTGCACAAAGCAAGGTCCATAAAGACATGGATGACAGAGTCTGGTGTGGATGAACTTGACTGGCCTGCACAGAGTCCTGACCTCAACCCGATAGAACACCTTTGGGATGAATTAGAGCGGAGACTGAGAGCCAGACCTTCTTGTCCAACATCAGTGTGTGACCTCACAAATGCGCTTCTGGAAGAATGGTCAAAAATTCCCATAAACACACTCCTAAACCTTGTGGACAGCCTTCCCAGAAGAGTTGAAGCTGTTATAGCTGCAAAGGGTGGACCGACGTCATATTGAACCCTATGGGTTAGGAACGGGATGTCACTTAAGTTCATATGCGAGTCAAGGCAGGTGAGCGAATACTTTTGGCAATATAGTCTATCTATCTATCTATCTATCTATCTATCTATCTATCTATCTATCTATCTATCTATCTATCTATCTATCTATCTATCTATCTATCTATCTATCTATCTATCTATCTATCTATCTATCTATCTATCTATCTATCTAGTGTGTGTGTATCACTTACCTGAATGGGCTGTGTCATGGGATTTCCATCGAACAGTGTCAATGAGGAAAAGACATTCACAAGCTTGTAGGAATATTTAGAATCTGGCACTACATAAAACTTTCCCCCTGCAGTATATGAACAATAATCAAAATCCAAAGCAACACTGGTGAACTAGAGCTGAAACAATCAACTATGTGACATTATGTAATATTACACACGTGAAATCTCACCTGTTTGATCTGCCATGATCTTCAGTACACTGTCTGCTTTTGGGCCAAATGATATGGTGTGAATGATTGAGCCACTTTGAACAGCTTCCTGTAAACACTCTTGAATATTATCAGTTGCTTCTCCATCTGTGAGAAATATTATTTCATCTCCGATTGTTTTATCATCATCCTTTCGAAGAACCTGAAATAAAAATAGAAAGAAACTGGCATTAATCACAACAGACTGATTATCTTTCAGTTAATTCTTAATTCTAGACCAAAGAGAAGTTTCATCATTTAACACTATGAAGGTGGAATTTTAGTCAAAGAGTGTAGGAGGAGTCTTTACACGAGTCTCTTACCTTAAAGCCTTCTCTGAGTCCTTCACAGATATTTGTTGTTCCATTTGCCTTTGTTGGCAACATATATATTAATTTGTCTCTTGTGGTTTGTCCATCTATTGATGTCAGTGGGCTGAGTACTTTAGCTTTGGTGGTAAAAGTCACAAGAGCCGAGAGTTCTTCTATCCCCTGGTTTAAAAAACCCCCAAAAAAAACAAACAAAAAAAACAAAACAATAATAATAGTTTTAGGTATTTTCTATAAACAGATCATTTTTAAATATCTGCGATGCACTGATGGCTTTCACTTGGTTTCTATGTTATTATTTATCATGGAAAAATGATAACGATCTTTTCTTTAAATTGAGCTGTTATCAGATGAGTGCTGCTTAGCTAAACTTTTGAACCCTGGCCATCTTTCTACAGGATAGAGCTTTAAATGTCCAAAAATCATTATTTTATTAATTTGATTGTTTACAAAGAGTAAATCATCTACAGCGTGGTGAATTAAATTTTTCACACACAGTATGATTTTGTGACATTGATTTTATTATCTCATGCAAATAATTTAAATCTGAACTTTTAATATTAAATTTTGCCACATTTCCAGTGATTAATTTGGTAACTACAAACCATTTTCTTAATTTTTTTTATTTAACTTAAATTTTCATTCAAGTAGTGTTCCAAAAAGTAAAGTAACATGACAATAACTGCACCCTGTATTTCATTAAGATGTAGAACCAACTTCAGTAACAAGAACTGAGCAAATTATTTCTGTGGGAATATATCTGTATCTCAGATCATTCGGGCAAGGGAGGATCGGGTGGGGCAAAGACATGTGCAAACACAAAATGTAAACAGAAGCACATGGGAACATAGCATAAAAAAATATCTGCAAGACCACCCTCTGCTGGCAGGGAACTGTCCAACAGTCTATGACAAATATTTGTATTAGTGTTTTCCTCATTTTTGTGAGAAGGAGCCACCACCCACATGCAACCAAGAAACGCTCATCACATGACTGCTGCCCAAGTGTGTGGTGTTATGGACAGAAAAGAAGCACATGGCTGCACGGCAGGAAGGCAGAAGTTCACACTGCTGGCAGTTAATGAGTGCGGCAATGGGTCTTCACCCTCCAGCAGAAGCCAGGGGATAGAAGGGCACATAAAAGGACACACACACACATGCCCTCACGATGCTCCCCAGTCATGCTGCACCCCACAGAGCTCCCCGAGTCCTGCCTTGTCACTGCTCAGCCCCAATCGAGTGGCCATCACCAAGAAACCCACTATGACAACACACCTCACCTCCAGTTTACTCTCAATTCTTTCACTATACTTTTCATCATGAATCCTGAAATAAAAGAACACTTTTTCCCTGCCTCAGTCTCCTGTGTGTATGTTTTCCTCACACTGCAGATTCAAGTAGCTTCAGTACTGTTCTTTTTAAATAAGGACAAAAATCTGCTACATTTCCCTGGTTGTAGCCAGCACTTTTAATTTGGTGGGCTGTTTTATGTGAATTAATATACCATCATGCTTTGTGAGACATCAAGCACGAGGCAGACGACCTGAGTTCCCCTCTGTAGGACTCTGAATGTTGGAGCTGGCGGTGGAGATGGAAGAGGCTTTAGATTGTGAAGGGCATCTTTGTCTACGGATTCCTGAAAGATCACTGTACGTGTTGCTTTTTTACACTTTGAATTCTGTTCATTGGGGGCTTCAGCGTTATGTTCCTCTTCGTTACAAAATGCTCTTACCTACAAATAAATCACAGTGTATATGATGAAGGCATCAAGCAAAAATGAAAAAACTATTAAATTAAAATGGATTGGAAACTATGTTGAACAGTAGCCTTACTCACTGAATCCATGCTGGGCGAGTACATTATTGAGACATTTGTATTTTGCTTTACATTTGGAAAGAATTTACAGCTGGATGTGGGAAGGCCAGTCATATGAAACCAGCAAGATTGAGTACTTTGATTAATAACTTGTAATGTCTCTCCTAAAATTTTATCACTACACCTGAAAAAAACAACACAACACATTACTGACAATTACTGCTATAATATACATTTATGTTTAATAATTTTTGCTCTTCTATAGAGAAGTGAATATAGGCCCTTGTTGGTTTACTCTGACCAGCAGACAGGTAAAAGGGCTCATTCTTATTATATTCATCAAATACCCCCCATCTGAGGTGAGCCCATTCATGCACAAAAACTCTTCCTAAAAGTAAAACATGTATAATATTATATTTTGTTGCTACAGAGGAAGTTAGAAATAATACATTTCTATGAGTTGATGCCTCTTGATCATTGTTTTTAATGTGTGTGTGTTTTAAACACAGGTTAGTTCTCACCTTTAGGTCCGTATACATTTTTGTACAGATCTTTGTCTAACAGATACTTTGGGGTGAAATGAATGTATTGAGCCTCAGTTCCACAGCCTGTGACTTGGGGAGTGTATGGCTCATCACCAAATGCAGAATTTGTGTTATCAATTCTTATTCTGCCCTAAAAACAAAATGTATAGAAGATTTTGTACATATTATATTAATAATACACACAGTTTCTTGAATAAATGAGAGACGTGTCAATAAATGATCCTCAGCACTGAATGAAGGTTGTACCTTGTCAAAGCATTCTGTTGTTGCTCGCTCATACTTTCCTGTAGTCCAGTTTGGTGGTACTAATATCTTCACCTCCTTGAAGTACAGCTTGTGGTCTAAAGCTTCAAACAGAAATTCTGATCCACTGACAATCATTTCCTGTGGAGACAGAAGAGTGGAATGTTTATGTACAGCATGTGTGTAATTTAATGTAAGTAATCAGACTTTACTGAGCATTTCAATGCACATTCTCAGGCACAGTATTCCACCCAACCCTGTCAGAAACCTGGAGCATTGCTCATACTGACTCAAGCCAAACATTTGTATACACTCACCGTCCACTTTATTAGGAACACCATCATGCTCATTCATGTAGTTACATAATCAACTAATGTGGCAGCAGCACAATGTATAAAATCAGTTTCACAATCTATAAAATCAGGAGTTTCAGTTACTGTTCACATCAAACATCAGAATCAAGAACAACGTCTGATCTGTGAGATTTTAGCCATGGCGTGGTTGTTGGTGTCAGATGGGCTAGGTTTTATCTCTTCACAGATGTCCTTCAGTAGACAATAAGAGTGGTTACGTCTCCAGTCCGATGACGTTAACTGAATGACAATCGCAGACCATCTGAGATTAATCAATTTCAATTCAATTTATTTGTATAGTGCTTGTAACAATTGACATTGTCTCAAAGCAGCTTTACAGAAGTATAGAAACATAGACAAAAAATTATAAAGCTTAAAGTTAAGTTACTATTTATCCCTAACATTTATACCTAATGAGCAAGCCTGAGCCAACTGTGGCAAGGAAAAAATCCCTGATATGATATGAGGAAGAAACCTTGAGAGGAACCAGGCTGAGAAGGGAACCCATCCTCATTTTGGTGACACTGGACAGTAAATAATGTAAATGTTAATAATGTCCTTTCTTCAACAGTTTATAGTCATGAAGAATTGTGCATCCAAGAGCTCTTAAGAAACTAAAAGGTCAGTGTAGCTTCTGAGTTCATTATAGATTTAACACTAATTCCTTCTTGCAGAAAGCTGACTGATGCAACAGCAGTTCAAAGACAGTGTGATAGTCTCCAAGTGGTTCTATCCACAGCTGTCCCCTGGGTTCTATCCATAGCAGTCCCTTGGGTCACAGGCTGTCCACGCTGGTCTATCCCCAGCACTGAGCACCAGTAAGTGGCAAGACTCCAGCCAGCAGTAGAGCATCTGGATGGATCAGGCAGAAGAAATAAGAAGTGATCAGACTGGAAACTCAGTAGTGGCATAAATAAATATTAGTTATTCTTGTGATCATGTGATGTTAAAAGACAATATAGATTATGTAATTATTATGATTAAGTGCAGGCAGGGACTCCGACAAGACTAGCTATGACACCGTAACTAAAAGGGAGAGCCAGAAGGTGACACAGACATGAAGGCTTCCTGGGACATAACGCATCCAACCATTTAACACTGAACAAACCTGAGCAACTTGTGAGGGTGGTAAGGCGAAAGCATCCAAACATCCCAGTACACCAAACACTCTATACCCATGAAACTTCCAGATCTATTCCTTTACCTAAGAAACACTATCCATTGAAAGCTTGACTAAACAAATGTGTTTTCAGCCTAGACTTAAACACTGAGACTATGTCTGAATCCCGAACACTAATAGGAAGGCTGTTCCATAACTGTGGGGCTTTGTAAGAAAAAGCACTGCCCTCTGCTGTAGCCTCTGCCACAGCTGTTTGTGGTCCTATTATGAGCACTTCTGTCTTGTCAGAGTTAAGCAGGAGGAAGTTAGTGAGCATCCAAATGTCCTTTACATATCATTCAATCTTACAGTTTTTCTCAGTTGCTTTGGAGCTTTTCTCGATTCATCCTTAATATTTGCAAACCAGTAAGTGCATTCTCAAAACAATTTGTACAAACAGCACAACACATTGGATTTCTCGCAAAAGCATGTACTTTACTCAAAATCCTTAGGTATTCTCTCAAAAGTAAGTTTTTGTGTCAATGAAAATGTCATCGCCAACAGAATGACAAGTGCTTTTGTCATTGTTTATATACGGTATAGTCAAAATGTTTCGTCATGTTGTCAGAATGACAGTGCATGGTTTCAGGATTTCCTGATATAAACTATGGTTTGGATTACAGTGATTGACAATGCAAAAGGCTGAATTTCTTCTGTATGGGATCTATGAATTTCAACTGCACAAATTTACACATTACTGTATGTGGGATATTGATTGTAAGAGACCGAACAGGATTCACACTTTTATTGTACTTTACTAGGGGACTGAAAAAAAGAATTACAATATAACATCATATAATGTCGTTGTGATAGAAAAGAAAAGGACACAAAAGCACAATGGAGAAAAATATAAAACTACAAAAGGTAAACATAGGAAACACCTCTTAGGCAAAACTGTGCATGCCGTTGTCTGTCTATACCCCCTGACGTCCCAGTCTGTCAGGCCACAGATTTTCATCCACATCACAACAGATATCATCCCTTGCAATACAGCGTGGAAAAAATCTTCTGGAATGTCAAATCCAGCCTCTGCAGGCTTCCACTGTGATATCCTCACATGCTGCATCCATGGCAGCCAGAAGGGTCATCTGAGTATGTGGCTGGCAATCATAGACCTTCCATCTCCATGCTGAATAAAAACTCCTCAAGTGGGTTAAGAAATGGGCAATAGGGTGGGAGGAATTGCATCAACATTCTGTTATGGGTCAAAAACCATTGCCTGATGATGTTTGAGTGATGAAAACTCATCACTCAAACATTTAAACACTTATCCCAAAGTATCACATATTTTGGCAAATCATCTTCAAATGGACCCCTCTCATCATCAGGGATGAGAGCCCTATAGAGGGTTTCTAGGAAGGTGAGGAGATGCTGTGTGTTGTATGGGCCTATAAGGGGAATATGAGTTAGCACACCCTGTTCTGAAATAGCAGCACACGTAGCTCTGTGGCCGATGACATTTTGACCATGTCTTCTGCTTCTGTTCAGACTGAAGCCTGCCTCATCCACGTATATGAAGGTGTAAGGTGGTTCACTTGACTCCAATTCCATTATAGGCTACAACCCAGAAGATACCCAATTAGTTATGCATTTTCATTTCATTTCACAAGATACAGTTATATCAAATGTACACACATATTGCGTGTTATTTTCCTAAAGCTATAGCAAATGTATATAGGTCACACATACTGTAATATATATATATAAGTCAATATAAGAAGTTTATGTAAATTAGTTACTGTATGCACATACAGTAGATGTTTTACCTGTACATACTGGTACCGTAGCTCCTTCACTCTGTCCCCATTCCTTTCAAATGGTACGTGGTACAGCTGTTTCATGGTCATGTGGTGTCTTTTCAATACCCTGTCAATAGCAATAGCAATGATGTGCGCAAGTGACTAAATGATGTGGCGGTTGAACAGGTAGTTTTGAGAATTTCATTTCTGATCTGAGAAATGCTCCAAAGCAACTGAGAAAAACTGTAATAAGCTGGTGTCTCTCATCTGACTTAAATAAATACTTAGAGCTGTGTGTCATCAGCATAACAGTGGAAGCTAATACCATGTTTACAAATAATTGCACCAAGGGGTAGCATATATAAGGAGAAATGCAGTGGACCTAAGACAGAACATTGTGGAACATAACATTGGTATGAATAGAAAAGTCACAATTTAGATCTACAAACTGATAGCGATCAGTCAGATAAGACCTGAGCCAGGAGAGGGCTGTCCTCTTAACACCAACAAAATTTTCTAGCCTATCAAGTATAATAGTGTGGTCAATGTTGAGAACTGCACTAAGATCGAGTAACACCAGGAAGGACACAACCTTCCAGTAACAGGTTGTCACTTTAGGCAGTGCTGTGTCTGTTCTATGATGAGGCCTAAATCATGACTGATACATTTCATGAATGTTATTCCTATGTAGGTCTGAGCATGACTGCTGTGCTACAACATTTTCTAGGATCTTCAAGATTAAGGGGAGTTTTGATATTGGCCTATAATTGGACAGCGGACAGGGGTTTAGGTCAGGATTTTTAACCAGGGGTTTGATAACCACTAGTTTAGAAGATTTAGGCACACAGCCAGTGCTAAGGGAAGGATTTATAATTTTTAATAGGGGTTCGTTAGCTACTGGTATTATTTGTTTAAAGAAATGTGGGTAAGAGAGCTAGTATGCAGGTTGATAGATTTGAAGAAGAAATTAATCAAATTAATTTGGGCTCTTGGGGGCGGGGTTAAAACATTCAAAGCTCTAGTCAGAAATAGTAATATTATCTATAGGATTATTTATCAAATTATTTGGTTTTAAATGAATAGTCTGAGTTTTCTGCCAAATATTAATTTTTCCGTTGAAATAATTCATGAAGTCATTGCTGCTGCATATAGATGGTGTGTGCTTTTCTGCAGTGGTTTTACTCCTAGTTAATTTTGCTATAGTACTAAATAAAAATTAAGGATTATTTTTGTTATTTTCAGTTAGGGTGGAAAGATATGCTGATCTATCAGTACAAAGAACCTTGGCTTTGCGACTATGCCGCCAGGTCATCACCCTTCTGCCCCGCTGTGAGGGCTCTAATGATGTAGTTGCTCTCACAATCGCTAACCCTCTCTAGCACCTGGATGCTCACCTCTAAAGCTACAAAAGAAGAATTACTAAACATCCTGCAGCCCACACACTGGACGTCTGCCATATTTAATGATTACATAATGAATTTTGGCTGAAAATTGAAAACATCCAAAATAGTTTTCCTCCAATTGTTGTTTGAAGGCAGAAAAACAAAAAGCTTTTCCTGAAAAAAAAAAAAACTGTAACAGGCAAGTAAAAAATTTGACAAATGATTGTGACAGCATAGAAATATTGGGGCAAAAGAGAACATTAGACGGTATAAATTCAAATGCAGACACAACACTTTCCTACACTGTTTTAGCTTCTGTCCATTTCCTTATGGCATCTGTCTTATCAACACCTATTTTCAGCCTAACATTACACTGAATCAGCAGAGGATTAAACATCTATAGGCACACTGACTACTTCACTTCACTAAGGCATACTTCACAATGATGACAAAACACATGATGAACACGTGAAAGATCATTAACGAAACTAAAAGCAAGTGAACTCCACTAGGAACCATACACAAATCCTTTGAATACAGGCAAAGACAGGACATGAAGCAGAACAACAACACACAAGAACAATAAGTCACTTTTCTTTGATAACATTTTCATATCAAATTACAAACTAACCACACAAGAAAGGAATTGTTTCAGTTGGCATAAAATACAATAAGGTTTTATTTGGATGGAATAGATAAGATTAAATCTATGGCAACCACAAACATTTAAAAAATATGCAGACAAAGGGAAGCAGTGAAATTGTTACTTGCATTAAATAATTATAAATATAGATTATTTGTACAGATGTTTATATTTGACTCCACATACAGGGGACTAATATATAGAATATGAGAAGGTTTATATATGAAATTGGTTTTAAAAGATTTTACACAAGAATTGTTATAAAATATCATCTATGTTCAATAACATCTATGTTCAGTTACATTTATGGCTAAAATCACAATTTTGCCATAAAATGTTGGGTGGTATTCAGCAAGAAAGCCTTTAGTTTTTAATTGTCTTACCAATTTTATTTTTCTATTAACGATTATTATAACAAGGTTATGAATAGTTTAATGGGATTGAAGATTGTAACAGGGTTTAACAGAGTTAAAGGGACACTTTGCTTTTTAATTTGAAAGGCACATCTGCAGCTTTAGCAAAGATAAGGGAAACAGCAAAGTAAATATACAGGAAAAAACAGGAAACAGGAACTTACTGTAACGGGCACGCCGGCCCCAGCAACACGTTTCCGCTCTCAAGCACCGGAATACTAATCACGTCACCTGCACTCAATCATCTCGGTGCCTATTTAAAGCCCCCTCTCGCTAGCGTCAGCGGTGAGTATTAAGACTGTTTAGGTGTATGTGCCGTAAGTGCATGCTCCGTTTGTCAGCTTACCTGCCTTTTCTGATTTATCTGAGTTACGTTTTGCCTACCTGCCCGTTTGCCTTTTTGAGTTACGCTTTTCCTTCTCCTGCCTGAGTTTATTAAAGCACGTTTGGATTCTCTCTCTGCCTCCTGAGTCCTGTCCTTACACTTACCTTCCCTATTAACCATTAGGGAATTAAATACAGGTGGAGACAGGACATAAAGTAGAACAAAAGTACACAAAGAACAATGATACAATGATTATACTTTTATTTCTTAAATGTTTATCATATTACAAACTAGGCACATGAAGAAGGTAATAAAATAGAGTTTTATCTGGATGGGGAATAATTTATTTATTATTTCAGACTAAAGAAAGCAGTGAAAGTGAAACAGATAATTGCTTTTAATAATTATAAAATATAGACGATTATTTTTACAGATGTTTATATTTGACTCCACATACAGGGGACTAATATATGAAATTGGTTTAAAAAGGATTTTACACAAAAATTTGTAGCACTGTTTCCCCTCAATCTAAAAGATTTAAAGAAAATGCCCTGTGTTTTACATCAACAAATCTTATAACCTTATAATCTGTTACACATTTGGTTTCCTTACCTTTAACTTCCTACAATTTAAACAAACTAATACACTAGGAACATTGTTCCCTGTATCAAATTAATTACTTTACTATATGTAACCCCTTTCCTATCCCTTCAGACCCAACTCACTGAAATAAAAGGTATTCACAGATAACAATATACTTTAACAAAAATTCAAATAAAACATTCAAAGAATTATATTACTGTCCATACTCAACATATTAAACATTTCAGTTTCACTAACAAATAATTAAATAAAAAATACTTCCAGTGGTGTTCAATTCTGTATTTGGGGAAAATTGGAAATGGAAACTGTTCACCATGAGCGACAGACGAGGTGATGCACTGTGCTACTCAGGAACGTGCACGCACACACTCCTGGCTTTTGAGTGTTATAAGAAATTTCGGTTGGAAAGAATCTTTCTCTCACATATTCATCAATATAAATTAGCTGTCTTTCTAGCTGAAATGATGCTAATTCACACATCTGCTCAATACATCAGGTCTAGTTTTTTCCCTCATAGCCCGCTCCACCACTCATGCTCGTTTCCATGCTCCCACTCCTCTCTTTGTTTTCCTGCACTTCCACTCTGACTCCTCCCCTTACCCTATGACCTCTACATGTGACTGGATAATGATTGAATAAATGAACCCCAAAAATAAGTAATAAATTAAACCCTTAAATAAGTACTTGGCAGTGGCAAGTAAACACCCCAGAATATGCATTTTAACATAACGCATTATAACATAATATGGAACATAAACAAAATATAATATAATAAACATATTATAACAAAATGGAAAACAATCAAAATCCCAGCTATCTCACTGGGTTACTGGAGGAGCCTAGGAACTGTATGGATGTCCTCATTAAACCTTTAACCCTGCTCATGAACAAGTAACTGAGCATATAACTATAATACTATTCTTCATGGCTTAAAATCACTCTACCCTACCTTAATTATAATGCCTCTGTGCACTGTAGTGATAGGATGATCATTAGCTTTTCCTGGCTCATCCTAAGTAAGTTTGATAACAGACTTGACTTTTCTCTTACTGCTAGACCTTTGAAGAGGATCCCTCACCATTTTCTCTGTTGATCTCTGTTGCCTACAGGTACAAAATTCAGGCTCCAACTCTTAATGTCTGATATTACTTCAGAATCACTGCTATCTTCATTCAGACTATCTGATATTCCCTCATCACCTACCTCACCTTCATCAGTAGTCTGAATAGCCAACTCTTTCTTGCGACATGCTATGTTTCAATAACTGATCAATGTATGGTTGGGTTTGTCCTTCCTGCTTGGACTCAGAAGAAGGCTCCACTAACTCAGCTGTGTGCTCTCTTGCCCCTTTTCTTTTCATCATCAACCATGCTCTCACCCCTTTTGGGGATTCTACCCTACTGGTATTCTCAGGTAGTCCTACCCATTGTCCACTGTGCAACAAACTTTCACAGTGCAGAGTTCTTACCCCACAATTACCTTGTTCAGGTTTCACCTTAAACACTGGCGAATTCGGCATCTTTCCCACAACAATATTCAACAATGCAACAACCCTGAAACTTGTGTTTTCCACTTAATCCCAGATTTCAGAGTAACACTGTCTCCAGTGTCCAACACCTGAAACCTCACTTTACTGTATTAAAGCCTCTTATTCCGTTAATGCACTTCATCAGCAACTTTAGAAGCTAACCAATAGGTTACGTTCAAATCATCTTTCAACTTTAGCACATATTGAGAATTCTGTTGTTCTTCATGTTTATCAGGAGAAATGGGAAACACAAATAAACTGTTATAAAAGCATTTATACATATACATATATTTATACATATATTTATACATATAAAAGCAAATATTTATACATTTATACATATAAAATGCATATTTATGCATTTATACATATAAAAGCAAATAAACATATAAAAGCATTTTTTTAAGCATTCAAGACTGAAAACTACTTACTTCCTACCAAACAATCCAATGTCTCATCCACATAAGGGGTAGTGTACTGATCAGGAACTGTTTGGCTATTCAGAGTGCAATAATCGGTACACATCCAGACACTCTAGTTCTTTTTATGCGCTATCACTGTTGGAGAGGCAAAGGACTTTGGAATTCCTTTACAATCCTGACCTTTAGAAACTCCTGGATATGCTTTAGTATGTTGTCAATATCAGCTTGCGCTAACTGCTGGGAAGTCTGAAGTCTGTAATCTGAATATGATGGCTTACCCCCTTGGTGAGACCAACATCCCACTCGTGCAATGAAAAGACCCCCGCTGTCTCCGTCAACTTCTGACGCAAACTGTCCTACCAAAACTCTGAAAATTGCCAGGAAATTACCTACATTGTTACTCTTAGGCATCACAGTGGGTTGGAGTAATACCCCAACCTCATTTTCCTCTGCCTCTGAAAACTCCACTATACAGATGGCACAACAATCTTCTTCTGCAGATAAGTTCAAAGAACCAGGACCGTACCATATTAACCTACCCACATCTCCATCATGGCTTTAATAGGCAAACTGGGTGAGACACAATTTTATCAGTCACCTCATCATTTCCAACTGTGATGCCCCAGGCCTGTGAAATATCCATCACAGCACTGTTGTTGCACAACTGCACTAACCATTTGAACAAATTAGCATTTGTGCCCAATATAACTGGGGTCTGGTCTGGACTGCATGGCCCCTGGCAGATCACAGCTAAAACCGAGATAGTATCCTTGGACACATTAACCTTCTCTGGAAGCTCAAAGTCCACCATCACATAGCCTATATAGGGGTAACTGGACTCACTTAAACCCCAGATGGCTAACCCAGTTACAGGATTGATTCTGAGATCTGATAAATAGCATCAATACCAGTCTTCAAAAATTATGGTAACTTGCGAGCCACTGTCCAGTAAGGCATCACATAAATTCCCAAAGACCTTTGTTGATATCACAGAAGTTGGACCTACTAGGCCTTTGGAAAGCAGTTTCGTTCTCTGTACTGCCACTGCACTTCTTAGCTTAACTAGCACTTAGTTAGCTTCCCTGGGCTAGCCTCCCTAGATGACGAGTCCCTACTTTTTGCCTTCTGCAGAGATTGGATCAATCTGACTGGAAATCCCTGGATTCGTACATTTGGACGAGAAGTGCCCGCCCTCCCCACAGCAGTAGCAATACTGCTCTTCAGCTATTGTTTTAGGTTTGGAATATTTAGCTGACATCTACATGGATTTAGGGGCCTTAACCAGCAGAACTGTCACAGGAGTACTTAATGCTCAGGCTGTCGCTCTCTGCTGCAGCCTTCTCACCTGTTTCTGTAGACTCATTATCTCACGATTTGCCCTTGCTTCAGGCTGAGTAGAGTTTTAGGTTATTTGTTTATTTTCTACAAGGGTACATTTAGGGATAACTATTGCCACAAACCTTGCTTTTAACTCTTTGATCTCCTCCCACAGTACTTGAAAATCATATTGTTGTCAGAATCTGTACACACACAGGTTGTGTTAACTGATTAGTTTAGTTTAACCCTAGAGGCCCTCAGGCATTTGTAGAAGGTGATGTCGGTTCCTTACACAGGTCTTACCATTAGATTGGACGATATAGCTGTTGGGTTGGAGGGCCTTTCCAGAAACCATGGCCAGTTTGTCAAACCCATGGCTCATTTCCATCCTCACTGTCTGCCCAAACTGTCTGAGTGCAAACAATGCTGCCTGAACATTAATCTCAACTCTCTGTGTGAGCTGGGATGGTACCATGGGGATCAGAGACCTGGTGCATCGGGACAGTAAACGTTGTGCTGGAGAAAGCAGTCTGTCCCCAGGTGTCTTGCGCAAATTAAGCAAGGCCGCATAAATGTCGGACCCATCATGTGCACACTTCTCAAGAAGATGATTTGCTGACCACTCTGCCAAACCATTGGATCTAGGATAATTGGGACTGCTTGTGACATGCTGAAAATCCCACAGATAGGCAAAGTTCTTGAATTTCCTACTTGAAAATGATGTGGCATTGTCAGTCATCAGCTGGTGTGGTATCCCATGAACAGTGTTACTGGAAAGATTCAGAAGAACAGAAAACTCCCACTAACCAGAGTATGAGTCCACCAAGACGAGGTAATGCTTGTCTGACCACTTGATTATGTCAGCTGCCGTGATAGACCATGGTCGGGCTAGACACCTTTGTCTATGAGAAGGTGGCCCACATATTGCACCTCTGACACCCTGAAATAACATTATGTTGGGTTCTGCTGCATATTGATGGCTCTGATACGGCCTAACAATTTGAGGCGTCTGTCATGATCAAGATGTCATCCACGACTATTTCACAAGGCTACCCAGATAATTGCTGTTCCATGCATCTCTGAAAAACCTCACTTCATTAATTCTGTGCAGGTTCCTTTCACTAGTTCCACTAGATGGAGCCATTTGCCCACCTGTATTTTGAGGCTTGGCAAAGTGATTCCACTTGTTGCACGAGTTGCAGCATTTGTTTAAAGCCGGGCATTTGTTGTGCTCCATAGCGTGTTCACCCCCACAATTTTTACAGCACCTTTCGTACTGCTGCACCGCACACACTTCAGTCTCTCTTTTGACCTCCTTAGTACCACTTTCAGCATGCTCAAACAGCATACATATTCTTTCAAATTCAAATTCAAAAATTCAAATTCAAATTCAAATTCAATTCTTATTGCTGATTCTAATGTCAAGTCATTTTCCCTTAATAGCTGAGCATGAACTGCATCATTGTAGATACCACAGCCAAATTGGTCTGCTAGCAGTCTCAATGTGACCACATAGGTTTGAATTCATTCATCAGGTTTTTGCACTGTGATATTCAATGCATATCTATCCATTATCATGTTCCGTTCTGGCAAGCATATCTCATCAAATTTTTTTATTAACACATCAGGATCCTCTTTGTCCTCACCCTCTTGAAAGTGAAATGACTCATATTTATCTAGTGCATCTGAACTGGCTAAGTTGAGGAGGATGTAGGCTTGCACCTTTTTTGACTTGTCCGACAGTCCTGCTTTTCTTCACACGTCCCATTCCCTCTTGAGCTTCAGCCAGTTGTTGCTGCGTTGATGCAATGATGTCATCATCAGATATGAGCGGTTCTATGCATCGTAGATTTTGAGCCATGATTTGTCAGCTATCTCCCTTCTGTCACCATGTGGATGTGCACAAGAACAAGGGAGTCCCGTGTTTTCTTGATAATTTCCGTTTGATGAATGTTTTCATTATGTCCATTTCCAAATATGCAGCTCACATAAACATACATACACTATATTGCCAAAAGTATTCGCTCACCTGCCTTGACTCGCATATGAACTTAAGTGACATCCCATTCCTAATCCATAGGGTTCAATATGACGTCGGTCCTCCCTTTACAGCTATAACAGCTTCAACTCTTCTGGGAAGGCTGTCCACAAGGTTTAGGAGTGTGTTTATGGGAATTTTTGACCATTCTTCCAGAAGCGCATTTGTGAGGTCACACACTGATGTTGGACAAGAAGGCCTGGCTCTCAGTCTCCGCTCTAATTCATCCCAAAGGTGTTCCATCGGGTTGAGGTCAGGACTCTGTGCAGGCCAGTCAAGTTCATCCACACCAGACTCTGTCATCCATGTCTTTATGAACCTTGTTTTGTGCACTGGTGCACAGTCATGTTGGAAGAGGAAGGGGCCAGCTCCAAACTGTTCCCACAAAGTTGGGAGCATGGAATTGTCCAAAATGTCTTGGTATGCTGAAGCATTCAGAGTTCCTTTCACTGGAACTAAGGGGCCAAGCCCAGCTCCTGAAAAACAACCCCACACCATAATCCCCCCTCCACCAAACTTTACACTTGGCACAATGCAGTCAGACAAGTACCGTTCTCCTGGCAACCGCCAAACCCAGACTCGTCCATCAGATTGCCAGATGGAGAAGCGCGATTCGTCCCTCCAGAGAACGCGTCTCCACTGCTCTAGAGTCCAGTGGCGGCGTGCTTTCACCACTGCATCCGACGCTTTGCATTGCACTTGGTGATGTATGGCTTGGATACAGCTGCTCGGCCATGGAAACCCATTCCATGAAGCTCTCTGCGCACTGTTCTTGAGCTAATCTGAAGGCCACATGAAGTTTGGAGGTCTGTAGCGATTGACTCTGCAGAAAGTTGGCGACCTCTTCGCACTATGCATCCGCTGACCCCGCTCCGTCAGTTTACGTGGCCTACCACTTCGTGGCTGAGTTGCTGTCGTTCCCAAACACTTCCACGTTCTTATAATACAGCTGACAGTTGACTGTGGAATATTTAGGAGCGAGGAAATTTCACGACTGGATTTGTTGCACAGGCGGCATCCTATCACAGTTCCACGCTGGAATTCACTGAGCTCCTGAGAGCGACCCATTCTTTCACAAATGTTTGTAAAAACAGTCTGCATGCCTAGGTGCTTGATTTTATACACCTGTGGCCATGGAAGTGATTGGAACACCTGATTCTGATTATTTGGATGGGTGAGCGAATACTTTTGGCAATATAGTGTATATGTGCAACACAGACATAATCTACAGACTTGATTGGTGTTTACAGTCTCTCTGAACTCACACAACACCACTAAACCACCTAGCTTATGGTTGTACATCCTTCCACAAAACAAAAAGCCTTAAAAAGAATATGCATTTTAACATAATGCATTGCAACATATAAACAAAATCTGGTCCAAGCTTCTTGATTCTCTTCTTTTCTTCAAATGCTTTGTGAAAGGGTATTTTTGTAAAGATATAACATTAATCAGTACATGTCCATTAAAGGAGAAGTTCACTACCAGAACAAAAATTTACAAATGATTTATTCACTCCCTTGTCATCCAAGATGTCTTTCAGGATTTTTCTCCATATAGTGCATTTCAATGGTGCCAGTGAGTTTTAACTTCCAAAATGCAGTTTAAATGTAGCTTCAAAGAGCTCTAAAACTCTTATCTAGCGAAATGATCTTTCATTTTCTTAGAAAAATAAAAAATTGTATTCTTTTTAAGTATGTGCAAACACCAAGGAAGTGCAAATAAGTCAAATGCTTTTTACTAACAAAAAGGTACAAGGAGAATGTATGGGTGTGTTGATATCCAGGTACAGGCCACAGTTTCAATTGCTCAGGATTTTTTAAAGGAAATTTTTGAACAATCACGTTATTTCCAAGTGGACGTAATCTTTCAGGTTTAAAACGATTTCCACATCCAGGGTACACATGCGAACAGGCCATTTTAAACAAAAAAATGTGTGTGTGCTACACACACACCCCTCTCCCACAGATTAGTTCTTTTAAGATACTGAAAAATAAAAATAAAACATTTCTCGAGTTATTTTGTAAAATATCTCTCTGTATAACTTCGGAGCGGTCCTCCTTCTCCACACTAGTAGACTGACTGGGTCTAGACTGGGTCTGTAGTTCCGCCTACGTCATGCGTGACCTTTCGACATGATTACGTAGTACGTAGTGTCGCGGACGCGCCTCCCAGAGCTAGTGCTAGACGAGCTTTTGTGGTTAAAAAGTATACTTTCTTTTTTTCTAAGAAAATGACTGATCATTTTGCTAGATAAGACCCTTCTTCCTCAGTTGGGATTGTTTAGAGCTCTTTGAAGCTGCATTTAAACTGCATTTTGGAAGTTCAAACTCACGGGCACCACTGAAGTCCACTATATGGAGAAAAATGCTTTCCTCGAAAAACGTAATATCTTTATGACTGAAGAAAGAAAGACATGAACATCTTGGATGACAAGGGGGTGAGTAAATCATTTTTCATTAAATTTTTGTTCTGGAAGTGAACTCCTTTAATTGCTGAGCGGTTATGAGACTCGTTGAGAATGGTCCAATCACATGAGGCCAAATATCTAAAAAACAATATTGATTCGCTAACAACAAAAGTCCCCCAAGGACAATTTGAAACAAGCCAATCAGCCTCAAATCACGTGCTTTTCAAAAGTTTACAGAGCTACATACACACTCGTGTGTCCAGCGCCCTGCACATACATATGAACAAAATACAGTTTTTTATTTTATTTTAAATAATTGATAATATGACTAACAGTGAAATAGTATGACTAAATTTTATTTTGTTGTTATTAAAATATAAAATTACTGTTAACGTGTAGCATTCTTCTCTGGCCAACTTTAAACCTTTTTTTTAAATTACAAATTAGGAACACGAAGAAGGAAAATTTTCACTTTATGTAATGAAATCAGGTTTTATCTGGATGGGAAATAAGATATAATTATTTCAGACAAGAACAAGAAGTTGAAACTGAAAAGGTTAGTTGCTTTTATTCATGATGAATATTTTTCAGTGAGTAGATTGTAAACTGATTTAAAGTTCACGCTCCACATCAGCAGGTGGCGGCAATGCTCAACGAGAGATTTGCCAACCGCCGATAAACACCGCAGAAGAAGCGGAAGACGTTCTGTTGAGCTGTTAAGCTAGCAAGTTAGCATGCCAGCTAATTAGTTACTACATGTATAGTAAGTACAGCGCGTGCGATTTTTAAAAAATAGTTTGTATTTCTTGATATATAACCCTATTAACACTATTGCCCTGAAAAGGTGTTTGGATCATTTGACACATTTAGGGCTTGGATATGTGTAAGCAGTTGTTTGCGGAGTAGGAGAAGGAGCAGTTTAGCTCTGGTCCTGTGTCCATCCTGTCCGTGTCCCAGTGACTTTTTCTCCCTCTGTAGGGTCACTACCGAGGACCTAAATCAACAATCACTTATTACACCTCCGTTTTTACTTTACGCCTGGATGTGAGGGTGTTGTACATTTCAGCATTTTTCACTTTTCAGTGAATATTACCGTATTACACCGTGTTACAGTGAATAATACGGTAATACTTAGCCTTCGTGTCTTAAAACTTTTCGGTAATATTCACTGAAAAGTGAAAAGTAGAAATGTGACAGTCACAGTTTTCAAGAAAGTGTAATAAACCCCACCTGGGACAAATCTTCAGTTAAATGACATGTTTAATATTTCATGAATGTCTATTAATACTTACATTATTTTTTTTTTATGTAAAAGTGTTTTATTAAAGTAATAAGTTTGTCACATGTAAACGGGAGAAGTGAACTCTCTGTATCCTTTCTGTAACGTGAAAAACCCCACGCGGATGCAGTATTTTGTTCTTGTGTTAATAGGAAAAAACAATGACTGAATTTCTGGATTAACGCTAAAGGTTTTCAATTGTTCCCCTGAGTGAGTCATTAAGGGTATGATGATGATGATGATGATGATGATGATGATGATGGTTGAAATCCACCCTAACACTCTTTCCTCTGTAATAATCTCCTTCCTGCAGCGCTGCAGCTGAATCATGGCAGCAGACGATATTCTGTTTGAGTTTCTTCACATGGAGATGGTGTCTCATATTTACACAGAACAGGCGACTCGGGAAGATCTAGAAAAGGTACAGTTTATTAGCTGACTGTCCACTCAGAGTTTAGTACAAACGTTTTTATACACCATGGAGGGTAGAAACAAAAAGATTCAGAATTTTCAAATGAAATTAAATATTGCTGTAAGCTTCACAAAGACAACAATCCAAACCACTAGGACCAAAACAACAGCAAAATGCTCTTCTGGCTTACAGACAGACAGACAGACAGATAGATAGATAGATAGATAGATAGATAGATAGATAGATAGATAGATAAACAAGACTTTGTCATTGCAAAGTACAGGTACATAGCAATGAAATGACGTTTAGCATCTACCAGACGTGCAGAAAGTGTGCAAATGAACAAGTGCGGATAAATATGCAAATATGTACATCAGTAAATAAGGCTGTGTCAGTATGTACATAGAGAAGTATGTGCAAGTTGTATTTACAGCATATAAAGTGTTGTGTGATCTGATCTGAACTCAAATGGTCCTCAAGCTGAATTGACATTGTGTAGATCTTTATTTTTATTATAAGATAATAATATATTTGACACTTGGTGTTATTTGTGGTAATAAAAGGTCATTCTATTTGTGTAAGCACCATGCTTTTTATTTGGTTGTAATCAGTAATGATGGACTTGCTCAAATTTCCTGTTATTTCTTTCTTTTTTTTTTTTTTTTACATTTCTTTTATTTATTATTTTTAAAGGAGAGAGTAACGTGTGTGTCTGTGTTGGAGGGAATGGGCTTCAGAGTAGGACAAGGCCTAATCGAGAGGTAAGAAACACGTGCTATTTTTCTGTTGGTAAACATTTTAACATATGAACATTTTGTCCAGTGGGTGGCGTCATGACATAAGAACGAGCCCCAGCCTGCATGGAGCTCCTGTTTCTTTACTAGATAAGGGTTTGTTTATAGGAAATAAATTAGTGTCCTATTAGACAGATTAGGTTTATCAGGAGAAATACATCATTGTTTTGTTTTGTTTTTTTCTTCACTGAATGATGTTTGACTGTTTGTCAAAAAGGTTTACAAAAGATTGCCCCACCTTTAAAGATGACTTGGACGTTATGAAGTTCCTTTGTAAAGACTTCTGGAATGGTATCTTCAGGAAGCAAATTGACAATCTGAGGACCAACCATCAGGTCTGACATCCAACATGATGAGGAATGAAACGCATATGTGTGTGTGTGAGTTGTTCTTTAATCGAGTGTGTGTGTGTGTACAGGGTACGTATGTCCTCCAGGACAACAAGTTTGCTCTGCTGACTCAAGTTTCCTGCAGAAAGCAGCAGCTGGAAGAATCCTCTAAAGTGAGTGTAAAAGTGTAGCATACAGGAAACTGAAAAGGAGGAAATTTATGTAATAAATAAATTTATATAATAATTTTTCCCCTTCAGTATTTGGCCTACACGTGTGGTTTAATAAGAGGAGCATTATCCAACCTGGGCTTGGAGAGTGTGGTGACTGCTGAAGTTTCCTTAATGCCATCATGTGAGCATCAACCTCATGTTTTTAATAATTATAATCATTAAAACTAAATACTAACATGTTCTATTGTAATTTATTGGTTCCAATTTCTCTGTAAATACAATATAATCCTTTAATAACAAACTGTTTTTAATTAAATTGTATTTGCTCTCTTATGTCACATATATTCTGTATTCCAGATGTTACTATAGTTATTTAGTATATTACAGTATTATTATTCATGCTTTGATTTGAATTGTATTTCACCATGTTGCTGTTTATTTTGGCTTTCAGGCAAATTTCAGGTTGTGATCCAGAAACCTTGAGATGGAGGGAAACCCTGATCCCCTCTGTTCAGATGCTCTGAATGTAATAACGTCGGTCCTTAATGTTTACAACGAAGTAGATGTTTACAGCACATTCCAGCAGATGCTCTGAGAGGCGCAGGGAGAGACGTACGGCTGCTTATCAGCTGACAACTCGGCAGAACCAAGAGAGAATGAAACGTCCTCCTCAGATACAGAACTGGCCTAAAGGTGCAGGAAGTCACACCGCAGACGCAAGAGCTACTGTTATGTAGCTGCTGTTCAGAGATCATACCGTCTGCCATGTTCACCTCAACACCATAATCCAGCAACTTTCTTTCTCTACATAACCTTTAGAATGATGGCAAATTGTCAGATCCTATTAAAAATAGGTTACACCATTTATTTCTTCTTTTTTGAGTGATGTAGAATTTCTGAACGCAGTTTCGACTCTGATTTCTGACTCTTCAGTAAATACAGCAATTCTGCATTTAAAAGACGATTCTTGCTTTTCCACCAGCGGAGAAATTGTTCCAGCTACCTTCATTACTTTTACTTTTATCTTTTCTAATTGGCAAAAACAAAATGCACTGTTTGAATGTACTGTACTCTGAAGCTTCATTAACTTTATTAGTTTATACTAGTTTCAAACTCTTCACTGTTTATAATAAGCGTGTGCTGTGTTAGATTAATGTTTGTTCATGTGTGTCAGTGTGTAAAATGTGTGTTGGATTGTTGTAGTTGTGGACTTTAGCAGTCCACTCTGCATCTATGCAACTGTGATGTAATGAAAATGATTTTTATGTTATGAGAGTAAACAAGAGCAGTTTGGGATTTGCTCTTTATTTAAACATACATGACTATCACAGCTCTTCATTCTCCACGGGACACACAGTACAAACAAATATATGAATATTTACTGGTTTGTTTTTTTTTGTTGTTTATTTTTAAATAATGTTATCATCTTTAACTCCCAGTCATGACTCTGGCTCTCGTGTGCAGGGTTGTGTTTAATGTGCACAGTCATGCTAATGATTGATAGTGAAGTGATGAAGCCTCCATTTTTCAGTCCTTGTCTCAGCTATCTGCTGCTCAAGATAGACTCCAGCGATCTGTTGAATGATGTCGCCGGTGTGTTTGGGGTACAGGCACGGAACAGTTACCACTTTAACTCTGAACAGCATTAGCTGTATAGTTTAGAAACCCTTTTTTGCCATTTCTGACTGATCCTCATATAATGTTTTTATTAATCTATAAATATAATACAATAATAATACTAATGAAGGTAGTCTACATGTTTTTATTCTTTTCAAAGTGTTAAATTGATCACGTTTTCAGTTCTCGGTTAGATCTGATTCACTGCCTGCTTTTCACCTGGGTTTAACATTAACATTGACTTTACTATACTGACATTTCACCTGTTAAACCTGAAGCTTGAAGTTTACGCAGCTCGGGATGAACAGCACACCTTTCACAAGTTTTATTGTTAATGCTAAACAGAACAGAGCATATAGGTTCTTAAGGGGGGGGTGGGGGTATCTGAAACTTTATTTGGCCTAAAGTGTATTTAAATTAAACTAAATGTTTAGCAAAAGTTAGATATTTTTAGAAATAATCCCCTGTAGCTATGGGCTGGACCAAAAGGGGCTTGCTGTAGACACCTGACTCTCCAGTCACCGGAAAACTTTATAACAAATTAAACAAGACTCCAGTACTGCGTATCTTCCCCGCTGTAGAGAAATGACACTGAAACTTTGCTTTGGATGTTAGGACAAAGTTCCACATCCTATTCTGATAAACCCCTCCGCTACCACGTCCTTCATGACCCCACACTGCCCTCTCCCTCTCTCATTTCTGTAGCTTCGGAGCAGATTAATGGACCTACGTTGAACTGGAGGCACAGACGAGCTGCAGCTGGTCAATCAATGCCGTGAACAGGACTTCAAATCCCCTCCATCACAACCCCCTGGGCTGAATGCAGCAGGTTTACTGTGCTGTGGCTTCACACACTTACTCCTTCAGCTTTCTTGAGTGCACCAGCGTCACAACTAATCTAATCCAGTAAGGGAGTTCCTATTAAGTTTTTCACCTTATATACTCATTTTAAGTGCAATTGCTATAAGATTTTTGTCATCGTAGATGTTTGTGTCTTTTACATACTGCGGAATCTTTCACAAATTTCAATTACCAGACTTTACTCTTCAGTCTGGATGTTGATATAATCAGTGAAAACACTACACAGCTACACACAGGCTTCTGCTGTCTTGCAAAACTGAGATGAAGTCAGTGCCACATCACGTAAATTATTTTTATATATTTTTTTTAAAAATATTTTTTATATTTATCTATATTTTTATATGTATTCTCTACATTGGTATGTTCAGAAAAATTGTTGCAGGAATTTTTTTTACAGACATTTGGCACATGCAGGGACAGAAGCAGGTGGCACCAAAGCTTTGTAGACGTAGATGAGTGGAACAATTTACTCTGATTTTTAAAAAATTATTATAAAACTGGAGGATGGTGAAACTAAGTGATACAGTTTTAAATGCAAACACTTGTCACACCAAATAATGGTCTTTATTTATCAATTGTTCAGTAAATATGTACATAAATATTTTACTAGGCCAACCTGAAAGCCTGTATAAGTTTTGTTAAATTTTCTGTCTATTCAAAATGACGTCTAAACAGTCTCGGAGCACTTCCTAAACGCAGCATGTGCTCCTTTCATAGGGTACCATTTCTTTTGTCCTAATTAAATTGATTGAATTATGGATTTATTTTGGATTGCCATGTCTTAGATCATAACTAAGCGTTTTGGCACAGCAGCGTAATCCATATATTTATAAAAACCCAAGTATTGGAACATTTCTCCAAACTAACCGAATATACCAGTTTACTTATACCAGTTTAATCTAAAGACTTGTAAGACTGTGTAACTAAACCGTGTGATGTTTTTGGACATGTTTCTGCAGGGTAAGTGAGGAAGTGTGGCAGATTTCCACATCAATTGTAAGATGTTTAGCAGAAAAGACGGAGACTAGGACCTGTGTGGAGGCGGGCAGGTAACATTGTAGCTCAGAGCAGATACAATAACTTCTGATGTGCCACTCTTATTTCAAAAGAGCCAGTCTCTTTGTTAGAGAGCGAGAGTGCACTGCAAATGCAGGATGTCTGTGGACTTTTGTGCAGCCAGTGAAAGGATTAAGAATTTGAAAAGGAGTTGGGGAAATACCAAAGACTTGTAGCTAATCACTTCCCCTGTTAATGCCTGTTCTTGATTAAAAGAAGGAGAAAGACTATAGAGGGATATGGTAGGATTTGAGAGTTAGAGTCTGTTCGGAGTGGATTGTGTTAGTGCTAGCTCTAATAAAGTTCAGTCTCCTGAGTTGTCACTTCTGTAATATTTGACTCATGGCTGTGTGTAATAACATTAAATCCTCTGAATGCATATTCACTTCCTCCGAAGTTTCCCAAAAAACATGTACAGAATTTTAGTCAGATGTTCAAGGAAAGTCCCAGTTCTCAAAATACACATGACCTCTGCATGAAAGGACAGCATAAGTAAGTCTTGCTTTATCTGTCGCTGTTTACCTGCTGAAATGCTTACATTCACACTCATTCCAGTGTCTCGCAGCTGATTCACATTATGTCACCACCACTGCAGGCTAATGGACTTCATAGGGGGAAAAAAAACTTTCTTTGTTCAGCTCCTTAGTCACTGCAGACCCCCATCCTCCCTTCCCCTCCTCCACCTACTCTTTTCTTCCCTTTTCTCCCCCTCTTGTCCCATTTGGCATCTCCATGGCAATAGGACATTTGTATAGTGATGGACAGTGTCCTGTCCCTCCTTTTGCCTCATCTTCGCTTTCTCCTGCTTCTGCTCAAACCATCCTGGAGCTCGCGACCTTTTGTGTGTCCTTCTCCAATTCTAAGTGAACCAACAGGCTCGCTGTTAGTGAGAGCGTAAGATCGGCAGGGTCTGACAGAGGGCAGGGGGGGAGTAGTGACCTATGACCCTGCTGCGTTACCTGCTGGGTATGACCCATGTGTCTCCAGCCCTCGGAGGAGCTTGACTGAATCACAAGTTGTGTTTTTAATGGATCCCAGCTGGATCTAAGGAGGAGAAGCTGATCTATCTGTGAACCAATTACAGCAGAGAACACAGAGAACACTTTGTTCTTCCAGCTATTATTTCACATCACCTCATCTCAACCATGCAGAAAGTGTAGAGATCAAGGCTTAGAGCCAACTGGACTCTCTTTACTTACTTACAGGAGTTTGTACACAACCTCTAGGTTTAATTATCATCTTATGCCTCAAGAATGCTTACTGTACATTTTTTCCAAAAAAAAAAAAAAAAAAAAATTCATTTTCAGTAAACCTGCTTTCTTCTACCAGTGTGTCAAAAGCAAGAGTGATAGAGCGAGTCCAGAGTTTCCAGCAGCACTGAAGATAAAACTGACACTTGTACAAATAGGATATGGTCTAAGAAAGAAACAAAACCTCTCGTATAGGTATTCGATTTATGTCAGAGTAATGTGTAACGTGCAGTGAAGGTTGATCCTGGACCAAAATTTGGTTCTGATCTAAATAATTAAGGTTTAAAATATTTCAGGATTGTGCTCTAACAGATAAATAATCCAGGTGGTGGTGGTGATGGGAAGCTGTGAAGCAGGAAGTTTTCAGGTCACAGTTATTCCTCTTATTTGCAAGCAGTTTTTCCCAGAATGACTACAGGGTTTCATTTATTACCATGTGGTGTTTTTATCAGTTTAGAGTTACATTTCATGTTACAGAAATTCCACAAGACAAGTTAATTCTTGTGATCATTAATGCTCTAGCAAAAGAAACCCAGTCTTCCTTCACGACCTTCTCCTAGTTCTCTCTTTCTGAATGTCATGAGAACGATAAAGGAGCTTGTCATGTTCCCATGGTGGAAAACAGACTGTTGCACAATTGCTGACACTGAAGTCCCCTTGCCTATATGCTGAATAAACATCTATCATGTGTATGTTAATTTTTTTTTATAAATAATTAATACATTTTACATTTATTTTTAGTGTTAGATTATACCTCAAGTCCTATAGAATCGCTTGTTATTATAGGAATGATAAGAAATTAGAATGAGAACATTACTATAAACTTTAATAAAAACCTAAATCATTTGAATTAAAGAAAATTCTAGGAAAAATAATTAACGTCTTCTGACCAAACAGATTGGAGGATTCCACAGCAACTGTTATGTGTATGCCATGGCAGTGTTTTAGTTTCAGCTGAGTTTCTGTTTCTCAGGAGTTGTCTGCTGTTTCTGAAGTTTCACAGATTGTTCTGCAGTTACATGATACCTCACCTCTGAAAAATTATTTTATATGCAGCAGTACAGTATCTTAGCAGCTGTGAGATTTGCTCCCTTGATAAGATGCTTTTAAAGTATAAAAAGTGCTTGTAGACCATAGGCAGACTGAGAGAAATTGACATTACTGCAGATAGGAAGCAGTGTAGAGAAATGGAAAGCAAAGTCAGCAGTAGCACATAAACATGTCCATATGTGCCAGCCGTAGCTCCTCTACCTCCACTCTTGCTGAGGGGCAACTGGAGGTTTCTGATGAACTGTTGCCCTGATAGTTCACCCAGCCCCCACCTGCTTCTTTCCCCTCAGGAGTCACAAATCAGAGCAATATCCAGACTGTCGAGTCTCCTTGAGGAGGAATAAACAACATGATGATAAGGCTGTGTAACCTGGACCTGGTTTGGAGTCAGAAGTCATCTGCAGGCTAGGCTGTTGAAGTGACGTGGTGGTGAGGAAACATCCTGAAGAGACAATCATTTCATAGTAAATAATGCCAGAGAAGGAGAGAGCTAATATTGTTAAGCACCTGATAGTGAACATCTGATTATTCCTGCTTTCTTTCTGAATCATGTCTTCTCCTGGACTCTCCTGTATTTCTCCAGTTTCATCACCCAAAGCTTCTCTATAGATTAGGCTTGTTTTTTTATTTCCTAAATGTTGTCAACCTGACATCTAAAAGTTTTTTAATACCTTCAGGTTCTCCAGTGTTCTCCTGCTTTCCAACTACATGTGGTGGACTGGTGATGCTGGAATGTGTGTGTGTGTGTATAACCCTAAAAGGTGATGAATGAATGAATGTATTAGTTATCTGCATTTATGATTTGAGATACTTGTCAGTTTCTAAATATCTTAGATGAAATATGTGGAATATGTTCAATTTAATGTTAAATATAATCACATTTTAATGCATACTTTGTTTTTTGTTATTTACTGTTTCACTGAAAGTCTTCACCTTCAAGACTTCTTGAATGGGAAGTGTTCCTTTGTTAATCATTCAGCTGTTGTTGTTGTTTTCTTCTTCTTTTGAGGTAAACAGTGGTTAGGTTTTGTATTTATAGTAATCTGATGTGTTCTGAATGTGATGTTCTTGTACTCACATGTGAATTGGGAAACTGCACTAGTAAGCTAAGCTAAATTCCCAAAATATGGCAAGATACTTTAATGAGCTTTCTGGATTATTTCCACTGTCTCTTTGTAAAAGAGAGAGAGAGAGAGAGAGAGAGAGAGAGAGTGCTGCGTATTTTTGTGCTGTGAATGAATCTAGTTCTGTATAAACAAGTTTTCTATTTATCTACAGGCTCACACTGCTTTTAGCAGGAAATGTAATGCATCAATTAAAACATACATCTGTGTTCTTTTCCATGTTTCTTTAATCCAGATTCAAAAGAGTTGCCCTGCAGTTCAAACCCACCCTTTATGAGAGAGTCTGCAGGAGGAAAGCTGTGCTGGCTTTGTTCAGCAGTGAAAAAAAACAACAAAAAACAACAATGCTGGAGCTCAGGCAGGCACTGGAAGCCAGATCTCCTGCACTGACCCCATATCTCATTAGAGGAGATTCTGAAGTTTATTAAGAGTGGACGGCCCTGGTGGACATGAAGGAGAGCTTGGAGAGAGCTCTACAAGTTGGGGGGTTCCGTGTGTGTGTGTGTGTGTGTGTGTGTGTGTGTGTTGGATGGTGGTGGGGGTAGTTCTCCATTCCTTTACAGCAAGCAGATGTTCTGCTAGGACCAAGCAGCTCCAGGCACTAAGTGGGGCATTAAATGTTGCAGTTCTCAAATACACCCTCAGTGAGACTCCACACATGAGATGAGGAACGTGGAGGTTTATTCCTGCTATTCTACTGCACCCACCCCCACCGACCCCCCTACACCCAACCTACCCCCACTTACCCAATATAAGTATGTATCCATGTTTCTGAATAGCCATTAAAGACCCAGCTATAAAGGGGGCCAGCAAAGAGTGGGCTTTGAAAGGAAATCTGTACGATTCAGGAGAAGGTTGGACCTTCAGTATGGAGCCTGACATCAGCACACAGTCTGCTGCCCTAATAAACTTCCTGTGGGGCTTTAAATGTAAAAAAAATAAATAAAAAAATTCCCCCTGGTTGAATTCACAGGTCTTCCAGCTATATTAGGCAAAGTCAGTCTAGTCTTTTCAGGGTTTAGTCTCAGCTAGGATACATACAGCATTTGAGGCACTTAATTAAAAGGTTTTCATCTCAGATTCAGCTGCAGTCTTATTTAATGATTAAAGTTGTGTGGAATGAAATGCATTACTGCTTCATACCACAACATTGTCGAATTCTTGACTGATTGAAACTCTTGCTGGACTGGCAGAAGTTTCGGAGGTAAATCAAACCACCAGTTTATGTTAAAGTGCCCTTTCTAATAGCTACTTTTTCACAGGGACTGGTATGGCAGATGTGCCACATAATCTACAGATAATAATAAACCGATTAAAAAGCCTGTAAAGCTCAGCGATTTTTCCACCACAGGAAAATCTTCAGGGCAGACCAGTTTTTTTTTATGTTTGGCACAAACCTCTTGCTAACATCACAAGCCACAATTCTTTGTCTTATTAACTTCCAGAGAACGAGATTAAAAGCGAAGGCCATGGCTGTTTATAACTGCTATAATGTAAGCAATAGCAGGAATTAACTCGTGTTCTTCCACAACATTAGATAAGTAACTGTAAATAATTAAAAAGCTCATTCATCATTAAAAGAATGTATATAATTATGAGTAAATCTATTATTAAATTAAAAATCCTCAGCTAATTGCTGTGGTGCAAGTCATGAACACAGTTAAAGAATGATTTGTTTACTTTATAAAAGGTGAGGGTGCCCTGAAGCTGTTATTTGATTTTATAGTTTATTTCCATCTTTACTCAGAGTTTCCATTTTATTAATTTTGTTTAATTCTGTCCACACAAACACTCGCTGTGTGACTTTCCTGTCTTCAGTGTTGCCTTGAGATCATTGTGTCTCATTGTTCTGAAGTCCCTGTGTAAAGCTGTGCCAGGACAATGTGGGTAACATGTGTTGAGTTTATTTATCCTGGTTTTAGTGACAGATTCTCCACAGCATTGCAGAAGGATACTAGAAGGTGTGCGCTGCACCTACATGATTGTTTTGTGAGAACTCGCCCTGGTCTTTGGATGCCTTGTTTCCTTTAAGGTAACTAGACACCTGTTGCCCCTAGGACCTGGATTGCTGGCCCCTATCTCCTAAACACACGCTCTCAATCTTCGAACACAAACACACACACTTAGGCACTTAACCTCAGGCAAAGGCATAACAATGTGGAAGGTTTACCTTTCAGCTTGTCATGAGTTCAGATCGTTTTGACTTGTCTAAGTGCGGCTGCATGGTCTGCTCCTAGCTGTGTCAGGACCTGTACGATTGATGCTTCTGCTCCACACCAGAAGGTTAAACAGAAAATATCACTGCCCTCTCAGAGAAGGTTGGTGCTGAGGGTGACACAGTGCCTCCTTGTGGAACACACTAACAATGTTTAATTATTCTAGTAAATTAAATACTCTGTAATGAAGTAACATGGTGGCTACAACTGCCTTAAAGAATGCTGTGTGTAAATGATAAATCTATACATTTATTAGGGCTTAAAATCAACAGTTAAAATTCCATAAGTTCAGTTCAGATGCAGTGGCAATAAATGCTGTGTTCATGACACCTCATAAGTGCTACATTAACGGATTATAATGACAACACAAAAAACACAAAAAACAACACAGACACTTCAACTGAAGTTTTGAGCTTTAAATAAAAGGTAACACATCATTTTAACACGACTGAGCTAAAAAAATGTTTAAACTGTGAAATACATCCATAAGGCCATGATCACTTTTATTTTCATTTATTTGATTAAGATCAGTGAGGTTTTTTAAAAAAGGTAATAAAAGTAACACTTATTTAATGTTTTACTGTCCAAATGTTTTACTGTAAAAGTAGAAGCATGAAGAAAAGGGAAAAGAGAACACGTGTGTTGTATGTAAACCGGAAGCTGTGTCTAAATCTGGAGCTCTGATTATTCCATAAACATCATCTCTGTGCTCTTTCAGTAACTAACCATAATTCAGGACCTTGTTTGATTTACTGCCAGAAAGTGGGTTAAATATGATGAAGGCCATATTATTCTGGCTGGTATTTTATTCTTGACTGCATGTGAATGTACTGCATGTATTCCAGATAATAGCGGATTTCCTTTTAGTAAATAAAAAACTAATACAATAAAAAACGTACTTGATTTTTCAAAAGTCACGTGTTTCTAAACAATATACAGTAGCTTGATGTCATTTCATATATAAATAGCGTTTTTTTGTGCATTCAGAACCTCAGAAGGTGAACATTAGCAGCAGTACCATTTGATTTGATTTGATTTGATGAGGTTTTCAACACTGATATTAAAATAACTGTAAACAGGAAACCAAGGACGTTTAACAGAGGAAACTGGTGTGAGTGAAAGATTGCGGTTGATTTTCTGGGGGACAGGGAATCCACTTTCTTGGTGAGATGTTCTTCCATCATAGCTTTTTCTCAAAATATATGGAACAGATTACTGGAGCATCATATCAGTGTGCTCAGGGAATAGAAGACAAAATCATTTGACAACTCAGGTCAGTGAATGTCACCAGCTACATGAATCATATGCGTAAGTCTTCCTTTTTTTTAAACTCTATATACAGGGTGCATAATGGCTGTTGAAAAGCCTTTTGTCACAGCACACATGTGCCTTTCTTACATCGGTTCCCTGCACTCTCAATTAGCATAAGAAGAGTTGTGTGAGTCGAGTGTGAAATATCCTTTTCATGTTGTGTTATGGTTCGAGCTCAGCAGCTCTGACTCCACTGCACGCCGGTGAGGGACAGGGTTTTAAAACCTAACGTCCGGAAGTGGTTTCCTGCAGCAAGCCCCGGACCCTGCAGCTGCAGTAAGCATTAAAAGATCATTTGCGGTGGAATGTCAGAGTGCTGGACGTGTGAATGGTTCAGATGGTGTGTGAAGGCACTTGATCATATTGTCTCATTCAAATGTTGAGAAAGAAGAACAGCATGAACTGAACATCATATAGTGTGATTGGCATTTTATGACATGTCTCATAACAAGACAATGATCCATAATACTGTATCCTTTTTAAGATTGTAATGTTGGCCTGACAGGCATTCCTAAACACCCACGTGCAAATAAAAGAGTGACGGCACTCTGGGGTTTGTCTGCACACTCATTTAGGATGAGTGATTTTGGGAGTGGGGGTGTATTTTAGGGCAGCATTCCTTTTTGCCCCATGACACTGTTGTGATTAAGGATTAGAGCAGAGAGGGCCTTCAGCCATCTTTGCTCTTTCCTAAACAACCCCCCTATCTACCCCATACCCCCCTCCTAACTAAAAACCCCTGAGCACTCACCCTCAGGTGGGGGGTGGGAGCTTTTTGTTAGCTCAAGAACTTTTTACTCATTATGTTCTAATACCCTTTTGCTCAATCAGTGGAGAAGAAGGCAGAGCTCTCCCATGCCCTTACACGCACACACACACACACACACACACATACAAGCCCTCACCCCTGCCTCCTTTACCATAATCACACATTCTGCACTCGCCTTGTCTGGTTAGAAACACTCTGGTATCCTGTGCTGTAGTGAAGAATGCAGTCTGTACCCAAAACAAACTACATGTGAAATAAATGCTGAAAGTTACTTTACCTGTACATACGGTCTGTGAGGTAAGGCTTTATGGGATTTAAAACAAGCAAGTAAACAAACAAATGTAATACAGGCACATATTTTACTTGGCTGTGTAAGATTTTGTGAATGTGTGTAACAGTACAGCATCATCCCTGATCACAGTGAGGTAAATAAATCCACCTTGAATTCTGAGGGTTCAGTTTCTCAGATTGTTAAAGAAACCCCACACCATGTAAGCCAGCTGTTAAAGATCACTGTTAGTATCACATCACATTTGCTGTTCTTCGTATACAGCATTAAGTTTAAGTTTTTCTCATCCTCATCTGAGATCCAGTTACAGAGGTTTGGGAGGTAGACTGGATGTGGTTTAGCTGCTTCACAAATACAACAACCCTTATGTTTCAACATGCCCTTGGTAAGCTGACATCTTGGCCTGGACTAACCCTCTTGCTTTTGTCTGGTTTGGGGAACAATGGAGAGAACATTGTTAGTGTGGAACACTTCAATGCAAGAGGGTAAAATTACAGTCTCCTCTCTCTCTTTGTGTGTGTGTGTGTGTGTGAGAGAGAGAGAGAAAGTAAATAATGACTTTAAGTAAGTTATAACTCATCTTTCAGTGCATACTGGCACAGCGGCTTCCTTTAAGTTCTGTGAGCTGTAACGTACACTGCCCGAGGTGTTGGCTTTAGACAAGGATTCACACGCTGGTTTTCTCTGCATTAACATGACCCCACCATGTGTCCATGGGCCACTTGTCGTACCTGGTGCTTAATGGTGTTGTACAGTCAGTGGCGTGGACACTGAAAGACAACCTCGTCTCCTGTCTCAGTGGGACCACAGCGGCTTTGTCTGCTGTCACCATGATGAGGGATATAAAATGCCTTTAATGTCAGTCCTTTAACCAGTCGGTGAAACTTTCAACACCTTCAGCTGGTCGTATCAAAGACGCTCTGGGGTTTTCTCGGCTCTGGGCTTTGACAGTCGCGCCTTGCTAAGCAATCGGGGGGTGATTTATCTGATTCTGATCAGGCAGCACGCAGACTCACACACAGTTCCAGTTTTGTAAAGAAGATGGAAAATCAGACAAAGATTAGAACTGATGAGAACATTTTGGCTGAAGGGAGGAGAAAAATGAATCAGTATATGATGTTTAGAACTGTGAAATACATGCTTTCATTTTACTAACAACAACAACAACAACAATAATAATAATAATAATGATGATGATGACTGGGCTGAGTGACTGAAATCAGAAACACTAAGTCAGTGTGCTTTAGTTCTCATTATTAACACTTATACTTATTACTGCTTTTATAGCTATTAACCTGACAACTCTGTGTAATGAGCTCCAATAAACAGATAAAACATTAATGCAAATATTTAAATAATTGTTCATAAAATAAATCTGTATTGAAATTGACCGTAAAAACATGCAAGAAAGACACACACACACACACACACCGAGTTTTCATCCCGGGTTTGTGTTCTACGTCACACTTCGTCTCAAACTTGTGTATGAAGTGCACTAGGCAGGCTGCTTTCCTTTAAGGAGATCATTCCATCCTTGAATATCGTAGTGTCCTACTCAGGGCAGGAGAAGACATTTGGAATAAAACCTTTTTGTGGTGGTGATGGGCGGAGCGGAGGCGTGGCGGTGTGCAGCGCACGAGCTTAAAAAATCGTGGTGTCTGAACTGAAATAAGTTTTGAGGCCAGAGAAAGAGTCAGAGAGAGAGAGAAAGAGAGAGAGAGAGAGAGGTATAGTAAAACACCCGTTTGGACGAAAGACATCGCCTCGGGCTCAGAGAAACATGCCATCTTACGCCTTCAATCAGTTTATTGACCGAGATGACATCCTGTGCAAGGTAAAACGCCTCATTTGTCGCGTGCAGCTTTTGCTGTCGTTGTGTGTTTGCGAGTTTGGAGTCTGTACACGATTCCTGTGACGTTTCCGTCATGTGATAATGAAAAGCAGAGTTTGCAGAAATGGAAAAAATGTGCAAACTTGATCAGCAGTGTTGTGTTCTCATGTCCTCTTAGACTCCCCGTGTGTTAATGTAGGAATGTGTTAAAGTGCTTTGCATTGCGAGCGGGGACATGGGCCACAAGCTCTCAGTCCTGAAGCGAATTAACCTGGTTTCTAAAGTTAAAGACGATTGTAATCTGTTATGTGCGCGTTTATTTGCACTGTAAAACTCGATTAATTATAATTACTAACATCAGCATTAAACCTGCACTGGAGTTTGAATGTAAACAGTTTTAGAGACGCAACACACACGCGCGCGCGCGCGCACACACACACACACACACACACACACACACACACACACCAATGTTTGCTAGACATTTTTTTTTTGTCTAACTAAAAACTAAGCTACAGTGATGATTAGCTAAACGGTTGCCTGTTTAATAAAACTGTTTATTCTGGATTATGATGTGCGCATGTGCACACTGTTCAACTTCACATCCTTTATTTTTATTTATTTTTATTTATTTATTTATTTTTTACCAGATTATTAACGTATGTATTTACTTTGCTTCCAGCAACTGTTAAAACTAGACTTGGGTGATCCACAAAAGATGCCTGCACCTCCATCATCTGCTGTTGGATATCAAAAGCCCAGATCAATAACTTCTAGCCACTGGGCACAAACCAAAGAAACCTCTTTGCCATCGCAATGGAATAAGATAGGCTTTTGGTCAGAACGTGCGGTCAGTATGGTGGAGGGGGAGACCGGAGGTCTGGGCTGGGCATGTGACAAGCCGGGGTCTGTGTTAAGCTCTGAGTTGTTCTCCAGCTCCACGTCCTCTGTGTCTTCCGGCTCCACTTCTTCACGCTACAAGACTGAACTATGTCGCACCTTTACAGAAAGAGGCACCTGCAAATACGGGAGCAAGTGCCAGTTCGCCCACGGAGCCGAGGAGCTACGCGGCATCAACCGCCACCCCAAGTACAAGACTGAACCGTGTCGCACTTTCCATTCCATCGGCTTCTGTCCATATGGCATCCGCTGCCACTTTGTGCACAACAACGATGACGATGCCCACCCTCGCTCTCAACAGCCCTCTCTTCCTATGAGCACACAGCGCCCACCTCTTCTAAAACAGAGCTTTAGCTTTGCTGGATTTCCTTCTAACCCCACACTGCTCGATCCTACCTTTTCTCAGTCGTCCTTCCTTGGCGTGTCATCTGCCTCACCACCTTCCTCAGGCACCGTCTCTGACCTCCTAGCCATGGCGTTCCCCGAGTTCCTGCCGTCACACGACTCTGGCTGCTGTAGCAGCGAGACTACACCTACCACCTCACCCTCCCAGATGGCACCGGGGGTACCTGACCAGACCTTCAGCGCCTCGTTGGGCACACGGAGTCTGTCACTCACCTCGCTTTCCGACCACGAGGGACGCTGCAGCAGCTCAGCCAGCAGCTTGAGCGGCTCTGACCTGTCTTCAGCTCTGGACAGTGCTGCCAAGAGGCTGCCCATCTTCAGCCAGCTGTCTGTCCCTGATGGCTTCTGCACTGAAGGCAGCTCCAGTTTCTTCCTTTAGAGCCAGCATTCTCGTTCTCACTCCTAATCATAGATTTATACGACCTGTGTTTGACTCTGTATATGAGCTTGATTTGAAGAATTCTACATGTGGCGGCGTAAAGAAAGAAGTGGAGGACTGCAGGGTGTTTTCTCCCCCTGTTATAATTTGTGATCACAATGTGACTCTTTTCAGAGAGCGAAGTTGTCGGTTTGGAGTGAAATACTGTGCGGGATCAGTATTTAAATTGGCTGCCGGTTAAAAAGATTATATTTTTAAAAAAAAAAAAAAAGCCAAAGAATTTCTGACTCTTTAACTTTTTTGTATAAATGTTCCATAGGCTCAGTGTTCCTCTTCCGATACAGAGATGTGCAGAAGAACGTGTTTCTAGAATGTTCTGCAGTTAAAGCAGCAGAACATTATCAAAGCTTTGTTCCTTCTCACTTTGTTTATTTTCAGACTAAAGTCAGTATTGTGATTCTGTATGTTGTTTTTTTTTTTTTTTTTTTTTTAAAACTTGTTAGCTCAGATGTAGGTGTATTTGTGTGAGACTCCATTGACACCCCTTCTTTTTTTTTTTTTTCTTCTTTTTTTTTTGGAACATGGTTCTTATGGTTTTCCAGGTTTCCATGTTACATGTAGAGTTGATGAATTTCCAGCAGCTTGATTTTTTTTAATTTATTTTATTGTATTTATAGAAAATGTTTCATGTTTACTGTTAAGTTTAATATATATTTTTTTTCTCTCCAGGTTTGTACTGAAAATAAAACTTTTTTACAAGGATCCTGAGCTCTTGTTGAGTTACTTTTTTTTGTGCAAAAAAATTATTAATATTTAATCAAACGTTGTTTTCTGCCTGTTTGCAGGCGAGTGTGTTGTGTTTTTGTTGTATCGAGGATTTTAATGGTGTGTCTGGGCTCGGAGCCTGAGCGACACCCTTCTGTGAGGTTGATGTGGATGCCTTTTGTTATTCTGAAGGCGGTGTTGGGGGTTGTGCTGTTGGCCAAATCTAATCTTGTATGGAAATGATGGAGCTTTTGTGTCATCAAAGTTTCTCTCTGTCCTACTTCTTTTCACTGATGTATACAGTGATTCCTTGCCTCAAGTCGACGGAGTCATTCACACGTTTTCTTTACTATATGAAGGTTGTTTCTTAACGGTGCTGAACATTTTAGTTACAATTCTTTTGACTCCTAACCACAAAAATAAATGTAGTAGCTATTTCCCAGCACGTGTCTCCCAGTTCCCCTAACCGCAGTGTTTCAGGGATCATACATCAGCTTCCTAGCCCCAAATTTAATGAACTGATAAAGTAACATCTTCTGCAAAACATGTTGCAGTGTCTCAGACAGACCACGAAAAACTCTGCTCTGAGCTGAAACTAAATTCTCAGGAGTTCTGTCCTGTTCAGTAACGAGCGATTGACTCAGTTCATCACTGACTTGTCAGGAGAAACAATTCCTTTGCTAAGGCTTTGCCTTTTAAAAAAAGGTAGGACAGCAAAAGGGTTAAATGGCTATACTGTTCCCTATTGTGCAGGAGGAAGATTCTCCCACATTGCCTAGTGAGTCTGCACAAAGGCCGGCCGCATTCTCACACAGGACCCAGATCATGTGGAATCCCGAGCAGATGGCAGCATTCACCGAGACTTCAGGTCAAACATATGCTCTCCAGCCTCGCGGATACAATGGAATCTCTGAGTCTAGTGTGTGTGTGTGTGTTGGGGGTGGAGACCTTTTGGTACTGTACAGCAAAAAGAAACATGAAAGAACATTGTCTCTGTAAAACATAATTCCTGTATAAAGTCTCAGCTTCTCACAGAGGAGTGGTTCATGGAGTCTGAGGACCATAAAAACTCAACAAGAAAGTCCCTGTGAGATAAGAATCAATATGGAAGTGTTTAGGTTAGTGATCTCTGCTGATTGTGATCTAAAACACCAAGTGTGAACTTTTGAAGGAACTGATTATCGATTAATTTAATTTGGAATTGATTATTCAACTCATACTCAGTGATTTCTCTCAGCAGGCTTTCTGTGGGCTGTGACCAACATTACTTATGACTTGCATTGTTTACGACTAGCATTACTTATGACTAGCGTTGTTTATGACTAGCATTGCTGCCTCGCAGTTCCAGGATTCCTGTCTAAAAACATGCAGGTAGGTGGGTTAGCTTAGCTGAATTCCCTGTAGGAGTGAATGAGTGTGTGTAAGGTCCCCTGTGATGGACTGCCTTCCTGTTTGGGGTGAATTGTGACTAGGATAAAACTGTAACTGCAAATAAATGAATGAATGAAGGACAATGCTGTTGAACCCTTGCTGTGAACTTTGTCGTAGTTAGGTGTGTTTACCACCAGAGGGCAGCACAGTCTTAATCGTAAAGGACAAAAACTGCACCATAAAATCAAGACTTCAAAACTTTGTAGCCAGATTAGTTTGTGGATTTCTGTACAATATTGTGCAGTTTAGGGAATAATCTTAAATACCAATCTTATTGTAAGAAAAAAAAAGGTTTAGTAAGCACTTTCTCCTGGTCAGGGTGGATTTTTAGGAACACTGGGTGTGAACACTGGACTTGATGGCAGTCCATCACACACACCTAGGAACAGGTCAGATCAGCACTGATCTAACTGCTGGCAGATTCTGGAAGTGTGAGAAACCTGTAGAACCTTGAGGAAACCCACACAGGCATTCAGCTTCAGACCCTTGAGCTGTGAGACAGAACAAAACCCACAGCACTGCTTATTTATCATAAAATGAATTCTACTGCTACTAAAAATAATAATAAGAATAACATAACCGCCTCTGCTAGTGTACTTCTCTGATGTTGTGATGTTCTCTCCAGCTAGTCACTGGCAGCATGGCTATCTATTGCTTCTTGTGAAAGTTGAGGAATTAAGCAGCATGTAAATGACTTTGTGTTCATTTCACTTCACTCTCCTGAACTTTAAGCAAACAGGTTTTTTTTAAAATTTTTTTTAGAGGAAATGATCAGTGTTCAACCCCAGTGTCAGTAGTTAAGACCTCACCCAGTGACATTTCACGTGATTGGCAGGTTGAAATGCTTCACATAAGGAGCTGTAATGAACTTTTTTTTTTTTAATTCAAACTCCTCCCATGAGCAGAAATTGACCAATTGTAGCCTAGCAACTGTTGCTAGGCATGGGAACTTCTGAATAGCTTTCAGGACTTTACAACATGCTGCTCTGGTTGTGTGTGTGGTGCAGAAGCGGAAGGTTTGAGGCTGACTTGAAGGTTTACACACAGGAACTGAGGTGTAGGAATGAAACTGTAAACTATAAAGAACATCATCAGTTAAACCTGTCAATCACACAGAGTATAAAAGTCTGATCTAAATGCCGAAGATAGACTGACATTAAATGACACTTGATACGTTCTACTACTCTGTTTTATAAATCTGATGGAAACATGAAAATACTGTGTGTTTGATTCAGTCATCTCCTGAAATATACTTCGGGTTCCTCTGTCAAGCTTGAAAGAATTTCAAAACATTTAATTGTTCATTCATCTTTAGTAAATCCTGCTCAGGGTCATGGTTCCAGGTAAACAGGGTGTGAGGTGAGAACACACACACACACACACACAGTGTGCTGAGCTCAGGATGGAGGCAGGGACCATGAAGCTGTCAGGTGACAGTTACTCAGTACATCTGCTTCTTTTTGATACATTGGAATGTTTCCTCCATTAACACTCACATTGACACTCAGAATACTAACACTAACATTAACACTCACCCTAACACTCACATTAACGCTCAGAACACTAACACTCACATTAACGCTCAGAACACTAACACTCACATTAACGCTCAGAACACTAACACTCACATTAACGCTCAGAACACTAACACTCACATTAACGCTCAGAACACTAACACTCACATTAACACTCAGAACACTAACACTCACATTAACACTCAGAACACTATCACAGCATATACTTGGCCAAGGTGGAGATAAGAGTGAAAATTTTCATAAAGTGACCAAAGTACAAGATAAAGGCTCGTAAAATCATCAACACTATGGTATAGGTGGCATCAGAGTGCCACCTCAGCATTAGGCCAAACTAAAATGTTTGTTTGCAGAGTTTCCTTTTTAAGCCACAAGTGACCAGTTTCACTTCCTTTCCCTGAATTTCCTCCTTTGCACTCATGTACAGCAGCAGCCCTTAAAGAGGAAGTTCTAACCTTTATAGCACACTGCTACCTCTCCTCCCCAGCTTAGATCATTATCATCATCATCATCATCATCATTTTTTTCTTATTAGTTTGTCTTCTGGCAGGGTTTCAGATGGGGTTTGGGAAAGTTTCATGTTTAATAAAAGCCAGGAACAGAGCTGTTACTGAGGTTCAGACTGCTCCACTGCTTCACAATGCCTCTACTTGGCGTCTGAGGCTCAGGAACAGATCTGACGTATCTTCATGCTTGTATGCTCAGTGTTCCTGTAGTTTTAGAAGAGTGTGTGCTGGAAATCCCAGGAAATCACAGATAACACACAAAGACATGTGTTTCAAATGAAATGATCCTTAGATGGAACTGGACTTCAGATTGTCCTGACACTCAACACAGCCCACTGTTTACTTTACTTCAGTTTATTTTAATAGCTTCATGTTTAATAGGTCACTCCTGTCAGAGTTTTTTGTAGTGCCATGGAGCTGATTTAACAAGAGTTATACAGTACATTGCGTTCTTGCTAAATAATGCCGATGAATCAATTCTAAAAAAGAACGCAGGGTTTGCCTGGAATTTGCTCTGTTAAGTTTGAGAAACTGCGCAATGCTTCCTCGATGACGTTTTACTCTGTACTTTTCACGAGACATCTCTTCCCTCCTCTTTGGGCCCGAAAATGGACAGAATGCAGAAGAAAGCTGTTCCTCCTCACTCCATCTGTGCTCGAAATCCAGCAATAAAACCATAAGCAATATTAATGTCTACTAAATTTAGCTACAGAGACAATACACATATTCAGATTACTGTTCCAAATTGTTCATTTTTTATTTTTTATTTTTCTGAGAGGAAGTGGGTGTACAGATGGAGGGGACAGGAAGGTGGAGGAGGCCAAGGCAGGCGGGTGGGCGGAGGGGTTTGGTTTCAGATCCTGTTGGAGCTGAAAGGCAACCTTTGTGTTTCTCACACAGCGCCTCCACTTCCCGCATATGTCTCAGATCCAACGTATCCCCTCCCTAGAGGAAGGAAAGAGGGAGTGGCCGTGATTTCTGGCTCTTCCACACGGTTCCTCTTCTGTCTGCATGTGCAGATTTGTCCAGAAGCCTGGGGCATTCAGAAAAGCACACAGAGGAATTGCACAACTGTGTTCCCTAAACACAGAACGGGGAAAAACAGGGCTTTCATAATGAGCACATGGCGTCTCAGCGTTAAATCTGCTTACCTTTTGGCCTTTCTGTATACACATTTATATACATGTTGGGAGAGAGAGGGAGAGGGAGGGAGAGAAAGAGAGAGAGAGAGAGGGAGGGAGAGAAAGAGAGAGAGAGAGAGGACATTCTTTACTACTCAGCAATGTAAACACAAGCCAGAGCTCTGTGGAGCTGCTCAGCTGACAGAGCAGAATTCAGTATTTGGGCATTTGGACTTCTGACATCTTTATGTCCATTAGATCAGGATTCCACTTTTTGGGAAAATCCTTTCTTACATTATTCACATTATTAATACTCTTACTGTGAGCATAAATAATACAAGATCCTGTATGCTGTCATTTCTTCGATTGTGTCAAAACCAGAATGTGTGAGACACCAGAGGTTGTGTGATTATTAGCGGATTATCCCGGGATTAGTGAATTAATTCAGCCGGTTTGTATTGTGTTGTAGCTCCAAGACATCCATAGCAACAAGAAAACACAGAGCACAGACTCTCTGAAGGATTAGCTTCCAGTTTAATTTCATGCTGCAACACTGAAGATTAAAATAACTTTTTTTTTGTTCTGTTGTTAACGATAACTTTATACACAATAAACTCACTGTGAGAAAAACGTTACAATATAAACTAAATATTTGTTCATTTTTCTGGCTTTTTATTGACCCTAAAATCCTTTCACAACCCTGGAATCTTAAAAGACTCTGAAAGCAGGGACGGCCTGTTTTTTTTCCCTTGGGGAAATTGCATAAGCGTTTGAAATTGTGATGCAAGCGCGATCTTGCTGCTTAGCAATAGTAGCGATGTGGAGGCTATGTTTTGACTGACTCTGTAAACATGAAGGCAGAAGTGCGACTTTTCACCTGATGTCAGCAAAGATGTGGCCTTTCTGACGTGGACTGTGAGGACAGCACACAATCCAACAGACTCAGTGATTTTTTTTACCGTTTGTCTTTTCTTGTGGGAAAATAAGAGTGAAAACGGTCCTGAAGTGAGTGTGTATGCTTTTGCTGTGTACATTTTGCTCATTCTGTCTTTGACGTTATTCGCGTATTTACGTAACCTTTGATTAGTGAAATCAGGAGTGATCTTTTCAAGGGGTTGTTCCTTTGGAAAAAAAAACAAAGCGAAGACTGAGTACTGTGGTCTGGGCTACAAAATGTGGCTTTCTTGTGTATTTTCCATTTCCTCGTGTTTCATGTGTTTGTCTCTGCCTCTCTATATGTTGTGTGTGTGGGGGGGTGTGTCTCTGGGCATGGCACTCTGCTTCACGCCTCTTCCTAATTGATCAGTGAACACACCTGTTTTCCAGATCCTCCTGTGTTTCAGCTCCTCATTAGACAGCAGCGGATATAAAGCTGATTCAAACCTCACGCACCTACACCTACACTACATTAAAACTCAGCTTAACACTCACTAAAACAACTTTATTTCAAACTGTCAAAACTTTGTAAACTTAAACTTAAAAATGTGGCAAAATTATTTACATCCTTGAAGCATATTTAAGATATAATGCCGTCTTGTTTGATGCTAAAGCCGTGTTGCATATATATATGAACTATTTCCTTAGAGTGGCAGTAATTCTAGTGTTGACTCCACTTTCAGTTTCAGACATTAGAGCATTGTGTGAACATATGAGCAGTAGCTATTTATGTATTTTGGACCACAGCTTCATGTTGCGACTGCACGAATGATATTGGATTAAAAGCCTCGCTTGAGCACAAACACTTCATCCTCAAGTCAGTTCTTGAGTTAACCTCGTTCTTCCATTCCAGTGGATTAAAGCAGAAACTTGTTAAACTACTGATTTCATGGAAAATCACTAGTCAGTGTTACAAATTCTAATTATATCATGATTTGTGCGCTTCAGTAGGAAGCAGTTACAGAGAGAGACTAAAAATATACGCCCAGTTCCTTCTGCGTGGCTGCTGTTCCTTCTGATGGTGTTCTGTCTGTTCCTGAACACTGTCATTGAGCCCATACTCATTTATTAGTTTAAAACTGATTGAGTAAAATGAAGTGAATAGTGTTCGGATCAGACTTCTGCCTTGCATTATAGTTTCCTGTGTGGTGATAGAGGTGGATATTGGAGTGGAATGCTTCTGCTGCACTCAGATGGAAACACATGAGCCGAGCAGTGCTGCAGTGGTTAGAGAAGTGGTTAGAGCCATGCAGCAACTCAACTCCATCATGGAACAGTGTGTTCAGCTCAAATAAGAGTTGTTGTTTACGCTGTAGTGAGAGCTCTGATGGAAATAGAGGTACGAGTAAGAATATCATTTGCTAGTGATTATTTCCCTTTATTTTTCCACTGACCTCAAAGCTTCATTGACTCCTTAAGACCTTTATAATAGATATGTTTCTTTTAAACAATATTACCGCATTCTCATAATAAAGTATCAGTTTATTCTCATCATTTTACAGATTTCCTGTGAAGATTCAAGTGTATTTGACATAGTATTCAAAGAAAGAAATCCTCAGTATAAAGTATTTATGCTTTTTTTTAAGTGAAAAATGTAATAGACATGCAGCAACAAACTATTAGCTATTTAAAAAACAAAACAAAACTGTTCCAGTGTAAAATTGTGGTTAAACAGTTTCTTGCTGTCCATCTATCTAATCTGTGTGATGAGTGCTGAGCCACAAACATCATTAGCAGCTACTTCAATAATGTTGTAATAATCCGAGAAGTTAAGCAACTTTAAATTCAGTCTAAATCTAAACCAAAGCTGTTTTCTTTTCTTGAGTGTTTGAATCTTGTATGTCATATGTCGTGTTACACTGTACTCAATAGTTCAGATTCATGTGTCTTTTTCTTTTAAAGGAAAAGTTGTTTTCCATTCAAGACATGAAAAATGTGCTAACACAGATTTCCAAAAATGCCTGCTAGATCTGGGGAGGAGGTCTTAGCGGTCTATTCAAACCACACTTCTATTCGTACTTCCCTCTCAAAATTCACACACCTGTTCAAATATCCAGCTCGACCACACGGGTCTTAAAAGAGGGATTGTTACCTGCTGTACACGCTGCTGTGCCATGTGCAGTGTTTCAAAACACCTCAGTCACAGATGACTTCAGACTCAACAAAAACAGAATTATAACAAGGTGTCTGAAGCCTGGCATGTGGCACTGTTCTGAAAGCTCGGCCCTCTCAGGCGGGGCCCAGTGCGCTGTTTCTGTGTGTGAGGCCGAGCCGAGGGAATGTACGTGATAAGCTACTGGATCAAACAGAACAAATACACAACCTATAGCAAATTTAGAATGAATAGTTAAACACTAAAGGACCTCAGGTGCTAAAGCTGTTTCCGTGGAGTTATCTCTGTAATGCTGCACACTTCCTGCCTTGAATGTTTCAGTGTGTTGAGTTTTCCTGTGTGTCGAGTCCCACGGTGTGACAGAGTGAATACGCTCGCTACTGCACTGCTTAAAAACCTCCAGATAACAGCAAAAGCAGCATTAAACAGTGTGCACATGGGAAATTAAAAAGAGACTGATAATTAAAATGACTTCACAGCTCTGTCACAACCTTAAATAGTAAATAAATGTGTATCTGCTATTGATTTAGAAATATGAAGAGCTTATGTAGAACTGCAAATGGCTTCAATAAAGAAAACTTAAAGGCTCAGAGTATAAGACTGAACAGGTTCATACATGACTTGAGAACTGAGGCCCATAGACACCATGTATTTCCTCCAATATTTAATATTATGTAACTTTATCTCACTTAAACATCAGAAAGTACAGACACAGGCTTGAGGAATCGGACGCAGTAACCTCAGGTCTTCTCTCACCAAAGACTGTCTGTGAAACAGAGATTAAACCCATACTTGGCCTTATTTCCCCTCGCAAAAAAAGACCCATCTTCCCATCTGGAAGAGCAGCAACAATGAAAATCAGGCTCTTCATGTCGTTGCTGGTTTCCATCATCTTGTACTGGTGTGGGATTGGACGCCCACGGCCAAGGCTGAGAAGTGAATTGAGTAAGTGATACAGGAAGCTCCTGCACAATTTGTAAAAAAAAACTTCTACTTCAGTCAGCTCATCACCAGCCATGAAGGCAAACAAGAACCCCCTCCTTAGCATCATCATGTGCCACATGCTTGCCTTGTGTGGTGGTATAACCAGTCATAGCTCTCTGGTGAAGAAGATTCTCCAGGAAATAGTAGAGGGAGAGCAGTACAGGGTCACAGTGCAAATCCTCTCTGGACAATAGCAAAGACCAGATTAGACCCTGTCAGATTATACCAACCTTCTCATCAACAAGACATCTCTGCTCACATTAGCCCCTGCTCATTAGATGATTCAGTGAAAGAGGGTGTAAAAATCCATCAACAACCACACCAAAGTAACTGAGATCTCCTATCTCTGAAGATAGATAGATATAGATAGATATCTTGAACTGTATCTGTATGATTAGACCCGTATCTGTGGGATTAGACCCATGTGCTGCCACCTGATTGAACAGTTGCATGAATGAGCAGGTGTACAGGTGTTCCTGTTAATGACTGTGTGTGTGTGTGTGTGTGAACACTATAAGGTTTATGGTTGTGAGCTAACATCAGCTGGTTCTGATACTGACTCATGTTTTCGTTGCTGTTATTTAGCTACTGGATATATTAAGATAACATACCATGGAGGTGGAACAAAGTTTGGACTCTTAGATCTTAGGGAAAGTGTAAAGCTCCACACACAGATACGTTCTGTACAACTGTGTGATTCAGTTTGGGAAACGGTTTGGGAAAGAAGCTCATATGAGTGTTTTGGCCAATACAGTGTATGTTTATATATCATATATAAATATATAAATAGCTTCTGTATAACTGTACCGAAATTAACCCAACATCACCCTCACGAATTGATTTCCTTTTAAAGGAAAGAATAAAAGAAATAAAGATACTTCACTACACTGTTTAATGTAATTATATATAAATGGAACAGCATGTGCAAAAGAAGAAGGAAGAAGCAATGTCCATTTCTCAGTGCAGGGCAGCAGAAAAAAGGAAATAGTTTGCCTCTGACGTCAAAAGCTTAGCAGTGGAAGTAATTTCCTTTTATAGCCACGCTTACACCGTGGTGCATTTTTTCCTCCAGCGGGACTTGTCGTAGCAGGCTGGGATATAGCAGCGGCCTCCCTGACAGTGACGCAAGCACTCTGAGAGAGAGAGAGAGAGAGAGAAAGAGAGAGATAGCCAAGGGGAAGAAAGAAAAATCCCCTAATAAAACCTCAAACTATTACTTTTATTCTGAAAAGGAAAAGTTCGAAAAATGTCCTGAGTTTACACGAGAGAAGAGGCTTGATCTGTGGTCCCGCCTTTGACAGGAAAAAGGAGAAAAATTGTAAAATGCTGTTACATAATTATCAGGGAAAATTCAGGAATGAAGGCCATGATGTAAACAAATACTTATTCACAGCCTGGGAGTTAGAGTAAGCATCTGCTATGGACTACTATATAGTGAAAATCATGTGACTGACAAGCAACTCTCCCTAAAATAGGTCAAATTTTACAGGAAGTTTAAATGGGAATGTAACCTTTGGATGGAGACCGCCTTCTTCCCCACACTGAGAATACTTCACCACACATGCAATGCATTTGGAAGCACTAGACTCTTATTTAAGCCGTCTCCCCCTACTTTTCTCATACTTTTGACCGCATCGTCCTCCACATTCTCTGGGGTTGTGTTGTTCTTGGCAGTCGAGCACTTTGACAGGCCTTAACAGCACCTTGCGCAGGCAGAACAGAAAGCAGACATGTTTCCATGACGCTGTGTTCTTTGCGCAATTCTCCTTTATGCCCCTTAAGCATGAGACCTACTTCCACTTTTCTGCCCTTTACTTCAGTGGAACAAAAAGTATTTGACGAAGTAAAACTTTAGAGAAGCAAAATATTTCTTAAATTGGACCAAATATAAGTTCCCACAGATTCTGTTTCTTCCTCTTTCAGCCCTGCTGCTCATTGCAGTATCACAGCAGGCAGGTTGGATATATTAATCACTGGAGTTGTTTGCTTTCTAGTGTGTGTAGATAAAGGTTTATGAACAGACAAGTGAGGTTAAAGTGCAGCAACAGACAGTTAAACATTAATAACAAAATTATTGGAGAACAGCAGACTGACCACTGAAGCGGAATTTATCTCAGGGTGGATTAAAAAAAAAAAAAGAAGCTGTGTCACGTGTGGTTCAGCCTTCATGTAGCATGTGATGGGGATGAAGTGGTCAATGCTACTACAATAAACAGAGCAATATAAAGACACTGTTTTAATTGCTTTAAAAAACTAATACAGACATTTCTATAGATGGTTTATGCTGTGTCTAATCTAAGATTGTGTGATGGAAGTGACCTGATGGCTGTGGTGTTGTTCTCCACCGACTCACACGTTTACTACAGTTTAGTTCAGTGTTAGATTAGAGTTTAGTTTAATTTTAGATTAAACTTTAACTCCTGTCAGACTGGCAAATAGCACACTTTTGGCAAGAAAGATATTTTCCTTTTATACAAGAAAACAAGAAGTACACGTGTATATGATTCGGACAATTTAAAGGCCTGACTGCTCTTAGCAGGTGTGTTATCAAGACAAGTACAGCTCATGAATCAGAGCAGTTTGGTATTTCAGGGTCTCTACACCAAAGGGAGGTGGATTTGCACTGTATAGAGAGGCAAAATACAGTCAGCTCTATGGTCAGCTCACTCGCTGTTGCTGTTATTATGTCTTTAAGGAACCATAAAGCAGCTGTGTGTTTACCCTGTCAGGCACAATAAGAGCCCTTGTCCACTGAAGCAGAATACATCCAGTGGCTACTTATTTGCTTTAACTGGACTGCTCTGTTGTTATGGTAACACGTCCGGTGTGCCTGTTGGCATAGAAGAAAAAGAACTAACTGGGCTATGTGTGTTTTAACTCTTTTTCGGCATCACAAGGACAAAAGAGAGGTTTAATACCTTTTTTGGGGAGAAAAAAGACTGGTCAGATCTTTTCTGGCTTTATTATAGTGTAACATGACTGGAGCTTTCATGTTGTAGCTGTTCATTTAGATATGTTGTAGTTCAGTCTCAGGACATTTTCATACTGGAACTGATCTCTGACCTGCTGCAGGGAAACTCGGACACTAAGTACTACCATGCAGGAAAGCAACTTGTCTCATGACTTTCTAGTTCAGAAAAACGTAAATTCAACTCAGTTCAGTTCAATTTATTTGTATTAGTGCTTTTATGGACATTGTCTCAAAGACAGTGGCAAGAAAAACTCCCTGAGATGATATGAGCATACATATATGAGCATATATATACACTATATTGCCAAAAGTATTCGCTCACCTGCCTTGACTCGTATATGAACTTAAGTGACATCCCATTCCTAATCCATAGGGTTCAATATGACGTCGGTCCACCCTTTGCAGCTATAACAGCTTCAACTCTTCTGGGAAGGCTGTCCACAAGGTTTAGGAGAGTGTTTATGGGAATTTTTGACCATTCTTCCAGAAGCGCATTTGTGAGGTCACACACTGATGTTGGACGAGAAGGCCTGGCTCTCAGTCTCCGCTCTAATTCATCCCAAAGGTGTTCTATCGGGTTGAGGTCAGGACTCTGTGCAGGCCAGTCAAGTTCATCCACACCAGACTCTGTCATCCATGTCTTTATGGACCTTGCTTTGTGCACTGGTGCACAGTCATGTTGGAAGAGGAAGGGGCCAGCTCCAAACTGTTCCCACAAAGTTGGGAGCATGGAATTGTCCAAAATGTCTTGGTATGCTGAAGCATTCAGAGTTCCTTTCACTGGAACTAAGGGGCCAAGCCCAGCTCCTGAAAAACAACCCCACACCATAATCCCCCCTCCACCAAACTTTACACTTGGCACAATGCAGTCAGACAAGTACCGTTCTCCTGGCAACCGCCAAACCCAGACTTGTCCATCAGATTGCCAGATGGAGAAGCGCAATTCGTCACTCCAGAGAACGCGTCTCCACTGCTCTAGAGTCCAGTGGTGGCGTGCTTTACACCACTGCATCCGACGCTTTGCATTGCACTTGGTGATGTATGGCTTGGATGCAGCTGCTCGGCCATGGAAACCCATTCCATGAAGCTCTCTGCGCACTGTTCTTGAGCTAATCTGAAGGCCACATGAAGTTTGGAGGTCTGTAGCGATTGACTCTGCAGAAAGTTGGCGACCTCTTCGCACTATGCGCCTCAGCATCCGCTGACCCCGCTCCGTCAGTTTACGTGGCCTACCACTTCGTGGCTGAGTTGCTGTCGTTCCCAAACACTTCCACGTTCTTATAATACAGCTGACAGTTGACTGTGGAATATTTAGGAGCGAGGAAATTTCACGACTGGATTTGTTGCACAGGCGGCATCCTATCACAGTTCCACGCTGGAATTCACTGAGCTCCTGAGAGCGACCCATTCTTTCACAAATGTTTGTAAAAACAGTCTGCATGCCTAGGTGCTTGATTTTATACACCTGTGGCCATGGAAGTGATTGGAACACCTGATTCTGATTATTTGGATGGGTGAGCGAATACTTTTGGCAATATAGTGTATATATATATATATATATATATATATATATGCCCTTTCTTCAACAGTTTATAGTCACATTAATGAGCACAGTGAGCTCCTGAAAATAGATCAGCATCATTTCTGAGTTCATTATAGACTTAACACTGATTACTTCCTGCTGAAGTTTTCCAATGAAGAAGGGAAATAAAGAAGGGAAGTTCTTAAGTGACTATGAAATGGTAAAAAATGCGACAGGTGACGCAGGCAAGCCTGAGGCAAGACATGTGGGCTGCTCCGAAAAAAACGTATATGGGACCTTCCACACCTACCCCACATCTACCCCACTCATAAATCACATCACACCACACCTACCCCACTCATACCTTACATCACCCCGCTACTACCCCACTCACTTCACATCACCCCACACCTACTCCACTCATACCTTACATCACCCCGCTACTACCCCACTCACTTCACATCACCCCACACCTACTCCACTCATACCTTACATCACCCCGCTACTACCCCACTCACTTCACATCACCCCACACCTACTCCACTCATACCTTACATCACCCCGCTACTACCCCACTCACTTCACATCACCCCACACCTACTCCACTCATACCTTACATCACCCTGCTACTACCCCACTCATACCTCTCATCACTCTTCTCCTACCCCACATCACCCTTCTCCTACCCCATACCTACCCCACTTCACCCGTTTGTATCTTAGCTCCAGGTTCAACATATAATTATAACATCATAACAATATATAACATGTGCAATCTATCTGACAATCAATTGTTGTTTTCAAAGTATACTTTGCTGTGATTTTCATACAGTGTGTTGGATTTTGGCTGCTGAGTGTTGAGTCAGCAAAAGAAGACAAACATGAAACACAAATAACCAAAAGAGACAAAAATAGTTACCATTCCACATCATTTATTTAATAGATCTTTGGGAAATTATTGTGGAATCCATCATTTTGTGGGAAAACTTTTCATACCCCAACATGTGTTTAGATAAATAAGTAAAAAATACATTGCTGTTGCTTTAATAAATACTTAATAAATACATTGGTTAAATCTATACAATTACAAAACAATGCAAATGAAGGCATCCTAAACTAGAGAAATACTGTAATGTTACAGTCCCTGATAAAAAACACAAGACAGGTCTTGTTTCGAAAAAAAAAACAAAAAAACAAAAAAACAAACAAACAAAAAACCCCCCCATGGTTTTACATTTTTGTTGTGTGTAAATTAGAACAGAGGGAGTTTTTCTTTTTCTTTTTTTTTTTTACCAAAAGGCTTCCAAGATCCAAGCCAAACACAATAGATTGGCATACTAGATCATAATGCTTTGGTTAAATGCTACATATCTCCCTGTAGAGGTAAAGTGCATTTCTTAGTGAGTACATGTAATAGCTATCATTTCAGGTTTGTCACATTGCTGGTTGAGTTAGCCTAGAAATCTGATCTCTGATTGTTAGGAATGGGCACAGACACCAGCTCTGCTTACGTCAGGTCATTAGCGATTATACAGCACCTGATGATTTTGAACAAATGTCTGTGGTAAAATCTGTCTTTAGCAAAGCAAGCAAGTGGAAGACACAATGGTAGAAAAGTACAAACGCAATAAAAATACATAGCTTTAGACTGCAAGTGTGTATCAAAATTAATTTCCTATAGCCAGTAATGAAAGTAAATAAATAAACACTATTAAGTCATATAATTATGTCATATCAAAGAATCTTTGGAAAAGAATATGTCCATATTTTTGGAAAAAAAAAAATTACTCAGAAACAGACATTCGAGCAAAAACAGTGAGGCGTTTACTGGCTGCATTTTCAAAGGTGGGAGACTCTGAGCCACTGGAACTCCCTGTGCTGCTGTAGCTCTCGTGGTCTGAGAGAGACTCGTCAGAGGCGAAGCGCTGCATGCTGGTATGGCTGAAACCGAATGCACTGCTTCGGTTCTCCTTCCCCACACATTTGTTTGCCAGCGGCTCAAAGTTTGTTCCTTGGCCCCAGTGCGAGGACTTCTGAGGCTCAATGAGCAGAGGGTGGTTATGGACATCGCTCTCACCTCTGATCTGTGGAAATGGAAACATTTCACGGCTTGTGTCGTTTAACACAGGGGACAAGATGTCGGTGGGTGGAGGAGAAACCGAGGGCGCACGGCTGAAGCCCATGGATTCGTAGGGAATTGGTGGAGAGATACTGCGAGAGCCGAGGAATCCAGCGAAGCTCACACTCTGGCGCAGAACCCGTGCTTGCTGGCTGGCAGGTGCTTGGCTCTTCTGGTTGAGTGTTTGAGGAGAAGACAGTTTCTCCTCGTGGATAAAGTGGCAGCGGCTTCCGTAGGGACAGTATCCAAAGTTGTAGAATGTGCGACATGCCTCTGTTTTGTACTTCGGGTGGCGGTAAAGGCCTCGAAGCTCGCTCTCACCGTGTGCAAACTGACACTTGTTGCCATATTTACAGCTGCCATTCTCTTGGAAACTTCTACACAGCTCAGTCTTGTACCGATTTGAAGCATGAGGAGCTAAGGGTGGGAATCCAGGTGGTGGAGGAAGATCAAGAGACTTCATCTTGTTGTTGAAGTTGGGGAGATAGTTGTCGGTCAGACTCATAGATCGGTCAGCCCTGAACGGATACTGTGGTTTCTTCGGCATGTTCTCACTCCATATGTCAAATGGCCAGCTGAAGGTGTCCTCGCTGAGCTTCTCCTCGCTGAGGCTTTTCGGCGAGAAGCAGGAAGATAACTGACGAGCCACTGCTGGCTTTGTGTGTTGCTTTGGAAAATCATCTTTCAGGCCAATCTGAAATAGGTTCTGTGGAGAAAAGAGGAAAGGAATGTGAATAAAACGGTTTTCACGTCAACACAAGCAACATCAGCAAATCTGCCACGTAGGTCAATGAGCTAAACTAAACAGCAGAGCATGAGGGACGAAGTGACACTTCACTCCGAGTTTGCTCTTCAGCTCGACGGGAAAGCAGACATTAAAGTCTTTGGAAAAATAACAACAACAAAAAAGTAACTTACGCGAATAAGTTCGTCGTATTTGTCCGACATATTTCAGTACAGAGTCGTCCTAGTCGGTGTGAAAGCGTCGCCAAGCAGTGCAGGCTGTGTATGTGAGTGTGACAGAGTGTGTGTGAGTGTGTGTATTTATGCGCCCCGGTCGGGTAGTTTACACACTCCACCCCATCGACGTAGACACTACCACGTGTGTGCGCGCGCGCGCGCCCGCGTGAGCGGGCGAAAGAGAGAGAGAGAGAGAGAGAGAGAGAGAGCTTGTACACGTTTGGTTGACAGGAAAACATTTACATTTCAGTTTCGGCGAGCTGTTTTAATGACCTTAAAGCTCCTTCGCGTGCGTTTACCGTAAGCGCCACTGTAAGTTTACCGTAGCACATGTGTCAAGAGAAACTGCTCGATTACGTGTAGAAGAAATTATATTACTGTTCTGACCACAAACTCAGCTTTTAACGCAATGGATTTTTAAAAACAGTATTTTTGGGATTTATAAAATTGAAACCAAAAAGAAAATGATCAGAATATTACCACCTTTCATGCAAAAATGACATACTTACTATGCCAGTGAAATTCACACTCATACATTTAAGATAAAAAAAGATAAAAAATAAATAAATAAATAAATAAATAAATAAATAAATAAATAAATAAACAAACTAACTCTTTTCAGCTTGAGTGATAAACCTGACCAGGGGCGTTTCTAGGATTTGAAAACATCAGGGGCTAATTAGGGAGAGGGGGTAAGCAAGAATAACACGTTTTGTAAGGGCATTTTTATTATTAATATTGTTTAATAATAAACACAAATGAACACGAACAGTATGCAACTTTAGAAAATTTCATTCAATCTTCTTTTCTGACTCCTCCCATCATTTCAGAGTCTTGCTACTAAAAAAGGAGTTCATTAAATTCATTACATTTTCTCTCTCACAGGTATGCCATGCAATATTATCTCTTTTACAGCTTGTGTGTGAAGCAGTGCCATGTAGATCCTTTATTATTATTATTATTATTATTATTATTATTATTATTATTATTATTATTTTACAATAATCTATATTATACTGGACCTATTATTTTATTCCTGATTTATGCTGCCACTACTGTATGTATTATTCTTTATTTTTTATTTTTTACAGCCTCTCTTCTCTTATTGTTCTCTCATCTCATTCCCTCATCTGTCTTGCTGCTTGTATCTTGTCTACTTCATGCTCTTGGTGACTTTTCTATCCTATTTCTTTGAGGGTGGGATCATCAGAGAGTATCTCTGAGACTGGACTCGAGCAAAATGGTCAATTACCATACTATTTATAGTGCTGAGAATTCCTTTTTTCAATAGACAGAACAGCCGAATGATGGAGTCTGTTCTGGCCCATTGTTCACCTAAACCATGTCTGTATTGTAACTTAAATACTGCATTAGGTGAATAATAGAAAGTCATGATGTTCAGACTGTAATGTCTAAGTGCTCTAACAGTTTATATTTTATTTAGATCTATTTTTAGGCTTATTTAATTTAAGACTTTTGTACGTCTTGGGTATGGAATAATAATCAAAAGGGCCCTATGTGTCAGGGGCTTTCAGAATCAAAGAGAGTGGGCCTCCTTTTTGACACAACATACATTTGTTAGCCGACTTTTATCGGCTGTGTTAACATTTAATATTAGAAGTTAGACTTTTATCTGAGTAATAAGATTGTTATGTTTTCTGACATTTTTATTGCTGTCCTGCTCAAGGGCTGTAAGGTATTTTAGTGGTGTGAAAGACCGACAGGTGTAGGACATTAAAGTATCGCGAGAGCGGTTCTACAACATATTGCAGCGCACACTCTCACGGTATGTGTGTGTGTGTGTGCGCGCGTGCGGAGAGAGATATCAGTTAAAATCGTGTACAGTAAACAGCAAAAGTGCTCTACTAAACCGATCAGCATTTCATTAATTCCTCTACACTCCGGTGGCACAATGCGGGATAAAACATTCGGGGCTAGATTAAAATCATCTGGGGCTCGAGCCCTGAATGATTGGCCCTAGCGACGCCCCTGAACCTGACCATACTGCAAGAGCCACGGCCCTCAGAGAGCTTACAGAGTATCAACAGACACACACTGTTCAAAGGTATCACTCAGGAGAGGGCTACAGTACCATCTCCGAGGCTTTAGATGTACCCTGGAACACGGTGAAGCCACATCGACAAGTAGAGAAAATATGGAACAACAGCGACATTAGTGATGAGAAGACAAAGGGAAAAGATTTCAGTAAGTCTGGCAGGAGTTATGGGGTACGTATCAGGATCAAGGGCTTAGGGCCAAAGTGCTAAGCCATGAGCCTTTTCTGACAAAATAACACATACACTGCTGGGTTGACTTTGCAAAAACATAAATCGAAAAGAAGAACAGAAAATCGGCTGTGAGACCTGAAGACGGCAGTGCACAGGAAATGAACTCATCAACTGACAGATCTGGAACATTTTTGCAAAAAAACGTGTAAATATATTCCCATGTCAAGATATGCCAAGTTGATAGACTCAAATCCAAACAGACTGAGTGCTGAGAGAAAATCAGAGGCTGCTTCAACTCAGAATTAATTCAGGGCTGTACAAACTTATGCAATTAGGTTATTTTAAATGTAGTTTTTCTCTGAAATGTGTCAATTCAGTTTTCAGTGGCATTGTACAGGTTATGCTTTTTACATGAAGGTGGAAATATGATATGATTTCTGAAGTGATGAATCTTTTTTCCCATTTTACATCAGAAAAACCTGCTGTTTTATCAAAGGTGTGTGAACTTTTAATATCTGTGGAAATCTGTAGAAGTGAATCTAAATCAGAGCTGTACACTTTAAGCTGAGCAAGCAAACCATTTCTACATGTTTTCTACACATATTGTAGTGTGAAACCTTGTAATGATCTTACACACACACACACATACACACACACACACACACAAAGTCTTGTGGATCTTCCATTGGAACCAAAGTTAATTATTAAATACTACATTTAATATTAAATGTACTTGAAAAGCAAAGTGGAAAATAAAGTGAAACTGTGGATTTTTTTTTTTTACTTATTTATTTTTTTAAGTGATCCTTGGGTAGTGACTAATTTACTTTTGCAGAAACGGCAACATCCTTTGTGTGTTTAACTTCACTTGGTAAAAACCGTATTGCTTCTCGAGCAGCTGACTTCTTCGGTTGATTCTGCATCATTGGTTCTGTTGCAAGTGCAAATGCTTCTTGGTTTCTGCAAACCAGTAAAGAGATGGTTTCAGCCGTGACAAACATCAGGAAAGAACATGTGACATGAATTCAGGGGAAAAAAGCTTAATGGCAGAAACATGAGTCTTGAACCTTTACTTTATTATTAGCAGTAAATTTGTTAGAAGTTTAAATCTGATGATTTATTATACTGTGTTATGTGTTTATTCAGTGCTTTGTTGTTATTTCATGCTAAATTGCAGAGTCATAATTGCACTTAGACATGCAGATGAGTCATGGTATCTAAATGGATTGATGAGACAGGCTTATAGAAAGCGTATCATAAACAAAATTTCCCCGATTACACCATGCTGTCCAGACCGTAAATTTTCAGGCACGTGACTTAGCTAGTCACGGCTCTGCCAATCTGCCTGCCTGTACGGTAAGTCTGACCTGAGAGCTAAAAACAGACACACCTTCTCATGTTCAGTTGTTAATAGCCTCTGGAAATGAACTTTTTTTCTTTTCATATATAAGGCATTAGCCATTTAGAAAATTTCCCTCGTGTCATTTCAATAGCTCTTGGCTCCTGAGCACACCTCTTTCTTTTTTGGGAGCAGTCTCAGGAGGATGGAAACTCTTGCTCATGACTCACCGAAAGCCTGTGTGTGCTCTCTTTCACAGAATGTAATAAACAAAACAAAATAAAAAAAAGAATATCAAAGGCATTAAGAAGGTAACAATGGTGTTGTGTTAATGTTCTGCAGGTTGTTCAACACAAAGGTTTGTTTAGGAGATATATATATATATTTTTTTACATACATTTCCATGTATGTGCTATACGAATATTTCTCCAGATTACAGTCATTACATTAAAACCCTTTTCTCCTAATATTCATTCAACATTCAATTAAATGGTTAAATTATACGCCCTACTTGATTTCTTTGCTGCAGAAGTGTAGACTCTTGTTGATTTTCTATATTGAATCCCACTCAGTGGTATGACTGATTATTATATCAAATTATGATACTAGAAACCAAAAATGTTTTTTTTTTTACATTAAACTGAACTAATGTAAATTTTATTTACATTAAACTGAAATCATTTCACTGGCATACAACTTGATATGCTGTTACATAACCTGTCACTAAACCTCATAACACATCTTTCCATTCTGGTTCAGCTGCATGAATCTCCACCTTCAGTTTCCCTTCTGGGCGAAGGATAAATTCTCGTAATGTGTCTCCTTCCCTGAGCTCCACAGAGAGTTTCATAAGTTATAGGAACAGCTGTTAAATCCATCACTCTTCTGAGAAGGTGAACAGTAAACCAGAAAAGAAACTCTTTATCTCTATATCTCACATTATTGTGTGGGTTGTTTTTTTTTTATCCTGTAAGAAATTTCTTAAACAATTTAGCACCAGAATCACTAAAACCATGCAATAAAAACATAGTTCATGTGTTTTAATGTGGAAACCATTAAACTCCATTATGCCTTTACATTTCTATCCAGCTATTTCACCCCTGCTCCTATCATAGCAGATGCTGCTCATATGACTTTTATACTTACAGTAAATTTTAACAAAAAGTTTTTAATCCATGCTGTTTGTCCTCATTTCTCCAGCATGGAGACTGTGTCAGCTCAGGGATGGTGTGTGTGTTTAAGACTTAGCTGTCATGTTGTGTACTCTGCCTGTAGGATGACCTCATGAACACAGCTCAGTCCTGACTCAGCAGCAGTGGGTGGTGTTCTTGGGCATGAGCCCATATTTACAAGTCCTGCAAGAGGGAAAGTACCTGCCTTTCCTTAGCCACATATAACTCACAGTGTCCCAATACAGACTTTCTACTTATTGAAAATATTCTCGTTCATCTTTTGATTACAAAAAAAAACTCTGCACACTGAGGAAAACCACATATGGGTCACTGTTCAGGAAAAAAAAACATCACGTTTAATAAAAGTGGAACATCAAGAGGTTAGTAGCTGAAGAGAGAGAAGTGTCCTGAGTTTATTTAGAAGTTTATTAATTAAAGGTTAACTCTCAGCTTCTCAGAAAGATACTCAGGGTCTGAGCCACAGCTTCACCACAGCTCTGTATACTGCACCCAGGTTTCTGGAAAGATAAAATAAATAGTCAGAATACGTCAAGAATGAAGAGTTAATAAAATAAATCTATCCAGAGTTTTTTTTTTATTATTTCTTTCCTTTTTTTTACTTATCTATTTTTAAGTGATTGCTGATTTAACCGTCTGTGTATTGGCTAATTTACTTTTATAGCAACACTATCCTTGGTGTAGTTGTATGTTTCTCTTGTTCCAGTCTTCAGGTAGAATCTATATTTGCTGCTTCGGTTGATTTTGTCTTATTTGTAAGTTGTTTTGGATCAAATTGCTCGGCAAATAAATTAATGTAAATTCATTCATTCACTAAGAAATCGCAGAAGCCATGGCAAACACACTGAGAGAGTTCTTCCTGTGCTCAAGTCCTAAAGGCACTGTTGTGTCGGGTTTACCAGCATAAAAGATTTGCACACATGGCCTTATGTCCGTGGGAACATTTGGACCCGGGCCTCACAGACAAGCGTGGTATGAGAATCAAGGCTGGGTGCAAAATCTACCAGCCAAGAGTGAGGTCCACTGTGATCAACACTCATCTTTATACTCCGCCTCTCTGTCTCTCTTCCTCTTGGTCACACACACACACACTGAAAAAATAAACTATAAAGACAAGCATAGATGCTGAAGAAAATCATACTCTGCTTCTTTTAGGGTGGATATCATGTATTCATAAACAAAAAATCTGCTTACGTATGATGACACTTGAAAGTGAAAATGAATTAAACATGGGGCTGTGGTTAAAATGTGAAGTATTAATACTTTTATGAAGGTCATTACAACATTAGAGTTATCATGCAAAACACTGCTATTTGTCCTTTACATAATCATCTGTACTGTGTGTGTGTGTGTGTGTGTGTGTGTGACAGTCAGCCTGCAGTAATTTGAGATCAGATGCATTTGGAACTGAAATATTTTTTTTTACTTTTCAGAGGAATTGAAATGTGGAGTCATTTCCTTTCCAGCAGCGCCGCACGCACCACCCTTTCTTGTATTTTTCTTCTGGATGCAGGAAGTGAGTTGAGGGGAGGTATGAAGGGGGAAGCCACAGAAAAGAATGAGGAGGAGAGTGGGAAAGAGAGAAAGAATGAAAAAACAAGACATTTTGTTCTTTTACAAACTGTTCTGCAATTTCAAAATTTTGCCTTAGGACAAATAAAGAGACTGATAGAGATCAGACATCAAGGCTGTGAAAGCTTTTCAGGGACATGGGAAAACATCTGTACATATAAACCATGGCATGAAGCATGACACGGTCCAATGAGGATGAAGTGTTGAAATATAAAAACGTATTTTCTCCCCATGGAATCAGGAGATTATGAGAAAGAAAGAGAGTAAAAGAGGGAAAGACAGATTGAAGTTCATGATGATAAGAGAGGTGTGGGAATCTGCTGTGCGTCACTGCTGGCCTCATCGTTTCATCGATGTGTGTCTCTTATCTCGGGTCTATTCAGTCTGTCAGCATTCTCGTGGCCTCTGATAACACTGCGCTCTGCTCACTGCTCCCATAACACTGGCTTTCTCCTTTACACAGAAACTGAGCTCTGAAAATACGACAGCTGAAATTGGCCAAAGCCTAAAGGAGAAATAAGAGAGGAACTTGTCTAATGATTACGTTGCAATACTTTATTAACATCCTGTATATATATTTCGCCTGTCTGATATCAACTTTCAATTGACTTGTACTGAAATTTACAGTATAAACCCCAGACATACCAGTGAAACTAAAAACAAACATAACAATAATCATATTCCTCACATTTGATTTTCTATAATTGCATAATAAACCCTTCCACTCAGCTCATCAGCTTATTTCCTGTCTATCTAAAAAAAACAAAACGCTTCCTCTTTTCTCAAGCACTGTTGATCCTCCCAGGAAGAGCTGCTGATGTCTGCCACTCTCGCACGTACCCTCTGTATTTGGCACCAGCTTTCTGTTCACACTCACACAGAATGAAGCGCCGTAGTGAAAAATGTATACGTGTGGAACCTTCAAAACCATCACAACCATCACAACCTTCACAAGCATGACAACCTTCACAACCACCACAACCATGACAACCATCACAACCTTCACAACCATCACAACCATGACAACCATCACAACCTTCACAAACATCACAACCATAACAACCTTCATAACCATACAACCATCACAACCATAACAACCTTCACAAACATCACAACCATAACAACCTTCATAACCATACAACCATCACAACCATAACAACCTTCATAACCATACAACCATCACAACCATAACAACCTTCACAAACATCACAACCATAACAACCTTCATAACCATACAACCATCACAACCATAACAACCTTCACAACCATCACAACCACAACAACCTTCATAACCATCACAACCATGACAACCATAACAACCTTCATAACCATACAACCATCACAACCATAACAACCTTCACAAACATCACAACCATAACAACCTTCATAACCATACAACCATCACAACCTTCACAACCTTCACAACCATCACAACCACAACAACCTTCATAACCATCACAACCATAACAACCTTCACAACCACCACAACCATGACAACCATCACAACCTTCACAACCATCACAACCATGACAACCATCACAACCTTCACAACCATCACAACCATGACAACCATCACAACCTTCACAAACATCACAACCATAACAACCTTCATAACCATACAACCATCACAACCATAACAACCTTCACAAACATCACAACCATAACAACCTTCATAACCATACAACCATCACAACCATAACAACCTTCACAACCATCACAACCACAACAACCTTCATAACCATCACAACCATGACAACCTTCACAACCATCACAACCATCACAACCTTCACAACCATCACAACCATACAACCTTCACAACCATCACAACCACAACAACCTTCATAACCATCACAACCATGACAACCATCACAACCATCACAACCATACAACCTTCACAACCTTCATAACCATCACAACCATGACAACCATAACAACCTTCACAAACATCACAACCATGACAACCATGACAACCTTCACAACCTTCACAACCATCACAACCATACAACCTTCACAACCATACAACCATCAAAACCATAACAACCTTCACAACCATCACAACCACAACAACCTTCATAACCATCACAACCATCACAACCACAACAACCTTCATAACCATCACAACCATGACAACCATGACAACCTTCACAACCTTCACAACCATCACAACCATACAACCTTCACAACCATCACAACCACAACAACCTTCATAACCATCACAACCATGACAACCATCACAACCTTCACAAACATCACAACCATAACAACCTTCATAACCATACAACCATCACAACCATGACAACCATCACAACCTTCACAAACATCACAACCATCACAACCACAACAACCTTCATAACCATACAACCATCACAACCATAACAACCTTCATAACCATCACAACCATGACAACCATCACAACCTTCACAACCATCACAACCATCACAACCACAACAACCTTAATAACCATACAAATTTCACAACCATAACAACCTTATAACCATACAACCTTCAAAACCATCACAACCATCACAACCATACAACCTTCACAACCATCACAACACACCATGCAGGGCATGAAACACACCAACAGACTGTGGGACAAAAATGGACCCAAATACAGATCTGATCTTAATTTCTGTAATTAGGGAGAAGACTAAAATGTTTTGGCTGAAATATATTTGTAATTTTTTTAATTGTTATTTATTTTTAGATTTGAGCTTTAACCCAATCTGAGCTCATGAACCTTATGTCAGCTAGAAATGATCACGGCCAAGCTGCACAAGAATATTTGGCTGTTTACAAAGGAACAGAGTAAACGTGTGACATGTAAGAAGCAGGTCAAACTTCCCCTGGTGTAACCGGCCCTCTGACTCAGATCAGAGGCAGACACGTGTGTCCTTCACTCAGCATGTGACTGCTCACAGTCTTAAACACAGAGAATTGTAGAGTTTTCTAGAGTTTTGTAGAATAACTCTCTCTTTCTGTCACTTGATCCTCTTTGGTCAGCTTCACTCCTGTCTTGTGGTCTGATGGTGCAGTGAGATTAATATCAAACTCAAGTGACATAGTTTTGTGTAAAAAAAGGCCTTCGGTCAGCAGATACTTACATGTGGGCTTCCTGGCTGTTTCACATGGTGTCACGGCCCATCAGCTAACCACTGGGTAAATATGCGCTTAATGACACCCAGCTGCTGGCTTTCTTTCAGATCATAGCTTTGGTACACGTAGCTTGATATCTTACAGAACACTTGTGGAACACTGATGCTGTGGCTCAGAGAACTGATTTATTATCTGTAGAGTTTTTAAATACTGTAGGTGGATTAATATTTTCTGTCAGGTATCCAATTCTGTCTCCTGCAAAATTCCTACAAATTGCAATCGTCATATTTTGTAGAATTATATTTAATCTTTATCTACAACATAAGAACATTCTGTGTCCTCAGTGTACGGAATCAAAATATTTTGGTTCTGCTTTTATGGTGTAAAACTGAGTTCCTGCACAGTTAAAGGTGTTTTACGAAGGAGTTATTTCCTCCTTTATTAAAACACACATGACATTTGAATATTTGTCAAAAAAGCCTGACCACTGAGTATATCTGTTACGAACTTTAGGACTTTTAAAAGAATTAATGTGCAGTCTATGTCAGTTGATACTGAAATAAAAAAGTCTGCATCTAAAAAATTAACTTTAACCCTAAAGCGTCCTGCTGTTCCTCACTGAAAGGTTTATGGTCACAATTAAACTGGAACTGGCCTCATGATGGGAAAAGACCCTGAAATGGTCACCAGTTCCATCACAATGCATCAACACATTGCCACTTAGAGAAAGTTTGAGTTGTAAGATGTGTGAGGAAGCCGGGAGAACCATGAGGAAACCCTCACAGACACGAGGAGAACATGTGAAACTCCACACTGACAAAAACCTGAGAAACTCAGAAAAAACTCTACCTGCTGAGCTCACTGTCAAACATTTCTCCTTTTTTAGGCAAATGTGTAGCTCGACAGAGCAAGACAGATTCTCCAGTCCTGAAATGCTGCTCTTCTCATTTGGTTATTTGTTAATCAGTGTTGTTAAAAAACATTATGTTGAAGTTATTCTTTGAAAACTTTTTTTTAATATATCAACTTCACGGTCTCGCTCTTTGTTTGTATAACAACATTAAAAAGATTTAAGGTTAGTGATTTTCCTCTTTCCAGGTCACTGCTTGTCCTGACCACAGTCAAATGCACCATCAGATAGTTTGGTTTTTGAATTGTTTCATAAAAGTCCTTAAACAAGGCTCACATTGACTCTGAGAGCAGCTTTACCTCAGTATTTCTACTAGACTTGCTCCATGGTGCTTAAATCAACAGCATTCCTCTCACTCTGGGTGTGTCCTGCATTGTGTAAGCAGAGCTGTCAGGTAGTTAATCTACCTATGCATCATAGTGACAACTAACAGGTCAGTCCAGTTTCTGATTCTTGATTAAACATCCCACTGTCACTGGGATACGTGTCTCTCATCTACAGCTCGTCATCTAGATTCAGCTGGCAGTTTCAAAATCACGCGGTGTCCAATCAGCCAATAACTTTTGTTAAACTTGTGTATAAATAGTAATAGGGTCTGATTCTGCTGTCAGTTGTGTTTTTATACACTCACTGCCCATATTTACTGCTATGAAAAGTACATGAGGTTTAGATTTCATCCAGGTACAAATGAAACAGGCCAACAGACTACCATGAAAACACGAAAAGGCCGAATCACTTCGTTACTCGTATCACTGCTGATTAGTCCTACACTCAAACATTTAGACCTGATTGTGTTCTTTATATTAAAGGTGTGTGTGTGTGTGTGTGTGTGTGTGAGATGTATATATCATGTATGCATTTTAGAAACAGCTGATGAGTCAGGGGAAACGGTGTGGAATTTCCTGACCAGCTGAAAGAGAGACAAGGTCTTTTGAATATTCACTTTTTTATGTTGTCAACAAAACTGGACCTGGTTTTTCCTTCCTTCTTAATGAGCATAAATTAGTATGTAAATTACGGTATTTGTGTAGCTGAATGCTACAAAGCAGTGTATCATTTAACAATTAATGACTTTATGAGTGATATATCACGTGTCTTTAATTTGTTTTTGTTGACGACACACTGAACATAATCTGATCCTATTACCATTTAAAGTAGTGTTTAACTCTGTTGCTTTAACCCATCTTTCATCCCACTTTTTATATTTTTTTGCTATTAAACTATCTAAAGTTTCAGAATTATGAAGACCTTCATATGTGGGGACCAGGGACGATGTTTTGTTTGAAGCAACAGATGCCCAAGATTACACAAGCAGTAGTCAGAGTTAGAATAAAGTCAAAAGAGGCAGTGTGAGTCACGCTGACTTATCTCCACATTGCCGAGTCTGATGAAGTCCAGAGCTCTGAATCCTAAAGCCAACACGATTACTGCAACGTGGTCCTGCAGGAATGCACACGGATTCCACATCCAGCATTCAGAAGATGTTCCTTATCTAGTAATGCTTTCAATCACTTGGTCCTGTGGTGTAACCCAGTGCCATACAGTGTTCAGGGGAGATCATATAAATGTTGGAACTGCTCTGATCACCGTTGTTATTCCAGTCCACCACAGTGACATAGAATCAGTGATCTAAACTAAAACCATCCTGTGGACTGCAACTGAGTTAAAAAGTCTAAGAATTAGATAGAAACAGCTGATGTTTGATATTAACATTAACTGAGGATGTTTTTATTAATTCATGGCCATAAACTCAGCTTCTGACAAATTGTACTAATGTTATAATATTTCATATAGAGTTTATAATGACTGCAATAATTGTCCACATCCATGTTTCTTTTCAGAAGAAATGTTCTGTCTTCATGTTTCCATAAAGGTCTAGATTTTTAATCTTTTTGATTCTGAATTCAGATTGGCAGCTTTGTGTGTCTCTGAGGTTCACCCTAACCTTCATTGCCTGGAATGCAGAGGTTTTATCACCACATGTTCCTTGTTTCTGCAGGGAATTTCTTGGACTGCTGTCATCTGCAATTCCTTTTCATCTGTCAGTGAATTATAAGTCACAGGCTGTGGGTGAGCAGATGCGAAAGGAATTCTGTTTATCTAAACACAAAGTACTTTAATGAGCGGCTGCTAAGCCATTTAAAAACCTGTCGAGTTTCATTTATTTCTGTAAAGATGAAGGTAGCCACTTATAAAATAAATGGAGGAGCTTTGATAAAAAACCCCTCATGTTCATGTGAATGTGTCATACACTTTCTGTGGAACAGATGCTTGATATAATGCACATCATTTCTAGGATATCATGTGCAGCTCTACAGGCCAGATGAATTGTGTATAGTTTTGTTCGCTTTACAAGAACTGTGCTTTTTCCATAGCAGTGAATAATTTTCCTACAACATAATCTCTAAAATGAAAGCTCATTAGCAATCTTGAGTCAAACCTGACTCACCTGCATTAGAGATGTTTGTTTCAAACGTTTTATTAGAAATCCAGACTTTAATCAGGTATCTGATTTTTACACAATGCCGATAGAAACTTTAATCAATAAGATCGCCTCCTTTAACACATGTACAATCCGATCATTAAACTTCTCATGTTTATTACTGTGATGCTCTCAATATACTATATACTAACATTTTGTGAGTATATTTTGTCAGTTCTCTTTATGAAATGAATCATTAGTTCTCATTATTGTTATTTTTTACCTTGCTGTGTTTTCTCTTGACGGAATTTCCTGCATTCAGTAATTATGTGATGAATCAGCTAATTCAGAGTAATAACTAGTGAGTAATGCTAGTTGGTTAGTTAACTTGCAGTTTGCTGATAATAGCCGAGTGAGCAATCAAACATTAATATTCAGTTATTTCAGTGTGTATGAAAATCACACTTTAACCGAGATCAGATTTTTCCTCATTCTGATGTTTGATATTAACATTAGCTGAGGATATATATTCACTAATGGTTTTTTTACTTGTGTGTTTTTGGATTGCTGCTGTTCCCTGTGCAACAACAATAAAGAATTTAATCAACAATCTGATCAATATTTGTCTTTATGAACCATCTTTGTAATTAGATAGTATCTATTTCACTGTTGGAAAATAAGGATTAATGTTTTTTACAGTCTGTGACAATATGAGGATGAATGTAGCTATTAGTTTATTAAAATGTGCTAAAACTGTGACCAGGAAGCAAGTGTACAGAAGAAAATGTAAGGAAAGGCAGTGAGCTTTATGAATTCAGGTCTATAAATAGTGCAGGTATATTTACATGTTGTGTGTAGAGCAGGTGTGATAATTCAGGTCAGTTGTGTCCGGCTTGTGTGATCTGGATAGCTTCAGCATTGAACAGGGTTCAGCTCACATGTTTGTTACTGAGGCCTTTGTGGCTTGAATTTAGTGTTAGACTAGAGAAATGACTAAGTTGTGACTCACTTGCCTGCGCCCTTTGTGCTACTCATGAACGTGCAGCATGGTGTGTAACCTGTCAATGGTATTTTTAAAAAGAAAATCTGCACTAATAACTGCTGTATTCCACTCCTGTGTCTAGTTGCACTACATTCCTCTTATCACTTAACACTGTAAATGTGTCTATATGCTGTCACGCAAACCTTTTAAACTGTGTGACTTTTAGCTGAAATCTTAGAAACAAAGGGAAAGGATCTAAATAGCAAGCATGGGGGGATTCTGTACAGTCAGAATTGTGGAAACATCTCTATAGTCATGTCACAGAAGAAAGAGTGCTTATGTGACATTTCAATTTCCATATAGTCATCCAAATTTTCTGTAATAAAAATAAATAAATTAATAAGTCAGCATGTAACTTTGCGTCATGTCAAATTGTCTGTACATTTTATAGTCATGGCATGTAGTTTCATCCAGTAGAAAAATCTGGACTTGCCACAGAAGCTGGTGGTTAGAATAATTTTATATTATGTTCAACAAATCAAAATTAAACAGTTAAAAAAAGAACACAGCCAACATGCAGCAAAAACTTGTATTTAACGTGTTTCTGTGGTTCTGTGATCTCTGCTGTCGCATATCTGTAGCCTATTTACAAAGCCTCGGTGACACACAATCACATGATGTGAACACGGAAGTGCACACACCACAAGGTAGAGTTTAAACATCTCACAAAAACACAAAAACAGCCAACTACGTGACGTGTGGTTAGTATATAGGGAAATGCTTTGAGGAAATGCTAAGAACTGACATGTGACATTAATATGCATGTATGACCACTGAACAGTTAGCTTACAGCTAATGTTAGGCTTTTTTTTTTGACCTTTAGTCTGAAGGCAGTAAAAGTAAAAGCTGCTGTGGTTAAAACCGTCCCAAATATTTGCTTTGCTGTGTTTGCTGGAGCTGCCTGTGAACTATGCTTGTTATTTTAGTCATATCTAAGTGCCATCTTACTAAAAAAGGAGAACTTGTGCAGAAAGGTTAGAGAATATTAACATATTCAAAATGAAATGTGGAAATAGCTAAACTTAAACCTGAAGCTCAATCTCCTCCCTAATCAACTTTCTATAAATTCCCATTTCTCTCTTTTTTTTATTGTGACAAACTTTCCACATGACATGGCTCTTTGCTGACCACATCAATGTAAACACTTCCAATCTATAGATCAGACAAAGAACATTTCAGCTTTGACTCAGCTTCTGAGTTTGATATTTTTACACCAATCTTTCTGTTTGCAGTAAACAGCTTCTGCTCTTTTCCCGGCTCTTTCACCGGGACATGTTCTGAAGTACCACAGCTTGTGTTCATTCAGCTGCTTCCCAACTGAAAGTCTGAAGGACGAGAGAATCCCCTTGATTCTTCTAGAAATGAAAAGCCTGTGATGGAGAGATGACACGGACCCTGACACCATCGCTTCAACTAATAATGTCCCCTCAGATTTCTGAAGTTGGAAAAACCATCATCTTTCCAGATAACAAAGAATCACTTTCTACATACACTAGCTTCTCCAGAAAGGGCATGATGTGCCGAGAGCCCTATAGCTCAATGAACACCACTAATGAAATCCACCTCTCGCGTCTGCCCACTTTTCTCCTTATTCTCCAGAAGTCTTCTGACCTTCACCTCAGAAAATACATCTTTTTATTCTTAAGCCTCACTCTTCATTATGTCAAAGCTCTTCTGTTAGTTATTATGCTCAGGTTTAGTGAGTTTTTGCAAAACCTACAGTCTCTCAGTTTCTCATACCAGATCTTCTTTGGCTTTTCTGCAGCCCTTTTGTTCTCTCAAAACCTGCAGCCCCTTCTCATCTCACAACACTCCCCCGCCCCTCTATAAGACTGTAAAGACAGCAGTCTCATCACCTTTATCCATTCACTTCATCCTGGGCTTCTCAGCTAAATCCACTTCCACCTTTTCCTTAATGTCATGTTGTTAATGTCATGTCTCCTTTTGCTACCCAGTCGAAGTCATTCTACCAGACTGTGCCTCTGTGAGCTGCTGAAATCCCCCACTGACACGTCAGACCAGCTTTTACCCCATGGGAACAGTGCTTCATTATACTCGATGCCCTTTGAGGATGTTAACAGACAGGTGGAGCATCAGGAATAAACTGATCATTAATTGTTCATATTTGTTACTTTGGATGCCCAGATTTGTACCATGATCCCATTCTGTCACTACTGCACGAGTCTCAGGTTTCATACTTCCACTCCACATGTCTATCTATTAACCTCTTCAAAATGGTGTTTAATTGAGTCACTTCATGCCTCCCTTCAAGGATATTCTGCCGACATCTCCAACGCCTCCGTGTTTCACACTAAAACCACATCCAAACCATTCTGACTGCTGCAACACTTTACATTTCTATACACATTTAGCGGTCAAAGATCTTTTTTAGTAAGTCCCAGATACAGTAAGTGCACACACTCACACACGCGGCAGGAACACGGTATAGTTTTACATCTAATTATCCAAAGAAAAGCAGCTGAATGTGTGGATTGATGTATATTTTGCTGAAGTAGCATAAAACATGAGCGCAAATTAGCTTCCATGTGATGTGCTAGTCAGGTGACATGCTAGATTTATGACAGGATAATTACTACTCAATCAACATACATTTACCTCGAGTCAGGGAGGAGAATCCATTCAGTCACAGGCTGAGGTGACAATTGAACTTTCACAAACACTACAATAACAATACTCAAGTGGATGTGTTCATAGAAGCCACATTAATGATGACATGCTGCTGCACTGCAGGTCGATGTTAAAGGAGTAATGAGACTAGGAAACAGGAAACATCTCCTTAGTTTACATCTCACAGATTAGGAACACTTTTCTGAAGGACTTCTGACAAAAACATACAGCTTACAATGTCAGAGACAGTGATTATGAACAGACCACCAGTCAGTAAAGCATGTTCCAAACAGATACCTGTCGATGTTGCGTGACTCTTCTGTGTCCAATACGCTTCTGTGTTTACACAGAACACACTGCTTATTGGCTAAAGGATTTTTTTTACCTGACTTATATTTGGATCATAACTTACAATACTAGAAATACTAGATTCCCCACAGATTCAGTCACTCAATATTAATAAAAATATAAATACACATCCATCATGTTCATCTTCTGTCTAAATCAAATACCTAATCTTCAAATGGGACTCTATGTTAGGGCGCTTCCTTAAAATTAAGTGCAGTGGTTTGATGAAGCAGTTACTGTTTCTCTGTAAATTATACAGTAAGATGGACGACAGTCACACAGACTGTTCAGTTCAGATTTCCTGAAGTCTCTTCTCAGAGACAGATTTTTTTTCCCAATAAAATAAAAATACAAGCAATGCTTAGTTTTATTACACCTACTTCTTACTAGCCACGAACCAAAAACGTGTTAAAAGCCTTTGAATGGCAGCGAACAGTAAATGTTCCACACACCACCTACACTGACTCTGACACATTGTTCATGTACCGTGAATTCAAGATTTAATCACAGAAAATGAGGACAAAGACCAGTTTTTTTAAAAGTGCATTTCTGTCACAGTCTTTTATGACCAATCTTTCTGTACATGAACTGTCACATTTTTTGACATTTCTGGTGTCTGGAAGTGAATTATTTTTGTGTAAGTGCGCAGCTTATGTGTTTTTCTGCTTCTAGCACGGCAATTTGCCAACGATTAAAACCTGCAATTTAATGACACTGTGAGATTTAAACAGTTTATAGTTCAGATTTTATACTGTGAAGCGTATAAGTTCCTGTTATGGCTTATGTTAGAGCTGCAGTAAACCATCATCACCTCACCGCCATCTGTTTGTCTTTCAGTCTAGAAAAATACAACTCGTCATTTTACTGAGAAACCAGAAAGTGTGAACATCTCCGTGTTCTGCAAAACATTGACTCCTTCCATAAACATTAAGCAAAATAAAATATTAAATAAAGGTCAAATTAAAAAATTAAAAGGCACCATTGTCAGAGATTATGTTTTTATTTGATACGTGACAATAATTAAAAAAACAAATCAGTTAGTCTTGGATTATGAGCCATATCTCCAGAACTGATGACGCATTCAACTGAGACTTCGATCCTCCCAGGACTGATAACATATCAGGCAGAAAGTTCTGTACAACGTTTCCAGACTCTAGATTTTTAGTGAACTTAATAATAAATGCAGTAATCTTCTGAAGGGCTTTTTTCCAGGATCATTCAGTAGCTATGTATTTGAGTGTCATTTAAAGATACAGCTATTGAATAAACATTTAGGAGAAAGATATTTTAAAAGTGTAGCTACAGATAAACACACAATCCTCCACACAAGACTACACTCAGTTCAGGTCAGTGCTGTGAATTTGTGGTACTGAGTGTGTAGTACTTTTTTTAGAACTTGAACACACACACACACACACACACACAAGTCCATCTGAAAACATTCACATAGCAAGAAACCCAACTGTGATTCATTAGCTTATGTGATTGTTGACTTTATATTTGAGTCATAAATTTTAAGAGCTGAGTCACTGCTTTATGGATCCAATCTATCCAAAGGCATGGCATCATATGACATTACAGCCTACACTGCAACTGTTTCCTTTTTCAGATCTCTGGGCAGAGGGCACGTATATATATAAATAATTTGCATGTACAGTGTCTCACTGATCTAAAATAGAACCGATTTCATTTACAGCTGAAAGTAAAACCCAGTTTTTTTGTTTTTAATAAGTGTGTTTTTTATTAATTCCCCACACTGCTGCTTATATCATTTTTATTGGTCCTTTGACGTCAGTGTCTGGTGTTTTCAAACACTGCAACTTGGAACTGGTGTATGACTTTTAACATGAGTCCAGAGGGAACATTTTTGTTGATCTCATTTGAAATGATCTTCTCCGTGCTTTAATAAGAACTCTGGCCTGTTGTTGTAAAGGTTTCTGAAGGCTTTGTCACTGACACATGCTGCACTCTACTTCACATTTCAGCTGTTACATATGGGAAGTTAAAGAGGTGAATAAAAATCTGCTGTGATGCTTTTTATATTGCGTGTGGCACAAAATAAACACGCAGTCAGAAAGATGGACAGAAACTGTTCCATGGCTAATAAAAAACAACCCGTGTTTGTGTTTTTCTCTCTTGACCCATACGTCATGGTGTCTCCACTCGCAGTGGGGTAACGATCTTTTTTCATACGTCACTGTAGAGCCTTTGTAGAGTAGACGAGCTGTGCAGAGGATGTCACTGCAGCATCTCAACAGCTCTAAATAACATGTGTAGGCGGTGCTCACTTCTCCAGGCCAAGTGTGCTAATGAACTCATCCACCATGACATCCTCATCGCAAATGCTATAAGAATCATGGTTACAAACATGTAATGTGTGTGATATAAAGATATTTATATCTCCATTCATTTTCTATAGCGTTTATCCTACTCAGAGTCACAGGGAGCCTGGAGATTATCCCAAAGGACCCGGGGCAGGAGGAAGGGGACATTCTAGATGTGGTGTCTGTCCATTGCAAGGCACACACACACGCACACACACACACACACACTTCAGATGCCAGTCTGCCTACAAAACATTTATTCGGACTGTAGGAGGAAACCGGAGTACCCGGAGAAAACCCCCAAAGCACAAGGGGAACACACAAACTCCACACCCAGGCCAATGACTGGAAGCGAACCCACAACATAGCTAACATGCCAACCTTTGAGTCATTGTGCACCTAAACATTCATACACATACATGTATATATAACAGTAGGCATGATAAGGTGTTCCCTTTGTGCAGTGATTAGTTCCTACCAAAAGTGCTTCATGGAAGAACTCTGGTGAACCCGACACAAGGTTATGGAGCCCAAGACTCATTGATGTGTGTGAGGAGAGAATGCTAGACCATCTGATCCGATCTCACTGAAGAGCTACTGTAGCACAAACTGCTGAAAAAGTGAACTCTGGCTCTGATAAAAAGGAGTCCGATCACACAGAGCATCACAGCTCACTGCATATGGAGCTGCATAACTGCAGGGCATCAGAGTGATAACTTCACCCTCAGGGATACAGTGCCTGACCCTAATGTCCTCTTTCAGCAGGATGATGATCACTGATGCACTGCAAGCATCGATCAGGAACGGTTTGAGCATAGGTGTCAAACCGTATCCACAAAGGGCCCATGTGGGTGCAGATTTTCATTGTAAACAAGCAGAAGCCACACCTGATTCCACTGAAAGCCAAGATCAGTTGATTAAACAGGTGGAATCAGGTGTGGCTTCTGTGGCTTCTTGGAATGAAAACCTGCACCCACACCGGCCCTTGTGGCTACGGTTTGACACCTATGGGTTTGAGGAACATGACAGAGAGTTCAAGGTGTTGACTCTGCCTCCAATTTACACAGATCTCAGTCTGATCGAGCGTCTGTAGGATGTGCTGGACAAGTCTGATCCATGAAGGCCTCACCTCACAACTTACAGGACTTGAAGGATCTGCTGCTAGCGTGTAGGTGACAGATACCACAGCACACATTCAGAGGTCCGGTGGAGTCCAGCCTCAACAAATCAGAGCTGTTTTAGTGTCAAAAGGAACAACTACACAGTGTTAGTCAGGTGGTTTTAATGTTATGGCTGATTGGTGAGAAACTATTTGTGAGATATGACTCTGCTCTTTAATAGAACAAATCTAAATCAGAAACAATATCCACATTATCCAGCTGCTCTGTGACATGTGACCTGTTCTGATAAAAAAAAAAAAAAAAAGCTTTATAATAAATATAAATAAATTGGATTTGAATTCAGTGAATTTGTTTCATATTGGTGATGTTAAAATACTTGTGTGTGTAGATTCAGCATTCAATCAGTGAACAAAAAAAGCACACAAAACAATCTGAAATGTTGTAAGAGCTCAGTGTTAAGCCTTTATCGGAAAGGAACTAGAGGAACTTGCCAAAGTTCCGTAAGATGGTGACTCACTTTCTATAAGATGAGGGTATAATTTTAGTCCCGTAGATAACAAACTGTTCTTACTCCAAGAATGTGACCTAATTTCCAGGACAACAACAGCATAATGAGGAATGCAAATGCAACCAAGTTCAAGTTTCTGCTGATTTCTCACCAAGCCTTTGGTGTCTGAGTAACAGTAATATAATCTTTCAATAATTCACTTGTTCTCTTCACTGTGAGAAACCTGCTATTGTCCTAATGTAAAGAGTTTACAGGTTTACACACATGTAATACATACAGTTATATCCTGTGCCAAGTGTGTTTCCTGTTCAGTGAGAGAGAATGGTGGTGTTCAAAAAAAAAAGAAAAGAAAAAAGCCAGCCTTGTAAATGCTGCCTTCAGACAGCGCAAGACAGAAACCTAGAGCTAGAAAACTGAGATCACACAAAATATAATTATTTGTAGAAGATCTGATATTATATAACAGGTGAATGTGTATGGTGTTATATAAAGTAGATCATACAGAAATAAAACAAAACAAAATCTTGATGGAGTATCGTGATCCTAGACACTGAATGAAGACATATTCTGATCATCTGATTTCTAAATGTCACCCGAGATAGTCTCATCTTCTTTTGAAGGAAAAATATATCATAGAACCCAAGTGTTGACATACAGAGGCAGACGTCTGAGGGTTCTCTAAAATTGTTTCAGTAACCATGTCGTTGCAGATGGCCAGACAGGAAGGAAGTTCTTATATAGGCCCTCATGGAAGAAATGATGTGGCCTAATGATGTCTTACTCATTCAGTTCGCACTATTTTTCCCCGTCAGAGTTCAGTAAACAGATGTAACTATCAAACTGATCGACACTCAGAGCAAAACATCAAAAACTTCAGGATTATATTAGAGAATAAAATTTAATATTGTGTAATCAAGACTTGAATATAAAATATTAAATGGCATGTTTTATTTTAAAGTTTCCTGTGTCCTGTATTTGACTGCTTACATGTGATCTATTATTATTATTATTAGTAGTAGTAGTAGTAGTATTATAGAATGAGCATAAGTACAAATGGTGGCATGAACCCTTCATGGGATTTTTTTCTTTGACCAATAAAACAGATAACACTGTAACTTTCAGTAGTTCTGTTAAATCGGAATTTTCTTTTCTGTTTCTATTTGACCTTTTACATAATCAATACTATAGTCTAGAGTAGGTAAACCTAGATTGACCTAGATTGTACTTAGATTGTGTCTTCCAGCCGCCTTGAGCAGGGGCCCTTTGTTCCATATGGGGGCTTGTTTTCAGCTCTGACAGAGCGCACAATTTCCACTCGTACACACGAATGTGGTGAATTCACAACTGAGAACTGATGGAAAATCAAAAGAAAAAGGTAAATTAGGGAAAAATTGCTAAAACAATATAACCTTAAACTCATGATGAATAGCGTGCTAGATGAGTGCTTTTCTTTCAGAACAATATTAGCGTACATTTTGTTATTACTCACGCCTTAGTGAATCGAACACGTGTGAGTCATGTTTAGTGTTACATTACGATTCTCACAGCGAGACATGTCATAGTGAAACTACAACTCATATTGCTGCTAGAGCGCTGTGAATATTGATCTTAACGACCATCAGTCCCCGTGGATTCATGCAGAAAAACAGAAGCTTTAAGATCGTATTGAGTCTGAAGACCTTATTTATATTCTTATAATTATAGCTTATATATATTTAATAACAATTTATTTGTAGGATGTCTTCAGAAAAAAAACAAACAAAAAAAAAACATCACATATCAGATAACATTTACAGAATAATCCACGAGATTGTGTGAACTGCTCACAGGGTATATAAGAGGCAAGAGATGACTCAACATGACATGTTTTATAGACTTAAAAATACAGTAAATCTACACTTAAACCTTGAATTAAATATTTAAAGACTGAACAGCATTAACATTTTATCCTGTCAAGATAACTCAGAGTCCCTGTGCAGGTGCCTCGTAAATAAAACACCTTTCATTAGCTCAGAGTTAGGCTTCATAACAGAGTGATACACGTTCACAAGTTTAGAAAGATTCCTTTATGAAGCTTCAGGAGAAAGTGTGTCAGATTTATTCATAAATCACATTAAAAAAAAAAAAAAAAACATTTCAGCAAAGTGTTGTGTATTGAATAAAACAATACAAGAAATATAAAAATACCAAAATATCTACAGGCCAAAGATAATAACAGCAACACAAGAAAGAGGTGTCACTGCCTGAGCCGTGAGTTTAATCAAAATTTCTTTAATCTGAGCATTCAACAGATTTGATCAGGAAGAGCTGAAGGACTGAAGATAATCATAACAATATAAAGAAGAAGGAGTTCAGAAAGAGATTTAAAACAAATAACAAATTCAAACTAAACTCCAAAAAAATAGCTGATTTCTAGTTTCATATTTCTTTTTTATGAAACATATTACAGCAATCAAGCTGCGTCTAACTGATAGAAACAGTGTGTTTTAAAACGTTATGATGTGCTAAATGTTTATGTGTGTAATCAAGTCCCTGTTTTCTCTCAAATCAACACACTTTTCATTCCATGGTGTGAATGAAGCCGTGACTTAGGCTCTTCATAAACAGCGTTCTCATGCATTTCTATCACATAAAAATGTTTTGCTCTGCTTATTCATGTGTAATGATGCACTTATCAAGATCGCTTTGAAATCTGTGTGGTCTGTTAGGAGTGCAGCCTCCAGAGGAAAGTGAGGAACAATAAATGTTTAGAAAAATTTACACACATGGTGCATTTCAAACTTTTGATGATTTTGTTATGTTTATAACTGATCTCTAAAATCCTCATACTGTGCATTATGTTTGGTATGAACTGTGAAATATGGAAGTCATTTCAGGATTAAAAGAAACTGGGATCTAGCTGCTGTGTATTGCATTGTGCCATCTCACTGAGACAGTTTTTATTTATCTCAGAGGGTTTTATGGCCATTAAACCTGATCAGTGAGGAGGCTCGTGTCTGAGGTCTGTAGTGTGAGAGACGTCTGTGACGTATAATCAGAAGTTATGTGTTTGAAAAAAATGATGTTGTGAAAAAATAATCTTAAAAAACGCCCATATCCTTTATGTACTTTTTTTTAAACCTCAGTGTTATTTCCATTTCTATTTTTATTTATTTATTTATTTTTACAATCAGTGTAAAGCATGAGACGGTCTTTTTATGCTTTTATTGCTACTCTTTATTCAAGGTTCCCAAAGAGTAAAAGCAGATTTGAAGCCTTATATTTACTCAGTTTTATAGAGCTAAAACTCATTCCATGTAGGCGAGCAACGTCAAGAAACTTTACACTGGTAAAAAGAAGCAGTGGTGTTTTTCAGCAAGTGTTTCCTCGAGGCTGTGAGTTGATCCTGGATGGAGTTTTGTTGTTACAGGTGCAGAAGCACATTGTTTCTGACCAGGTGAAACTCTAACACACACTAACACAATTCTCATGAAGTTTTCTGACACAGGAGACCATGCGTACGCCTTTAAAAGCACTCCTTACTATGCACATTCTCTCCTCAGTAGCCCAAACGTCTGCAAAGAAAAACAACAAACCAAAACAAAACATTTTCTTTAAAATAAAAATCCCACACCGCACGCCTGAGATAAGTTTCCACCAGCTAGAAATACTAATGCAATGAGACACACCTGAGAGTAAAAATAGAAGCTCATGAGGGGTGTACAGAGCAACGGCACTTGATTCCTGACCCGAGTGAAAATCCAGAAGACAATTAAAATTAAAATTCTTTTTGCACTTGAAAAGTTTTGTAAAGCATTTTGTTTCTGCTCCAGAATGAGGTGGTTCACTGACAGCCGCGACAAAGTCACATGAAAGAGCACAGGAAGTCAGGTTTGCTACAGTGTACATCAAAGGTCTTTCCGATCACCAACACCTTCCATGCATCATGGTATATTTTACTTATTACACACACAAAACCATGTATTTAGAAATAAAATGCCAACAGCCTTTTCCTTGAGCATAGTAAGCCTCATGGGGCAATAATTCTTTTACAACATTTATTTATTTTATTAACATTTATTTATTAACATGAACTTATAAACAGGTATGTGCAGTTAAAGCATGTCAGATATGATTGCTGCATTTTTTTGTTGTAGTCACTGTTTATGCTTTTGTGTTTTTCTACAGATTTAAACCCTTATATTTACCCAGTGTTACTGTATATAACTAAAACTCATTTTGTGTTTAGACTCAAGACACGGCCATAATTCAGAGGGTTGACAGAATGATGTAAAAGGTGAAAATGACGTAGCTCATAGAACATAGAAATCTATCTATCTATCTATCTATCTATCTATCTATCTATCTATCTATCTATCTATCTATCTATCTATCTATCTATCTATCTATCTATCTATCTATCTAAAATGGTTCTAAAAACTGTTGATGTGAAGTCTGTGGCTTGAACATTTATTTCTTATCTGCCTTAATATTCTCTAAAAACATATACATTAAGCTGCAGATCTGTCAGTAGTCTTGTTTATTATGTGGATGTGTCTTCCATCAGGTTGTTGGTCTCTCTCTCTCTCTCTCTCTCTCTCTCTCTCTCCCTCTCTCTGTGTGTGTGTGTGTAAATTCTCAATCTGTGTAGACATTAACACACTGTAAAACACAGGAATATAGATGAGATGATGAACAGCTAACCACAACAAATCAGACTCCAACAGAGGCATGTGAAAACCACATGGCATAATCATCTCGATTGTAAAATGACGCTGCATTACGGTAAAGGAGGAGAAGCAGGAACACAGCTGAGTGTGTACATCTTCGCTATTTATCATGTGTTTCAGACTCAGAAGCTTATGAGTTCAAACCTGCGTCGTTGGAACGTGTGATTCCTCTTCTCTTTACCCCATTTACAAGATTATGATGTTCAGCTGTATCTTTCTCCATATACGTTTGGAGGAATGTACACATTCTCATGAGGCAGTGACTCATCCACACATTACTTAACACAACAAGCTTCCCGGCAGCTGGAACCCGGGCTGATCTGAGTCAAGACCAATATGAATCAGTGGATGAGTTTTCAAAAGCTGGTGATATGTGGGGTTATAAAACAGGAAGCATCTTCAGGCAGGAGTTAGAGAGATCTCCACTGTCCTCATGCGTGAGGAAGATTTAATGTGTGGAGAAACTCTGTCTCTTATCACAGGGATGTTAAATGGACATTAAACTCATCAGTGATATAACATTACAGTAAATTCCACCGTCTCAACAATACAAAGCGACATCAGTGTTGATCAGCTCGAGCGCAGAGGCTTGTAGGGGATGTGTGGTGCTCTCTGGTGGACAGGGCAGAGAGTTCACATGTGTATCTGTAAATCCACGGACCAGAATAATTCCTGTTAATCCCATTCCACACTGTATATTTAATGTTCCAAAAATGTCCCTTTCACTCATTTTACTGCTGACCAGATGTTCTGACCACATGCTGTAATCTGACTCAGTGTGTACAGTGAAGACATTTTAGTAATATGCAGAGAGAAAAAAAAAACCCAGAAAGAGTCAAACAAAAAAAGGTGGGAAGGGTGTTTGTCTCCAAAAAAAAAAAGAGAAAAATTGCTGTAATGTAATTCAAGGTGTTAGTGTTTGCATCAGTAACATCACAGAAGAAGTGGAGAGTGTTTCTGAACTCAACTGCGTTGCCAGGGAATTTCCTTTCTCAGTTCCTCGAATGTCTGTTGCTGTGTCTACGTTAGGCTGCACAACACAAAAGCCCAGTGTTTTACTTCCCATATTTAGAATTAATCTAGGGTTTAGTGTCATTTGTTTGGCTGATAATAGACTTAAAAATTCCACAGCACTTTTACTTTAGTTAAAATATCGTGTCATTCATGAAGGAGACGGGGAACTGTAATAAATTCAACACATAAATGCTGTCCATCTAGAAGATTCCACATCTGGCTCTCTGAGATCAACCTAATAAAACACACACACTCTCTCTCTCTAATAAGCAAGACCAATTCCACTGGACTGGATGTTATATAAATGAAGACATAAGAAAACTTCTGTAAGTTGCGTTTGTGTGTGTGTGTGTGTGTGGTTATTTTATGCCCTTATCACCTAAAGTGCTCAGTGCCAGGAAACACTGCAGTGTGTATCAGTTAAAAAAAAATTACGAATTACGAAATAAGATTTCCCATCTCTGTGTTTTTTTTTCAAAGCGTGAGGATGTTTTTGTGAGAACTCATCCCTGTCTACGGCTCACTTCTGATAATGTGACATCATCAACGCCCATTGCGCTTAGCCTACATTATGTATGCGGTCATATTTGAGAACTACAACTGTGTGAACTGGACGCATGGCATTTACCAGATGACTGTAATTTAGGACAAATCCACACCCCCTTCCTCTTTCAGACGTGATCCAGCAGACAGAATAATCCCCAGTCACACCTTTATATTAATCCCACAGTGTTTTTTTTTTTTTGTGAAAACACCAAGGTGAATTTAGTGAGTATGTGTTTACCTCTGATCATACGCACAAACACTTAGTCACTCACTCAACACTTTCAGGATGTATGGCTGCCATGAATATGGTAAGTGACCAGATATGTCAGGCACTGAGGCGAAGGGTTTTTACTCACACATGGACTCCGACATCCTTGTACTGTTGTTGCTATGGTGACGAAAGCATCTAGAAAAGCAAAAGCTGTGGCTTCACCCTAAATATTTCCAGTAAATATTTCAGAGACCCTTGAAGCAATTAGAGAATCATTTTACAAATATTTACAAACCATCTCTCCCTCTACGCAGCAGCACCACAAACCAGACGGCTTCTCTGTTTATCTTTATTTCATATTGCTTTAAACTTGTGTCATATTAAACAGAATGGAGTGACAGCACTATCGTCAGGGCTTTCTCCAGATTTCTTTTCTGAAGAGGTCACTTCTGTTGGTCACATGATACGAGTCCACAGCTCAGAGATCACCAGCACTGCAATCTGTGTTGCATGCAGGTGATGGGAACAGGTGAGTCTCATTACTCTTATGCTTTGTAATCAGTGAGCTTCACTGTATTCAGGGAGGTGTGATGCAAGGAAGCCATGTCTGTAGGCCTGTAGTGCATTCTGGGAAGCTGTCTGCATGTATGTGTGCAGTTTGTGTGTGTGTTTTATGTGTGTGTACATTGTGTGTGTGCGTGTGTGTGTGTGTGCGTGTGTGTGTTGTATATTATAGGAGAAACAGATAGAGATAATATGAGAGGTGAAATTTCTCTGTCAGCATTCTAAAGGAACTAAAAGCTGCACTTTATCCCACAGTGACGTCCACAGTGTCGTCTTCATTTCACTTCCTGTGCTTACAGACTGTGTGTGTGTGTGTGTGTGTGTGTGTGTGTGTGTGTGTGTGTGTGTCTAACCAACAGGGGGCAGTGAAGTGCTTTGAGTATCATAAGAAGTGTATGTATTTATGTATTATTAGGAAGTATAATGTCATGATACTGAGCAGTACTCCCGGATCCTTACGTTCTATAACTGTCTGTTTTTTTGTTTTAATAATGATGAAGTCTGATTGGCCAGAAAGTGTTGCTGTGTTGTGTTTAACAGCAGATCAGACAGTGGAGCAGCTGCACATCACAGATCACATTTACGTATAAAATACATACATACATGTCTACAATGATTTTTAGCTCCCATCAGGTGAGAAAGTGTTTAGTTTTCTACCTGCTATTGAGCTGAAACAGGTCTACAGTAAAAATCTATAGAACATCTTCAGCTCACACACTGAACCTGGAAAGAACAAGCAGGTGACGTCTTCCAGCCTTCATTTGTCCAGTTTCTTTCAGTCTGATTGCTAATCTCGATCTGCTGTTGCTGTTGTAATCCATCCACCTGCTCTCTGCAGTTATAAATCTGTCCATTCTCCTCTGACCCTCTCATGACGGGGCATTTGTTTATTTATTATTTATTTATTTGTATTTTATTTTCACACCATTGTGTGTAAACTCTGGGGGTAGACTCATTTTGTTAAACACACAAAGACATGGCCAAAAAAATCCTCATTAAAATAAATATGATCATTTTTCAGCATTTATTTAAAAGAGACATTCTGAAAATACAAGCTGATCGACCATATTACCTTTAAAACACATCAATACACTGCAAATTTATTACAAAAACACCTAGTATTTATTTCAGAGTGGATGTCTACTCTGAAATCCAGCATCCAACACAACAGACTCCTCCCCACACTGCACAGACTCCATCCACAGCTTATCCTCCAAATTTCTACCAATGTAGATTCCCTGAGAAGATCAGAGCTCATGAGACCTGCTGAGAGAACTGATACACTGATCTCGAAAAATCCTCTATTACGTCTTCACTTATGATCCCAGAAATAAAAAAGTGATGGAAATTAAACTCCACCGCTCCCGATGATCCTGAGACAGCTCTCCTGTTTACACTCGTCTCCTGCAGACAGCACAAGCACCAACCAGCTGCAGATCAGGAGAGAATTACTCGAGAGAGTCACTCGTGCATACAGCCATTCCAACTGTTCCATGTAGAAATTTATAACATCACAGGAGCTAAAGAAGCATTTTGTTAGCATCACTGCAGGAGGTGCTTATTGTCTCTCCTGTAAGAGATCTAATCAACAATATGATGGAGCAAAAGAGCTGGCTGATCTTCTCTGAGCATCATCAAGTATAACATAAATACCACATTCTGTAGAGTCACTATCTGAAAGGATTTAATCAACATAAAACAACTTTTAGCTCCTCTGGATGCAGTTTTATAGCTATTGTTACCCCAATGAGTTATTGCTCTATTTTGCCCCCTAGTGGAATCATAGAGACTCTTTTTATTCGATGATACATTTTTCAATTGCAGTCCACAAGATGGTTTTATTTAGATCATGGATTATTAATTCATTTTGCAGGCAGGAGCCTTTATTTCTTTATTTCTTTCATACTCACTTCCTTTCCTACCCATCTCGTCCCGTGTTATTGTCTGGATGTATATAGAGTGTGTATCATGTCTCTGTTGATCTGAGCTGAGTGCTCTCATCATCATCACCCTCCCCAGCAATCTGACATCTGCACATCACATTGTTCATCATGTCTCTCATTCAGGCCTGATGTGTACAGGCTTGTAACCATGGTGATGTGTAGTTTTATCTAGGATTTGTTTGTGCAGACTGATGAATAGTGAAATCATTCCTCTGTGCGTCCACTTAGCACTTAGTGATGTTCGGGAGCATAAACAATCAGGTGATTAAATTCTTAAAATGTTACTATTTGGCTGCATGAGACCAGTGTTTTATAAATTCCGGTCTTTTAGAACTTCAGGATGCCTAGAGAGAGTACAGAGACCTGAGATAAAGTGAATGTTGGCTTCAGGGACCACAAACTGTGATTGTGGTAAGTTTTAAAAGAAAACCTGCACCTCAGACACATTAAACATCTTTCTATTCAGATGTTTCTGATGTGTCTAGTGATTCTGGTGCTAATGTGCTGTTTGGTGCTGCACTGAATTTGAGGCAGTCTGTCACACTGACTTTACAGTGAAAAAGAGCACCTGATAGGAGAACAGTGTGTATACTGTACGTCTCACACATCAGGGACAGTTTTAGGTTTTGATCCTAAAATAAGCTCTTCTGCTCTCACTTACTATTTTCCAGTGATGTTTGATGGCATTAATGAGAAATCCAACATACAGTAGAAGCAGCTGAGACAGAAAACACTGCTCAGAGGCACAGAATGCAGTGCAGTACAGCCCAGAATGCAGCACAGCACAGCAGGAGAGCTAGTGATCTGTCAGATGATGCTGAAGCTTTTGAAGCTGATCTGTGTGAGCTAAGTTTACAGATGAGGAGGTGAGACAGCAGGACTAAAGAACTAAAGTGACGCTGCATGGCTCTCCTTATGTAGAGATGAAAAGAGAACGAAATCATAATTATCAACAGGTAGGTGAACGGCAATGTAAGAAAGCATGAACCAATGTCAATGAAAGAATATCTTTACAGAATAACTAGATAGTAAATTCATTATATATATATATATATATATATATATTTAAAATATGCACATAAGTCAATTTGAAGTGTAACCAATGTTACATTTCACACTGTCACATTTTCCCTTTGAATTTGAAATGAAGCAGCTGAAGTTAATACAAAACTCTATTCCACTCTATTCTTCGCCTCAGGATAAAAGATCATTGAGGAAATGACAGCGTAGTGTATTATATGCATAATAAACTGAAGGTATCACATCTGCTTAATGATGACAGGCTTTGCAAATATTTTATTCAGGCCTTATTTTCATGTCAAATGATGAAATAACCCAGACCCTGACATATTACTGTTCCCCCTAAAAGTCAATGAAAATGTAAAAGGGTTTTTTCTTAATAGTAATTGTGCACCTTGCTGCAATTCATGGCTTTATTACTGCATCAGACTCTAATGAGATTTGAGCTGGAGGTCACAGCCTGATCTCTATCCCCTCAGCCTCCACTGCCTTTTCTCTAAATCATCAGTCCCACACATTCATTTTCTGCCATTAGGCAAATGGAGTTTAACCATTTCCTTTGAAGCAACTGCATGCAGATTGAAATTATTTGACAAAAACGACACATTCTGGATCCCTGAACAGCTACGGCATTGCGGTTACAGCAGAGTGAGCCAGCGCGCATCTTTCATCTCAGAATTAGTCCAGCAGACGGTGCGGCTTGCGTAATAACGTATTATTTTTGATTGTGTGAGTGAAGGTTCCCGAGTCGCTGAGCTCTGATCTTACCTAATGCAGACAGATAACTAGAAATGATCATAAAGGAAATGTCTCACTGAGCTGTCACTGAAATGCAGCAGATCTCCACCCTGACCACTGCTCGTATTACTGATCTGCAGCATGAGCTCCACTGGAACTTTTAATGTAATATCGTTAGTCACTTCAAAAACATGGCTTCCATCCAATTTGGGCTCAGCAGGCAGTTCACAGAGTCAGCAGCAAGCTATTGTCCTGAAACATAAACAGCAGCTTCTACACTCTCTTCGCAAAACACAAAGAGGAAGGAACTGGCCACGGGTTGTGTCTCATGTGAAGACTTTCAGCTGCTTTTTTACACACAGAACTATTTTTGAGTATATAGCAGTTGTGTGTTATGTGTTTTGCAGCACAGTGTGATATTCTAATAAATTTGTATAGGTGATGATGTTTGTGCCCTGGTAGTTTGCCTGCTCATACTCATCTAACATTTCCATCATTTCCAGCACACCCACAGCCCCACACTTCTCACCGCCTCACAGCGTCAGGGTCCCTGGGTTGAGCCTGGGCTCGCTTTACCATGTGTGCTGAATTTTGCACATCCTACCCATGTCTGTTTGATGCCCTGACTTCTCTAAATTGCCCCAAATTGTGACTAATGCGATAAAAAACCTTACCTTGATGATGTCCAAAGAAACTGATGCTGCAGTGAAACTACATTACACTGTGTTCATATTGAAATTCTTCACATCCTGTATGTTTAAGTTCATCATTATTACAGTTAAACAGTTAATAGTTATGAACTTAATACAAAAATCCCACTATTCTGTCTAACCCACAGAACGACGTCCCTCTTTTTTCCTTTTCTGCTGTCCATGATAGGAGTCCAGAGCTGGATGTCTGTAAAGCTTCTTTTTAATAAATTGGAATTTAAAAAGGCAAAAGTTACACAAACTAAAAGATAAAGGCACCTTGTCACAGCCACAACACCTTTCTAAAGCTCCAGTGAATGAAAGGAGCATAATTCTACCAAAAGATGTTCCCTCAGAGGATAGCCACATGAGAAAGCACTGTGTTACTCATCAGGCCAACATCTCCTGGAGACGTTCTGCTGGATTGAGGTCTGCTGACTTCAAAGGCCACATCAGTTATGTGGACATGGGTAAATGCCTGTAGAGTGCCATCTGTGATTCCACGGAGAAGCTGAGCTTCAGCATTGGCAGTGTGACCACCAAGGCCCACAGACAGACCTACTCCCTGGCAGATGGAACTGAGCAGAGACGTCACACTGCTTTGTGTAGCTGGTGTATCTCCCACAATGAAACCAGTGTGGAACCATGTACAACAATGGTTTAGTTTTAATTTGCACTTCAAGCCAAAACTGTGGTCAGTGAATATGTAAGTGACATAACCTGGGTATAAGAATCTAAGAATATAAGAATTCACAGAAGGAGAAGGAGAGAAAATGAAGAATAAATTACAGATGTAACTGATAGAAACAGAATGATCGTGGTTAAAAGGTAATTGTCAAACTGGTCAAGCGCATCATTATGCTGCACCAATACAGAGAGCAGAAGATACAGTATATAGCAGATTTCGCATATATAGCAGATATAAAAGCATATACTGCATATCATTAGAGAGCAGTTTTTGGGGGGATATGGAGACATAGTAGAAAATTTGTGAGAGAAAGATGAAGAGTGAAGTATTCAATTTCTCCTAGATATATGAACCATGACTGAGAAAATTGAGTAGTTTAATAACTCACCTTTTGCTGCTGTGATGATCCACACCTACCTCACTTACACCTGACATTAACATGCGTCCTGGTCAGCTGAGACCCACAGACATTCACATCTTCTGACAGAAATATCTTGTGAATCGTTTCTCCATCATATCTCCTGTACAGACTGTTTCAAACTTTTAATCGAGTGGTGTGCTAACAAGATGTCAGGTGGCCACATGTCCCTCACACCTCCTCTGAATGTGCTTTTGAGTGAATCAGATCACAGCGTGAGATGAACTTGACCCTAATCACATTCACACCTGAACCACACACCTGAACTTTTCACAACTGTTTTCATCAATGACCACTTACAATCCAGTCACCCAGGAGTAAGGTAAATGTCAGGTGTGTATGGAGAACTCTAAAGGTTTATGCCCAGATCACGGCCTTGCTTCAGAGGACAATCTCACCTGTATTGTTAATTTGTACCTTTTTCTGTAGTAATCAGAAAGACTGCCTGTTAGTTCTGTGTCTTTACTCTTCTCCAGCTGTATAATGATCACTCTTCCTTCATCATGATGGAGGGGCAGGGTTTTTTTTTCCTTCACATCTAACCCTACATCTGGGTGTCTGTAATGCAGTTTTGTGAACTGAATTGAAATGAACTGCTGGGTTCTCAGTGGTTAAAGGCTCTGGGTTACTAAGAAGAAGTAGAAGTAGAAGATTGTGGGTTCAAGCCATGCTGCCACTGTTGGGCCCTTGAGTGAGGCCCTGAACCTTGTTTCACCCTGCATTCTGAACTCAGCTGAGCTTCAGCATTGGCAGTGTGACCACCAAGGCCCACAAGACAGACCTACTCCCTGGCAGATGGACCTGAGCAGAGACGTCACACTGCTTTGTGTAGCTGGTGTATCTGCCACAATGAAACCAGTGTGGGACCATGTATTTGTACTTCAAGCCAAGACTGTGGTCAGTGAATATGTAAGGGACATAACCTGGAGATAAGAATCTGTCATTAATTATAGAAAAAAAAAGAATAACAAAAAAATTCAGTGTGGTGTGCAGGTGGATAGAGCATCTCTGAGGGGTGAGTGCTCCTTAGCACATCCTTAGAGGATATAAAACATCCCTCAAACAACACCATGCTCAGGTAATATCATATCAAAATAGCCTTCATGTGACAGATATGTTCTTGTTGTACTGAGCAAAAGTGCTCAAGTACATAATTACAAACTTCAGAATCTTGTTATTGACAAAGGGCTGTAGCACAGACAGAGCATTAGCAGGACCATAATGCATTATCAACTACTCATAAAGCCCCAAGGTTGGAGAGAAGGCAGTTTTTCACTCGTCTCCCTCCTCCATATTTCAGCATGTTGACAGAAGACAGATTACCCTAATGCAAATACTGCAGACTTTTCACAATATTGAACTTAAAGGGGTGAATTTAAAAAACCCAAAAGCTAATGTTAATGCTAATATAGAAGTTAGAAGAACACATGATGTATTTCTTTAATGCACATGTGCAGAGCCATAAAAAAGGAAGAAAATCTCTACATGTCTATGCTAATGTAAGTAGTAATTTGCTCCCTTCTCTTTTTTGCACATGCATGAGCTTTCTGTGTGAAAATAGGTGAAGGAGAGAGAGAGAGAGAGAGAGAGAGAGAGAGAAAATCTGAGGATCTTAGCATCCTATCTGTTTGGTTAAGGATCATTATTGCCAGATAAGCAGAGACAATGTTTCAATAAATATTTAATGTTTAATATTTAATATTTAATTTGCAGTGAAATAGTTTGAGCAGATGATTGCCTCTTTATCTCTACAAAAAGCCCTACAGGAATCTGAGCCCATGTTAAAGGACTTTGAAGATTTCATGTAGGAATTGTTGAGGTGTTAAGAATTCTCAACTTCGGCTTGAAGTGAGATTAAATAATAGAAAACACACATTGACAGCGTGAAAACCAATAAATTATATCACAGTGTCTTATCACTGGGATATAATATTGTGGCAACACACACACACACACACTTACAGTTACCGTGGATATGGAGCTGCATTAGCGATTTATATATGTTTTTAGTCCATAATGTTCTGAACAGTTCTGCTGTCTGTCATTTTCTATAAACTGTGTAGGCTTAGCTGTTTATACTTTCTTCTCCAAATGCAATTGGGGGGGGGGGATGATAGAGTAAATAATCCACCACGTTCACGTTCATTACACCCATGACTGAATCTGTAACACAGGACTGCTGATGATGTGGTGTTGGGGATGAATCACTGAAGTAGCCTGAATGAAATATTATCCCCAGAGCTGTAAACTCTCGGGTGTTTGCTGTGGGATCACCTGACACGTCTCTCACTGATAGGCTGCTCGAATCTACTGCAGTGTGTTCGATAGATTCAAGAGGCATGAATTACACACAGGTGATTTGCATATTTTGAAAGAATCACCATAAACAGGTAAATAACACGTTTCTGAATATGTGTAAATTTCCCTGTGTAAATATTTGAATTTAAGTCTCAGACTCTGAATAAAGCCGTGTGTATTTCAGCTCCATGCGAACCGCTGTTATTTACTAAACATCCAGTGCATATATTCACTTCAAATTCACAAACATAATCTCTTTTAACCTTGTAAAAATGTTGAAAAAATATTCACTTACATAATTAATAAAAAAAGCATGTATTAATAAATACAAGCATAAAGAACTAAACTGAAAGGGAAAAAAATTCAGGCACTGTATTAAAAATACAGCCCTACATGTAAAGATGACAGAAAAATAAATCACTTTAGATACACATGCTGCTGAAAATCCTCATTCTCTTCTGCACAGAGAACAATGAGCAATGAACTGTGCTGAAACTATCTCTCCATGTTTCTTCCACCCCACGCATACTCCTAAAAAAGAAGCTAAAAAACAAGCACAGAGATGCGTGTCTAAAAGCATTTAAACAAATCACACTCTCTATTCAGACAAAAACAAAAATAGAACGCTTTGGCAATCATTCAGCTTGCTGTGTTTGAAGAAAAGCGGTTTTGTGTTTGATCCTGAGATCCTCATACCCACTGTGAGCTAGGAGGCGGAGAGCATCATGGTACTGTGCTGCTTCTGTGCGAGCGGAAGTGTATTAGCCGTTACACCCAATCAGAGGAAACAAGAAAGGACATGTCAGAGTCCAGCCTTGAATCTCTCAGGAGAAGATGGACGTTACAACAAGACAAGCCAACGATCCAATAACTCAAGACATCCTCACATGGTCTACCCAGTATGCTGATTTGTAGCCATTAAACATTTATGGAGGATTTTAAAATTGTGAGTCCATCAGAGGAAGCCTAGAGGAACTGAAGATGATTTGGTCAGATGAACAAACCAAAATTAAACCACAACACTGCAAAAACACAGTTCGATCTAACCCTAGACATCTTAGAGCTTTACAAAACAACAAATGCTTTTAAATGCTTATGAATACACAGTTAATTTTTTGTATTATTAATTTTATCGTGTTTATTAATACAGCCTAGGAGACATTATTTGTATAAATCTGAAGTGGATTATTGCACTGGAAATAGTTAAATATTTCTAATATTAAATAACAATGAAATCATTGTAAACTCTTATCAGTGATGTGATCAGCACTACTGAATGATTGGTGAGGTTAGTGTTATGTGTATGAAAGATAAATGGAGGTCAGTGTGCAGGAGTGAAAGCAGTGCAATAAAAAGCTTTGTTGTTTACCATCAACCAGGACACTGGAAACTAATGGAATCACTGAGTAGATTGATTGGTCTGAGTGGATTTCCCATCAGTGTAATTACAAGGTGAAGGAATTTGCATGTGTATTGACCTCAAGCATCACGCTAAGGCTGTCGGACCAGAACGTCTCCCTCTAACTGTAAGTGGAGGCATCTGAGGTATGTTCATCTGTGATGTTTCCTTACTCTTGATCTTAAAAGTGCCTACTGCTGCATGCAGCCGTGTAAAGCTGCTCCTCTGGTGAGGGTGATGATTATTAATGATTTCTTCAGGTAGTAAGGACTCCATGATGGCACATCATTCTCACTTTCCCAGGTTTCAGCAACAGTGTGACACTTCATGGGGTGGTTTGGACATGCGGAGGTGGGATGCAGGCTTGGGAAGGCTCACACACAGAGACACAGCTGCTCAGCTCTCTCTCTCACACAGTACTCATTTCTCCACACTTTATCCTGCTGCCTCTCACTGAAACACAACACACGTGTTAGAGGAATCCTGCACATCTTCATCTTCCAAATCCACCCTCCATTCACAAACCGGCGCTTGGCCACACCCCTGCCTCCACATGATAAAAGCTAGCTTGTGTGTGAGCAGCTGAGTGATGATGTAGTTGAATATCCACGCTGGTCCACAATCCCCATGGAGTTTGTCTCTGAAGTCCAGCTCCAGCTCCCTAAAGGGGTTTGCTGATGGTTCATTAAGATCTCAGAAGAGAAATCCTCATGTGAGTGAGAGGTTTAGTGCAGCAGAAATCTGCTGTTTATTTTTCCCTTTTGCAAATGGGCAAATGAGTTACAGAAGACTGCATACAGACAGCTTCAATCCAAGGAGACCCCAGGAAGTCATTTACTCAGAGCTACTGCTCACACAGTATAACCTCTTACAGAGACCACAAGCCATCAAGATTAGCTGAATACAGATGAGAACATGTTAAGAGGAATAATCAAGACAAAGCAGTAAATAAATAAATAAATAAATAAATAAATAACACACTGGTGATAGAAGCCCTGTCTGAATTCAGGTGATCGCCTACTCGCTTGATGTTGTTCTGCATCTAGCAGTCTTCATGTGAGCTCTGACTGGTTGGTGGACAGGTTTTTTACATGTATATTTTCTCCATGGGATTTATTAAGGGCTTCAGAACAACATTGTTCCAAATACCTCTGAAATAAGCAATAAATCTTTATACAAATCTTTATTCCATTATCACGTCCAGAACTTAACATCTTCTGCAGGGTGGAGATGTTCTTGTTCTCTCCAACCGCATATTGAAACAGTAGTCTGTTAAAAATCGTGGAAGATAAACTAATAAAAACACTTCCTAAATATATCAGTGAGTCAGTTTCAAGTGTTCATTTCTCAGGATGGTGTTTTAATAAAATGCCTTCTCTATAATAAAACTCCTGAACAGATGTATAGTGGATCTCTTTAGAGGAAATCGGGACAGTGTGGCAGGACAGGGCAGAGTGCTGTGGGTGTCTTTACACTGGTCATTCTCATGCTGCAGAAGTGAACACTCCCTTCTTTATTCTCCTAATAGACTCCCACTGAAGAATGTAGGTGATGTGAACCGTAGCAATTCAATAAAAAACATCTAAAGCATCCAGCACTCTGTGATTGCTTCAACCTGCTGAATACAGATGAGTGAAAACACTTCAGAAATGCTTTCAGTGAGAACTGATCAGTAAGATGTCACTTAGCGCTAAGATTATTCACACACTCGCTCTGTATATTTTCTTCAAAGCAACTTTTGCTTTACGGCACATCAACGCCTTCTGTGTCTGTCAGTCTTGCTGGAGGAGGCGTGGCTTCTGTGTCTGTTAATCTAAAAGAAGGAGGTGTGGCTTCTGTGTCTGTTAGTCCTAATGATGGAGGCATGGCTTCTGGCTGCATGTAAGCAGTGGGAGGAAATAATAAATGCTTATAAATTATAAAATAATAAATTTATAATCCTGGTGATTTAATATATCCAACATTCTTCTAAATTTTCAATTACAACTTTTTTTGGCTCCACTGTAAAAGCTTGTCTCTATTATAAAGTAAGTGAAATATTTGGGAACTGCAGTGATACAGGACAGCTATGTGTTTTTATGTTTTGTGAAAAATAATCCTTCAGCAGGTTCTGAGATTTTCACACACAGACACAAAGTAACACAAATCCAGTTTTTAGTAGGATTTGATGCTAATGTTGTTCTATTACAATGAATGGCACAATGACTGATGTTTGCAGCTTAATATATTATATATTTGTGCTTATAATGTATAGATATTAGTCCTTATTAAAAATGAAAACACAAATACACAAACACAGTAAAGACAAGGTCAATTACAATTCAGCATACTAAATATTTAAATATGTTGTCATCTTATCGTTAGCTATTTATTTTTGTTAAACTAACTAAGTAGAATCTCAGGATCTCATCTCTAAATCCAGCTTGTTTTTCTCTTTCTTTCTCTCCCTCCTTGCTCTAATGATAGAGTGTCTGTGGTCGAGGAGGCTTCCCTATTTTCCTTTGCTTGATTGCACTTTTGATTTCTCATCCACTGGTGGAGTCCCACAGGGAGCAGATTTGTGTGGAGGCTTTAAATAGTGCTTCTAATCCCAGACACTCCCTGGGGCACAGACCCTCAGATTATTATTATTTATTTCTCTTTTGCCTCATATTTGGCCTCATGCCAAATTTAATACTTTTTCTATTTTAGTGAAATATATAGACTATTTTAGTCTATCTATCTATCTATCTATCTATCTATCTATCTATCTATCTATCTATCTATCTATCTATCTATCTATCTGTCTGTCTGCATGACTGTCTATCTATCTATCTATCTATCTATCTATCTATCTATCTATCTATCTATCTATCTATCTATCTATCTATCTATCTATCTATCTATCTATCTGCATGACTGTCTATCTATCTATCTATCTATCTATCTATCTATCTATCTATCTATCTATCTATCTATCTATCTGGATGATTTATTTGTTATTTAATTTTTTTTCTAAAAGTTGTAGAAAAGTTATAAACCCCAACAGATATGTAAACCCATTATCGTTTCAGCACAGTATCACTCACTCTTACTGTGCCACACAATACTACATGGTTTTTATTAATAATCTATTCCCAGCTGTGTGAGAACACCAACTCACACTTACACATAAAAACATCAACTGAATCTGTTTTCAGATTAAACTTTACATGCTGCCGAGGGAAATAACTCACTCTTCCTCCATCTTTCTCCTGCTTTTCTCCCTTATATGACTGAAGTGTGACTTCACACCTGGATTGCTATGGAATTCACACCTGAACACGCCTGAGATTTTTTTTGTTTATGTTTATGATTCTCCTCCTGCTTCACTATAGAATCTCAGCTTCACACGCAGACTCTTTGCTTCTGTTTCTGTGATTAGATACACTCCTGCGCTTATCCTTAGAGTCCAATTCACAGTGGCAGAAACTTTCAGAGGTTCAGAAGTTATGTCAATATTTGCACAGGAAAAGTTCACAGTATACAGAGTCATGTCATGCAGGTACTTAAAATGAATTTCTTCATATTCCATTTATTTTATTAAAATGACCTGTGTGTCTTTCAGACAGTTACTAGGCTGAGTGTATACATAATATGATTTCATAAAGTGACTCCAATAGCTTGGAGAAGAAAAAAAATCAGTCTTTTCCACTCTGGAAAGCTGAAGGTTATTACACAACAACACAACTTATTGCAAAGGTAATTATTTTAAGTGAATGAATGAATGAATGAATGAATGAATGAATGAATGAACGAACGAACGAATGAGTGAATGAATGAATGAGAATCTCAAAAGAGACACCGAAGCTGTTACTGAACATCCTCCTTAAATCAGTGCGTATTTTGTTACTGTTACTTTGCTCTTGTTCTTCAGCTGCAGTATTAGCAGTGCTTCCTCCATTTCCTTTAGATGTAATAACACTCATTGGGTCTCAACTGTAACTGAAGCAGCAGAAATGGCTTAATCACCACATCACCAACCTGCTGACTGTAGGACCTGAGTAATGACTGTTCTGGCCGTGATGGAGGAGCAGAGTCTCCATTTAGACCAGAGCAACATGGTGGATCTAAATGCTCTATTGCCATGCTGCAATGTTTTCACCAGGAATGATATCAACAACGACAAGACAGTGGAAGAAACGCAGGAAATACAGTGATTTAAAACTATAGATGTAGAAGTAAGGATGCAGCTGTCACACACAGCTACTCACATTTCAGCAGTTCCCATATGCACCAAGTGGCAGATGAAATTCTTGTTTATTCATTTATTTATTCATTCAGTCTTCAGTAACAGCTTTATCTCGGTCAGGCTGGCAGCGCAGTGGTGTTTGTTTGCGGTGACTGGTCACAGGTGGTGACAGCGTTGAGCGTTAGGTAATCAGTGTCAAATTGAGCAAGGCAACATTACCGCTCCCTACTTATTTATTGCTTTATCTATTTTTCCAAGAAACAAGTGGGCAAATACAGATCAGTTTTCAGGCATTTTTTGTGGCTGAACTGTTATGAGCAAAAAAGCAACAAGTAGTTAGTTAGTATAAGGTCATTTTTTAAATAGCAAACATAAGAACATCATCAAAGGACATTCTTCTTTCCATCACCTTTGGGTTGATGTCATTAAGGCAGAATTGCCTAAAACAGCTATTTTTTTTTATTATTCACACAGCAGACATCTCCATCTACACCAGTGGGACTAAAGGAGGACGTGTCTCCAGCTTTAAGTTCTTGATCTGTCCTGGAAATATCGTACTTCAGTTCTGGTTAAAAACATGATCCAGCATCTTTACTTTCTAAGTAGATTAAAGAAAAGAAAAGAAAAACTATCACTGCACCACTGAGATCATCCTGACCATCTGCATCACAGCATGGTATGGAAACTCCATGGTGCCCAAAACAAAAAGCTCTACAAACACATCATTTGTGGCCAATCCCCATCACTGAGCATCTTCACCACATGACACATCAGTTTAGAGCTCACATCATCAGGGGCTTCCATCCTAATCAAAACCTTCAACCTCCTTCCAGGCAGAGCTACAGGAACATCTACAACACATATATAATGTAAATATATTCACTGTGGTCTAATCTAAACTTACCCACCAAACAGATTTAAAAAACATCCATGTACACATCAAAAGACCAGTAATGCAGCGGTCAGCAGGCCAACTGTTCCTTTATTCTGCAGATTTCCGTTGTGCATTTAGAAACTGGTTCATGCTCATT